>NC_071575.1:46226268-46557934 GCF_024509145.1 Vidua macroura | reverse complement strand
CTTAAGGTGAAGTAGGAGAGGGAGAGAAACTTAACATGCAGCAGAGCACTGCCAGGCGCTGCTGTTATTAGTAATTTCACTGACAGTACAGAGTTTAGCACAATTGATACCTTGTTAGAAGTATGGGTCTCTAGGTGCTAAAGCAATACAGCCATAAAAGGATGTTTCTCTGTACAGATGTGCAGACAATGAAGAAAAACAAATTGATTAAAGCATCCTGCTAAAGAACACAAAGCTCTCTCTGTGGTCTCTTCTGTCAGTCTTTGGAACTTTTGTCCCATTTTTCATCTTATTAACATACCAAACAGACAAATATTCCCTGAATGCAAACTGTGCTTATAAATACTGTCAGCTTTATTGACATCACCAGTTTCAACCTTTCACGAAATAATGAGTATATACACCAAATTCTATCCTAGGAAACTAAATTAACAGATTCCAGGCTGCTCCAGAGCTGTGCAGGCTATATGTTCACCCAGAATGCCTAATCAACAGCACAGGTGAGTTATACAGACCTGTTGTTCAGCCCCTGGGGATCTGTTCAATAGCAGCCAGCAGCACAGTGATATTCTTAGATCACAGAGTTGTTTTTGCTAGCTAAGCCAATGCAGCAGAAGTTGGAACTCTCCTTTCTGACCATATCTCTGATTGAATTATGGAAAAAAAAAAAAAAGGAATTGTATGCCAATAATTTCAAATAGAAGATAATTCAAAGCAAATTTTATTCAGTAGGGCAATGAATTGGAGCAAGCCTGAAGCAGCCAAACTGCAGGTACTGCATATGGCAGGCCCATCAGCAATTTCTAAGCCACCAGCACAGCTGCCTGAGGAACCTGCCAAGAGGCCAGATGTCACTTTTGGAAAGCTACATAACACAGCTTGAAGTGTGAATCCTTTGATGGCAAATCATTTTCACTGGGTCACATTCTGATCTCATTTACGTTGTTTCAAAGCTGAGATTTCAAACAAAATAAATGAGAACAGAATTTCTTAAATGAAAATATAAATGGCAAATCAACTGAATTTCTTAAAAAAGAATTAGTGAGAAAGAAAAAGTGTTTAAAATTAGATTCCAAGTTTGCAGGAATATAGCTTTCCAATAAAAACAAACATCTATATGTTTAATTTAAATAATGAAAGCAATAAAAGTAATTAAAATTACTGCACATATTTTCTTAACAGGGTTTTAAAATCTTATTGCAGATCCATGTAAATTACCTTTTATTACCATTTGATGCTAGCAAATAGGTGTGTTACTAAAAATCTAATGAGTATGAAGTGCTTAGCCCTGAATACTTCTTAAGTAATGTTTTTAATAGTCAGTTTATGAAAAAGCTGTCAAATTACAGCTAAAGGGGAAGTATAAAGGAATAGGCCTAGTAAAAACAAATTCAGATTCTCAGTAGCAAAGTTTAACCCCAGTATGTAAGCCTAGTGATGTCTCTCATATATGTACAATAAACCATGCGGTAAGTGTAACAAATTAATGACATATCAGCATCATTACAACATGACACGACACCTATGGAAGACTTAAGGAGAGAAATTGTGATGTTCGACTTCTTGGAAGCTGAAGGACCTGTAAAATTTCTAAAGATTATTTAAAAATTATTTTTAAAGCTTTAAAGACATTAAGCTTTTTTTTTTTTTTTTTTTTTTTTCCAGAGATAGTTCCCATTTAAAAATCTGCTTACAGGGGAATATTTCTTTTATTTTTTCTGGTTTTGCATGGAAACGTGAACTGCCTGATCTGCAGTGTTGCCTTAACCTCCTCGATGTGCTCTGTGATAACCAAAACACATTATCTTTGTCATTCTAAGTACCACTTTGCCCATAGATACTCATAAGGCTTCAAAGTTTTTATGAAGAGCACCACAGCCCACTTTGATTACAGCACTAACAGGTTTTTCTTCTGTGCCTCTCTCCATGTGTGCCAACCAAAGGCCTCTAAGAAGATGACATAATGTTTTCTGGAATGACAAGATCCAGAGAGCATGGGAAAGGCTCTCTGGGGCTCAACAATTATTTTCTTCAAGAGGAAAACCTGTTATACATTGGGCTTCTTTAAGACCTATATTATTGGCTCTATATTATTGTCAAATCTATGTTATGGGAGCTAAGAGCAATTCTTTCCTGGATAAATGAAAAATAGAGGATTTGTTGTTGCTTACCCAGATACTAGAATGTTTTCGTTTTTTCTACACTTTCTAAGACAAAAGAAAAAATTACATTCATTACACTATTGCTAAAAGTCTGTGCAAAATTCATTAATATAATTCCATAAACATTATTTTAATGGCATATGTTAGAATTCATTATATGTATTGATTGTAAAACCTGTAGTTTAGTATTGAAAAACATGAGGGAAGAAAAAGAGGGTCCAGTGTCATATATCTTGTTAAGTAATTAAGAATATTAAACCTCAGATAAATAACAATTGCTATTGCAAACCCATATACAGGAAATACAAGCTGAATTTGTTATTTTTCACATGTAAAATTGATCCTTTGTTTCCATTCCATTGCTTTTGGTGGCAAGGACTTTTTTAAATTTAAAGGACTTCTTCAAATTTGAAAACAACTCTTTTTTTTTATTAAATATAAGTATTTGAAATTCAGTGGTTTTTAAGATGATTTTTAAAATAAAATATTTGTTTTGTTTTTCAAAAATATTTGAAAAACTAGAACATATCTAATTTCAGTTGAAAATGCTTCTTGAAATTATCTTCTGCCAACTTATTATAAATTCATATTTCAAGCAGGTTATTTTCTGTAGAACAGAAAACTAGATGATTTTCAAAGAAATATATTTAATTTTCAGTTATATTTTATGGTTTAAAATATAGTCTTTTGTGTGCCATGTACATGATTTTGCTTCTCTTAACACCTTTGTTTTCTTAACCACATTCTGGTAAAAAGGTTATTTATATTCTAGTTAAGAGATTGCAGTAAAGAGAAAAGGCCTGAAATGTCAACAATAGGAAGAATAATACAGATCATGACTCTGTTTCACGGTGCTTAAAAAGGTTTCAAAGCATCTCATCCATCCACTCTAATCCTCTGCCCATGAGCAATTTCTTGGGCTATCCATAGCAAACAGCTAAAGATACGACTGAGGGAAGATGTTTGAGGGGCCTGAGAGTGGCATCAGAACAGCGAATAGGGAAATGTACTTAATTTCCTCTTTCAGGAGAAGCTATGGTCATTGAAAGGAGGTGCCAGACAGATGGCTTAAAACGATCATTAGGACATTGTTCACATAAGGCTGTGAAAAAGTGTTTGCACTGGACGCTGTGCAAGCTAGAAATGTTAAATGGGTTCACAAGAAAAATTCAGAGAAAAAGCCTGAGACTATTAAACACAAGTAAAATGGTCCTGGTTTATTGTTCTCCCAGTCAAAAATTTCTGGAGGTTCAGTGTATTTTATAGTGGAGGCACTTATGTCCACTGCCACAAACTAACTTATCCCCACTTCTCCAGGACTGCATGAAATATTTTTCCCATTCACTATGGAGTAACCTGCTTCAGCTATTCTTATGTTCTTATATCCCTTAAATGTCTGCTAAAAATCTCCAAGGAAGTAAATTTCCAAAATTTGCCCTGGATTGACAATTTCAGTGTTTGTCACAGTATTAGAATGTTTCTTTTTGTGACATCCAGAAATATCTTTTTACTGGTAATCAAAGAGATTATTCTTTTGTCTTTGCTTTAGCAGACTTGCAAACCACTTGATTGTAACCTATAAAAATCCAAAAAGCAATTATCAGGTCCTCTTACATAGTCTCCTATTTTAGTATTTAGGAATCTGTACAAAACAAATCTTAGATCATATCTCCTAAATATCTTTTTCTGCTTTATACTGTTTCTGGTCTGTCTGCATCAATGTCGCTCCCAAAACTGGATGTATTGTTTCAGGTGGGACTTTCCCATTACTTAGGGCAATAATTTCTTGAGTTTTACACAGAATACTTCTTGGAGAACCACTCTGAAATTGTATGATAGCCTTGAGTTCAATTAGCTTTATCCTAGAGAAACTTTGTGTCCATATGACAGCCTATAACCAGGTTGTCCCTAATCGATGACAGATTTCTTTCTTCCTGGGAATGGTGCTTTGCAGTTTTCTTATTTGAATTGCCTCCTGCTGATTTTTTACTATAGCTCCAATTTGCAGATATTGTCCTGAAGTCTGGTCCTCTGGCCATGGATATTTTTTTTCTCCTCTTTTGAGTTGCACATATTCTCTTATTTAAGTTAGTGATGGTATGGTATAAAATCACACTGAAACAGCCCCATATAAGAGTTCATTTGGATTAATCTGCTCTTAGATAAAGAATTGAGAAAAATACCTGCTTTGTTTTTTATTTTTCCTCAGAAAAATAGTTTCTTTTAATTTGAGCTGTATTTTCCTCATTTTCTTGTAAGAATATTCTATATAACCTATTCATAAGAAATGCAATAAATCATGAAGTATTTCCCATTGTCCGCTAAAGCATCCATTCTCACAAAGAAGGAAATTACATACATTATTGACATAAGGACGATGACTATTTTTTTCAGATCTTATTATGACCTAAGAGTTTACAAAATGTTTGCTTTAAAAAGAAAATTAGACCTTTTCTATGTACTGAAATCAGACTGATACCTATAACCTTCTGGTTTTTCTTTCACCTTCTTTTTAAGAATAAATACTGTGTTTGGCCTTCTTCAATACCCTGGGACTTTTCTCATGCTCAGTAGCTTGTCTAAGGGAATGACTAATGATTACAAGATTGTATTAGCTAGTTCCTTAAGTACCTTGGGGAGAATTTTATCTGAACCTGTGGATTTGAATGCATCTGATCTATGTACACTTTTAAAGCTATTTTTTTACACATTCTGCCTTTTTCTGTCTCTATGTTAATTTTCCTTAGAGTCTGGTCATAATTAACCTTGTTTTTTTTTTTTTTTTCTTTTTGGGAGGAGTGAAGCGAGACAGCATTGACTGCTTCAGCTTTCCCTGCAACATCCATTATGTTTACTTTTCTCTCAAATAAATAATAGGACTGAGCTGTCTTCTTCTTAGTTCTAATGCGTATGTGGAACTAGATTTGTTGCTTTGTTTGATGTCATGGTAGTTTTAACATGTTTTCATTCCTGGACTCTTTTCATACTGTCTTTTCAAACTGCACACTTTCTTAATGCATTCATATTCCTTTCTAATGCATTTGTTACTTAAGACAGTTTTATATGATTGCTTGCAGATTTAAAAGCCTTTTAAGACTCTGGTGGCCATCCAAAGGACACAATTCTAGGTGGATTTTTTGTGTCTTTATCTATATTACACATATACACAGTGGGATATGTACATGTATTTATATTTTTTTGCCAAACATTTATTCTAAATATATTAAGCTGTTTCTAGTAGATGTAGTGGAGACTTAGATCACTGAAGTGTATATTTCAAATACTTCATCCTTGATGTTCACTCTTATTGAAAACTGTGCACTTTCTGGAGACCAGTGTGTAGGATAGAGACCAGCCCCTGCAGTGATATGAACAAATGTGACCCATTGTCACATGTTGTGTGGGTGATAATGCCAGAAAACAGAGGTAACAACCCAATATGCCTTTGTGATAGCAGCTGATGTAAGCCATTAAACTGTGGGGTTTTTTTGTTTTGTTTTGTTTTGTTTTGTTTTGTTTTGTTTTGTTTTGTTTTTTTGGTTGTTGTTTTTTTTGTTTTTTTTTTTTTTTTTTTTTTGTTGTTTTTTTTTTTTTAATTCCTAATAAAAAGTTCTTTAAAGTTGCGTGGAATAAACAATTCTTTACAGTGACCTACTGACTCATCTACCCAGTCAACCAACATTACACTTGAACATAACTTTAGAAGGTAAAGAAGTTACTATGGAGGTGGGTAACATTTTGATTGTAGCAGTGAGAACATGCATCTGTTCTGAAGAAAAAAACCTCTGAAAGAAGTACCTATAAAATGATCTTCCAGAAAGATGGTTAGAAAAGAAGTCGAGGAAGTTGACACTGCATTTGAAATGCAATTGAATGTGTATTTGGACAACTGCTTGGACTAAAAGTTTTCTTCACTCACATTTTTGCTAAAAAAAAAAATCTTAAATTCTTGAATTCAGCAGGTTTGGACAAAGCTTTCTGTCGTGAAAACCCTTCTTTTTTTTCTCTCATGAATATTAAAGGTGGTCTTACAACAAACAGATGTGTTTTACAATATTCTAATAATCATTGTTTATTTACTCAATGCATGTTAACTTATTAATTTCACAATTACCGTGTAGAATTACCTGCTTGGATATGAATTAACAAATCTCTGTAAATTATGTTAGCTGGAGATATAATTCTGAGAAAACATTTTAAAAAGCACCTAGAAATGCTATACATCATTGTTTTCTAACTTTTTATTTCCATTATTTTTCTTAGTGATATGCACTTTATTTTCTTTTTGTCAGTCATGCACATAATCAAGTTGCAAACCACTGATGGGACCCTGCCTGTTACAGGATTTCATGTATAATAAACAATTGCATACTATATTGTAATAAATTGCTTAAAGGAGTGACAACTTAATTATCAAGACAGAGCAATGGGCTAGAATTTCAATACCTCATACCTGTGGATAATGACACAGTTAATCTTATCAGAATAGTATCTGGAAGACAGCAGTCTGATTTTTGACACCCAAATTAATCACCCCAAAATATTTGCCTGAAAATGCAAACAAATGTTGATATACCATTAAGAATGCAGGTACATGGCCACAAGCAGGAACAGCGATATGGTTGTAGCATAGCAAATACAGTGTAAAACAAAGAACCAGGGAAATGATAAATGGTATCTTAGTATACACTTTGTGGACTCAGCTCCCTCTCTTTTTTTATCCAATGCCCTCCTACATCATATCTGAGTTTCTTGGAAATAATTTTTCTATTGAATCCACTAAAATTTCCATAGAATGAAAGCCATTAGGAGTGAGACATCATTGCATACATAATGTATAAGAGAAAAAATAGTTCTCCTGTATCTACATTGACACACAGTTTTCCAAGGCAGTGACAGAACAAATATTGTTAATCTCCCTATAACCAGCGATGAAGGCATCCTTGAGCTTCAAACTCCTATCTGCTAACATCTGAAATTTGAACTTGAGATTTGAAATAACATTGTTTACATGTGTGTTTTGCTTAAATGACTATGACATGTACTGTACCTTCTCTCTTTTGTTCTTACTCTGCAGCAGCCATAAGAAGAGATGTATTGCTCAGATCAAGCCCAGACACTTCATCATCGTGGATTCGATAGTGTAGGCCAATTGGTGTGAGATGGTGTAAGGCAAAGACATAACTGATGCTATGAAAAACAAGACAAAGGCATGGCAGATGGAAAATTTCTTGAGTAAGAAGTTAAAAAGTAAACAGCTACTAGGTTTATTTAGGCTACTGTTTGATAGGACATTTAAACACAGTCAATTTCATGTAAAAGGTAGCCTACTCTGATTAAGTAATCTTGGTGGATTAAAAATGGAATACTTCAGCATCTTCAAAGACTTTCAGATTAACATATGTCAGGTTCAGAATTAAGTACTTTACTTTCCTAGTTTATAACTAAATAAAACTTGTTTTGTTTTCTAGATTATACTTTCTTGATTAACACAGGCCATATGCCCTAATGCCAGCCCATTTGAAAAATTTGTTGCTAACTCTACAATTAATTGTATTAAGAAATAGTCTAAGATTGCTGCAGAGTACATGTTAATATTTAATAATTATGTCTAATTATTTAATTCTGCCTGAACAATTTAAAACAACCTTAGAATAGTTCCACAATTTGGGAGGAATATTATAGGAGGATAAAATAACCTTAGAATGTTAAATTCCAATTTCACAGCATGAAAGATCAAAAGAAAAATCCTTTATTTTTTGAGGAAAAAAACAACTACAAAAGAAAATTTTTGCCACACTTTAGAAAGTCCAAAATAACATCTGATTTATGCTGACTATGATTATGATGAAGCAAGTTGTTAAACCTAGTTTCTCAGTAGCAAATTATAGTCAGTACATATCACATCACAAATTAAACAAAATATTATTGTAGCATAAATTTCTGACAACTGCGTTTAGTTACAAAGCTCCCAGCTTATTAACAAGAGATCCATTCTCACAGAAATACAGTACCTGGTAGAGATGTCAGCATTACAGGCTACTTGTGATTATACCCTACTACATTGATTAATCCATGTATCTCAGAGCAGAATCATAGCCAGACAGTAGATTTTTCTTTTAGTTTAGCAATGGAGGCACATGTCATATGGAACTACCACTGAAGAAATATCAAAAGCTCATTTAAAATATCCCAAGCCCTATGATTCCTTTTTTTAGAGAAAAGCTTTTGAGTCTTGGCTAAAACTATGTAGTTCAGATATCCAGTAATTATTCTAGTTACCACAGTTATTTCTGCCAGCTGGGCAAATAATTTCCTGTGAATATTCACTGTTAAATGAGTCCTTTCACTTGTACTGACGGCTTTATATTCACCTTCTTGTGAATATTCTAGCAAATGGGTTGTTGGAATAAAAATGTGCCAATGAAAATAATTTTCTATAGCAATGACAGATTATTCAAATAAAATGAATAGTTAATTGAACAACTTAAATATTTATACTTTCAATTCTGGGCTTCTCAGGCCCTGGAAATTACTTGTGTTTCAGAGAATTCCTAGTGCATCCCAATTGCTTCAGTTGTTTTGTCTTCTGCTCACTGATGCAAAAGGAATTCTTTTCCCTATGGATTTGTACCCACAAAAATTAGAACAGAATTGTAATTTTATCTTTAAAATACATTCACAATCCTTATTTTGTGAACATGTTATTCACCACTCACTACAGAAGATAGTCTTTGAATAATTACTATATTTGAGAAATACGGTTGTGAATAATTCATAGAGAAGAAGGAAAATAAATTGGCCCACGTCTAATACAAATAATTAATACCTGATTCTGAGTTTCCTGCCTGATTAAAAAAAAAGATTGAAGACAGCATGATAGTAACTGTTGGTCAACAAGAAAGATAGAAGGAGATTCACAGTTGGTGTGAACTCTGTGGCTATATTTGCATATGCAAATGTTAATGTTTTTATTATTATCTCAACTCTTCTAAATGAAATAATGCATTTTTTACCATTATCTTTAGGTTTTCTCCTTTTTGAGCATTTGTTTTAGAAATGAGTTTTTCTTTGTTTACAGGAACACTAAAATAAACTAACAATTGTTAGGTTGAGTTTAGGAAAAACGTTAATTAATTATTAAGGTCACCTTTTTGAAAAATTTGTTGTGGTGATTACAAGATTAAAGAAAGAAAATAAATATGCAAGGAAATGTAAATTAAATTTACATTAGTTACATTTCTCTGCATGACAAGGACTAATGACATAATTTTAAAATGAGACAGTTACTCTTGAACTGGTGTTTCACAGCTGACTTTAATTGTTGTGGTAATTTCATAATGAAACTTAATAATGTTATATTCATAATACCAGCATGTCTTTCAGGTATGAGTGCAAAAATAATTTGCTATTAATCCCATTACTGTTACTTTTTTATATACAACAAAAAAGAAAACAGAAAACAAAAAGCCCTTATTTTTCTCAGAAACCAGATATAAACAGAGGCACTTTGTAGAAAAGAGTTTTTAAAATGTTATATCCTGTCTTTGTTAGAGTCTTGCAAATTTTTCTCACTCACACTTGCAATAAGGATGCTATCACAAAACCCTCCCTCAAAATAATGCAAAATGATCTGATTTTTCCTTCATTTCTTCTGATTTGAGTAATGGCATGGCCAAAATAAAAAAAAAAAAAAAAAAAAAAAAATCACAGCACCAGACATATATAAAACCAATTTTAAAGAAATTTACCGATCAAGTATAAAGTCTTAATTTAAATGCAACCTCTCTTGATTCGGAGAATGTCCCAGTTGCAGAACAGAAGGTCTGATTTTAAAGCCTATGGACATAAGTGGTTTTTCTATCCCCTAGAAATGAAACAGCATTGTCTGAGCATAACAAAGTGCATATGTTGGAAAACAAAGAAGTCCTGTGAAAAGTAAACCTTCTGCATTTCTCCCTCATTTAAACTGAGATGTACACAGATGTTGAGCCAGCCATTAGTGACTGTACATGTAAGATTTTTTACCTTAAATCTTAACACAAACTCTGGTATTTGCAGATTTTTGCAAGAA
Source organism: Vidua macroura (assembly GCF_024509145.1). Taxonomy (NCBI): domain Eukaryota; kingdom Metazoa; phylum Chordata; class Aves; order Passeriformes; family Viduidae; genus Vidua; species Vidua macroura. Next base: position 46,547,698 of record NC_071575.1, on the reverse strand, counting down.
AAGAGTTTTTAGTTTGTTTTTTGGTGCTATTTACACATGAAAACACCGGTCAGTACTGGAAAACCAGTCCTTTAATTCAGGTATGCAACTATGGCTCTTTAGAAAGTTAACCCTTACAATATTTGTGAAAAAAAGGACCTATCTCAAAAGGTTAAAAAAGTTATATATTCAAATATTTTCCCCCTTAATTAATTCATAAACATATATAAATACAAACTGTTCAGGTAAACCAAAGGTTCCTATAACTTTAAATGTAAAGTTAGTCTTTAAACTACTTATTTTTTTCTCTTAAACATTGTATCCTTAATTTTGTTGAATAGATGTAATTGACAGACATGCTAAATGTTGTCAAATTGATGCATTAAGGTTAAAGGCATCCACAAGTCTCTCTGTTTTGATTAACCTGATCTTTAGAAATATTCTATCTTTAGAAACTTTAGTAAAAATACCAGAGGAAGAAGCTCTCATACACATAAGATTTCATTATGACATAAATATGGGAGAGCTTCTCTTTTTCTTTCTTTAATTTGCATCTCCTGCTTCCTACCCTTAAGGAACAGATCTTTAAAAAGATTATGAAGTTACTGTATTCATGTTCCCTTTTCACAGAAATGTCTAGTTTAAACAAGCTGAGAACTTACCAAATAAAATTAATCTGTTCAACAGATGAATTTAGACTGAACACTTGAGACTACCTTCTCTGCATGAGACACTGCTGGCAGCAACACCCTTCTCACTTACAGCTGTGCATCTTCCTGTAATCATAAGAAATAAATAGGATTGCAAAACTAGATTAATTTCCAATTTAGGCAGAAAAAGATAAGCAAGCTTCAAGGATATCAAAGTTCCTCAGTCTAGTCATCTATGAAAGATTTCACTTGAAGCAAAACAAAAACATCTCTAAAATTCTTTAACATGACCAACTTACATACTCATCCAGTCACTGATGCAATTTCCCACTTGTGTGGGCAAAGAGAACATAAAAATTATCACTGTAGGCACACATGGGAATCAGTGTCTAGAGAGATATAATAAATCCTAGATTCTGTTTCTGAGAAGGCTTGCTCCTTGAAGTTGATGGATGATTCCCAGTTCTTCTATTTAATCCATTTTCACAATTTTCAGGTTGATACAGATTCCAAATGTCATGGAGCAGCAAGAACAGCGTTGCTCCACCCATAGGAACAAGCCACAAGGATGACCCCAGCATAGATGTAGCCTCATCAAAAAGCATAATTCCCCAGGGTCAGAACCTTGGAGCAGTAAAGGAATCCATTAAAATCCAAAGCCATTGCAATGGATGAAGCCTGGGCTCCTCCCTCTGTGGGGTCATAGATCCTGCCAGGAGCCGGCTCTAGGACAGACTTCCAATGGGGTCACAGCCTCCTTCAGGCATTCACCTGCTTGTCATGGAGGTCTTCAGGAGCTGCAGGTGGATCTCTTTTCTAATGTGAATGTCCATGGGCTACAGAGGGACTGCCAACTCATCATGGGCTGCAGGGGAAACTCTGCTCCAGTGCATGGAGCACCTCCTCCCTCTCCTTCTTCACTGACCATCACAGTTGTTCCTTTCACATACTCTCACTCCTCTCTGAGTTGCAGTTTCTGTTGTGAAGCAATTTTTGCCCTTCTTAAATCTGTATGCCAGAGGCGCTACTACTGTTACTGATGGGCTTGGCCTTGGCCAGTGGTGGGCCTGGCATGAAGCTGGTTGGCACTTACTCTGTTAGACATGGGGGAATCTTCGGGCAAGCTTCTCACAGAAACCAACCCTATACCTTCCCTGGACCAAAACTTGTTCATGCAAACTCAGCACAGAGGGCTGGGCTTCTGATAAAACTTTCTGACTTCTTTTGGTTTTAATCTTTTGTATAACTGAAATATACTGTGTTACAGACTTAGAAATTTATTTTTACTTTTAGACTCCTTCAGGAACTTATTTCAAAATTGTTTTCTAAAATCTTACAATACTTTCTTTTTCTCAATACATTTCCTACATAGTGTACTAGGTTTATTCTGATTCCATGCATCTCTTGGGCCTATTTTAATTTCCTCTTCTATTTGAGAGGTCTTTAAGCCTTTCAAGGGTTTAATCATGTCCAAGGAAGACATAAGACCTTTTCTTTGCTTTTATGGACTAAGGAGTCAGCTTGAATTTGCTTTTGGCCGTAGCATACAAAATAAGCTTAGGCATCTCTCTACCTGCTATGTAAATATGTCTCTAGGACAAAAATTGGCAGCCATCAGCATAATATTTAAGAGCCTTAGAACCGGTAATGAGTTTACTATTAAATCCAAGTAGAAACAAAATTGAATGTGAGTTTTATAGGGAACTGCATTACTTACTCAGGGACTGTGGCCAAATTTGTATGAAGGTTCAGAAAATTGGAATATATGAGAAAATTATTTCATAATATCCTGAAATCAAAATTGATGTAATCAAAAGATTACTAATTGAACTAAATACCGTAATATATTCCCCTAAGACATCTCAGCTCAAAAAAGAAATGGGACTTTGATCTTGACAACAACCTCACAAAGCTCTAGAAACATCTGCAACCTCAAAATCCCAAATGCAAGTGAGAGAACACAGTCTTTGGAAGAGCAGAAAGTCTCAAGACCTATCAGGTTTTCTCTGAACTTCCTTAACCCACCTGGAGAATGACCAGATGGCCATTAGGTATTTAGTTTAGCTGTAAGTCATCACCTCACACCCAGTGGTGTGAGATGATGCCTTCTGTTACCATAGTGTTGATATATTTATGTAAGTAATGGATTGTTGCAGTCTAACCCCAGCCAGCAGATCAGCCTTGCTCATGCAGCAACTTGGTCCTCTGTGGGACAGGAAAGTCAATTAAAAGGGTAAAAATGAGAAAACTCATGGTTGAGATAAACACAGTTTAATAGGTAAAGGAAAAGCCATGTACACAAGCAAAGCAAGACAAGGGGGTTGTTCACTATTTCCCATGGGCAGGCCAGTGTTCAGCCGTACCCAGGAAAGCAGTGCTTTATCACAGGTAAGGATGATTTACGAAAAGAAATGCTGTCACTCCCAAACGTCTTCCCCTTTTCCTTCTTCTTCCCCCACTTTACATGCTGAGCATGATGCCAGATGGTCTGGGATAACTCTGTGGTCAGTTGGGGTCAGGTGTCCTGGCTGTGTGATACTGATATCTGCCTTTGTCAACACACTGGAAGAGTGAGAATAAAATAAACTAGGATGATTGACTGTATTATTAGTGTGAATTAGCTGTAATTAATGTATAATTTGGCATATTAGTATTAACTGGACTAATAATAATTTGTACATTTGTACAAATTTGTATATTTGTACATCTGTAAAATTATATATTTGCCAAATTTATAATTTGGCATTAGATTAACTGGACTAATAATAATTTTGATTAAATTATCAATAATTTCTTCACTCTTCCTTGAAGAGTCTGTCAGCTGCAAGTGGTGTAGTGCAACATACCAAAGAAGTATCTTTAAAAAACAAAATCCCCAACACTGTGGAAAAAGAAGGGAACATAGATTAAGTACTGTACAAAAGGACTAAAAAGGAAACACAGAGGTATAGGAAATCTGCTTCCAAATTTATAATTGTGATATTCTGGCTCAGGACTATAGGAGGTGGGTAAAATGGACTTAATAGAATTTAATAAATATGGCTGCCATCAAAAGACATAAAAACTACTACATGTAGAGATGCACATATGTGAAAGTTTCAGGCGAAAAAAAATCTCAATAACATAAAAATGATAAGGTAAACAAAATTACAGCTTTGATTGAATATTGAATTAGAATTCTAGTATGATGATCCTTTACATTTTTCAAAAAAAAAATAGAATGTGAATTTTAAAGAAAAAGCACTAGACAAGTAATATTTTGGCAGATAACTTAAAAATAATACTATGTTTATTAGCATTCACTTAACTCTCCTAGACCTCAATTATATTGTTTGTAGTTAAAATTTGACTGATTGAATTGGCATTGTCTGATTATATGTGGCTTCAGCAGAAAAATTCCAAGCATATATATATATAGAATAAATGCTGAAATAAGTGCACTGTAATCTTGGAGGAGAAAGAAGTGCCATTTAATTAGCACAATGAAAATGCCTGGTTAATATACAAAAGAATAAGGCCAATATATAGAGATTTACAGAGAAATTAATAGAAAACAATATTATATTGTCATTATGAAAAATAAAAGGCAGATTTTGCTTTTTAACCTTCCCAGTCAGCATGTGTGCATATATCTTTTCTAGCCTTAATAAGTTTAAGAAGAGTAGATCACAATAATACTACAAACAAAGATTATAATGTATTTTATGTGTGTGTTAGAATGGGAACTCCTTTTTTGCATCACCAGCTCTAGTACAGCTGTTCTGAAAAATAAACAATTTTTTTCATTTCTATTTCTGTACTTTCTCAAGCCTGTAACACAGCAAACCTAATCTCCGTTCGTCTATGGTATAAAAATGAAAGTGTACAGCTTTTTATATTTAAAAACTTTTAAGAAATGATAAATGGTGGAATACAGCTGTTCATAGACTTCTACAATACCTCTGCCTGCTATAGTTCTGCAGCAATATCTGAGTACAACAGGCCTGAGAAGCTGCAGCATTATCTAACCTGGTGTAATCCTGTCTCGCTGGGCTGCCATATGACAAAACCACTCTCCTCAAAGTACAGAAGAAACAGGTTCATCCTTCCTGGTAAAACCAACAGCAGAGGCATATACTCTCATTTTCCTTAGCAAATTTCTCATTTTCATTGATGTCAGTGTAAAAGACTACTCCTTCTCAAAAGATTAATATCATATAAATTTTCCACTTGTCCAGGCTTAACACAATTTAACTTGAATTTGCATAATTTATTTTTTAAAAGTCTCTTCATGTTTTTTAGTCTTTAACTTCAAGCAAATTATTCTAAAGGATTTGATACTCCGTCATGCTCAAGGTTGTTCCTGCCCTGTAGTTTTATTGGATTCAGATTCTACAGAGCTTGAGGTTTTTTTGTGCATGTTTTCTTAGGCACAAGAAAAGAAACTTCACAGTCTTGTATACAGAAAACATGGAAATTTTAGCTTAAGGTATTTTCTGGTATTTTAACACAAAAATGTTAATTTCCATGATCAGATATGGCATTAGACACTATCAAAACTTGCAACAAACCTTCCCCCCAGTCAGTTCTATGAAAATGCTTCATATACTCAATTTATCTGCTTTTACTTCCAAATATTCATAAAAATAAATCCCAGAGCTTTCCAGAACTTTTGAAGTGATACAATAAAAGGAACTTTTAAGGTGAGACAAGCTGGAAGTTGGTGTAACTGATAATAAAAGCAGCAGCCAAATGAGGGTTGCTGTCTTGTCATTCACAGCAACAATGCATTTTACTAATAATTCCCTCTTTATCTGTTGCAAAGCAATATTATCAGAAGAAAAATAACAGTTGTCAGAGCATGGAATAATGGAATAGCCTTTCAACCAAAAAGTTTAATTGAGGTAACTAGCTGATTTTTAAGAGGGTCTTGACAAAGAGATGCAGGGGACTAAAATGATATAACTTCATGCAAGGGCTGGCCAAGGAGATCTTGTCCAGTTCTTTGTTCCTTGTAGCATTTTTGGATAAGTGTAGTATCATCAGTAATTTTAAAAAATGAGGAAAACTTAATCTCATATAAGCAGTTTACTTGTGATTGTAAATGTGGTTGTATTAAGTTTTGGCATATGAATCACAAGAATTTTTAGTGGTTTCCACATTCTTCCACCATTCAGGCATTTTAGTGAAAGCCTCTACAAGGTCTGCAAGCCACTGATACTTTGTCTGTAAATTAACATTGATAGTCAGGCTGTAAATATTTGTCTCTTTCTTCTGCTCTGCTATGAACTGACACGGAGAACTAATTTTTCCTAAAGACTCCCTCAAATGAAACACAAGCTGTTTCCCGTGCAGTAGGAACAACTGGACTGAAACATGCTCTTAGAAAAATTCAGGGTTAAAACCCTCTATAATGCATCGGTTAGGGCAGAAATTGAATTGAATTGTCTTTTGCCACAAAATCATGCAAGTCAAAGACTAATGTTCTGGGATGAGAATTATCAGTCAGAGTTGTTAAAATACTTTATTATTTGTTTACTAAATAAATATTCTGTGAGTGTGTGTGTGTGTGTGTGTGTGTATGCGTGTCCCCTTGCTAAATAAATACTAACAAAATGCTGCTATTAAGTAATTCAGAATACCTTCATCTTTTTCAGGCTGAAAAGAAGAAAAAATAATTCTCTGATAACTAGGTAGCTATGGCAATCGGCTCATAAGTAGTATATTTTGAAGCCCTCTCTTCTCCACAATATATGAAATTATTTTAAAAAGAACAACTGCGATAGGAAAGCAAATCACCTCTGCAGGCCCTGAAGCACAGGGAATTCTCTTGGGAAGTGAGATAATTGGCTATTCCCTAACAACATTAGATGGGAGGAGGAAGGAGGACAGGTTGGGGAAGAAGGAAAAAAGATAAATAGAAAAAGAATAACAACAAAGTACTTACTATGGATATTTTTTAGTTTCAAATATTTTTTACATTGTTTTCAATTGAGCAAGAGTCAATTTCAGTGAATGCACTATTAAGTATAAATAAGACTATTGAAGAAAAATTGCTACTTCCCATGGCTAGAACTTATGCATTTAAACCTGAAAGGAGCTGAGCTCCACTGACAGGAACAACAAAATTACAAATTAAATATTATAAGTGAGTGTGAACTTTGCCTGAGTGGTTTTAAATTGGTTAGCATAAAGTTATAAACATATAATAGTCATAATACTTTTCAAATATGCACTCCTAAAGCCATAAAAAGAGTATTGTCGTGTTATAAAATATTTGTCCCATATTATTTTGATATTATTAAAAAATCAGGAATAGATTTTATTACCAGTTATGATAATCACTCTTACCTTAAACATCAGCAGCATCAGAACAATGGACTGCCTTCTGCTCTGGAGTTGCAATTCTGAACACAGCCAGTAATTTCTAGTTGTCAGAGTCTAATAAGAGATATTATATTTTAATTAAGAGGCAATATAAATTAAATATATCAATTATCCAATACAGAAGGGAGTACACTTGGGATAGAAATTATATAAATATATTAGGAATAGCCTAATTTCCTGTGAATATAATTTTTCTTCAATGGCAATCAATAATAGAACATCACTGAAGACCATATTTTCCTCCTTTTCCCCCCTTTTTTTAATGTATAAACTCTATATCTCTCAAATCCATTACATTTTTCATGTATTATGGGTATATAGGATTGAGATTTTCCAGGGACTATGTATGGCATATGGCTTAGCATATGGCTATTGTCTGTATCTCCCCATTTTTCTCTATAATTTCTAAAAATCTTTTAGAACAATGTCTTTGATTTTTCTATGAGCCAATGACTTGCCCCATAGGGATAAAGGCTAGCTCTTCATTGCTGGCATTATCAAGAATATTTAGCATAATTTTTATACAACATATGCATCTTCTTTTATTTTAAAAATCTTTGTATTAAAGTCATTTGCAAACGGTTCATCTATGTGTATTCTACAAAAGCTTCAAATTATCCTCCTTGAATTCTAAAGAGAATTAACTTTAGTATTCTAATATATTGTTTCTCAACTGTCAGCTCTGCATCTGTGTCGATTACTCATTTGACTTTATACGAGTAACCAAGCAGTCAATTTATACTGTAACTTGAAGGTAACTCCCTAAGAAGGCTACAACTCTTTTTCCTGAGAAGAGGTTTTAGACATCACCGAAACCTAGTGTGAAATCTACCAGCTGAGCTCTTACGCAGTAAAATTAGCAAACTATGCAATCAACTAGATACTAGCTTACTTGTAAATATACACATACCTAAGATGGTATGGTGCTTCCTGTTACACTTCAGAATTCTAAGTCATAAATCAGTAAAAACACAAACTTCAACCCTGGCTTTGGGTTTTGTTTTTTGTGAAAGATTTCTGCTGGGTGAAGTTTTATTTGCAAATGCTCGAAGAAGTACCATATTTCTTGGTACTGCCTCACACTCTGTTATGCCCTAGACTTTCAGAAAACTTGATTTACGGCTTAATAGCATATCAGATAATCTGATTTAGGGTACTTTATTGTAAACAGGCATTAGGGTGGAATAACATGAATAAATAATTACTACAAACCTGGTCAAACTTGTATGCTTGCCATTTCAGCTGGTGTCCCTGGTTTCAGAATGGAGTACGTGATACTGTAAGACTATTGTAGGTCCTATTCTTTTGCACCTATCTTTCCTTCTTCTTCCATGCTGCCATCCTAAGGTGCCTTAGTCTGCTTAGTTATACACCCACTAACCATTTTTTCATATCTAGTAGTGATGGCAATTCTATCACTCTTGGCATATCTCATTTTCTAATATGTAGTATTACATTTGATTGTGGACATACAGGACTCTCTCTGTCCTGCTGGCATCTGTTAAGCTAAGGATATAACAAAAGGGTGGAGAAGGTCTTGTCCTGTTACTGCAGAGCTCATATATTCAGTTGGTCATATTTAGGCTTGGTCGGGTTCCAAAATCCAAAGCTGTTCTTTCAGTTAGACTTTATCCTTGATCACAACTATGTGGACAGTGTGTTCTCTCCTTCCTCCTACTATACTATTCAGACTTCTGTGATTAATACATGAAACAATAGTGCTCTAGTCTGTACCATCTTACCTTGTCTCAATGTTGAAATGACTGGGTGACTTTATTGGACTTTACAAGTGTGTAATACTGTTGCTCTATAGAGATGATAAGATATAGATACAGAAAAATGTAAATGTAGGACATCTAAACCTGAGAATAACTATATTGACTAGATATAATTATCTGTTTTCACTTGAGAACTTTCAGGGCATCATTTCTGGGCTCATATCACCCTCTATAGAAGAATATTGACCATTTTTAGGTGTTTTGTTCTATCGGAAGGAAAAAAATATATTACATCTGAAGATATATTGGATAACGTAAATTACCTATATCTAGGTAACTTATCTGTGTTGTAGGTGTCAACATCTGAGTTAATGTCCAAATTTCCATAGTGAGCAGTGTTTTTGTGAATATAGGCCTCCAGAGATACCTGCATGAGGTTGGCAGATAGGAAACAGGATTAAAAGGAGTCTTGTGGTTTTCTGATGTAGCTGAAGACCAGGAAGAATATATCATGCAATCTTAAACATCTATCTTAGGCAACCAAATAGCTTCCTTAGTGTATTCAATCAGTTCAGCTAGGAAGATTTCCTAAAGAAAACATCTGGTGATCAATCAACTCAGCATTTCTCTATGGTTCCCTGACAGAACTGTGTGTCTCCTCAGTGACTGTTATGGGAGCCCTTAGATTGTGATGTCATCTAAATTACCCCAACATACTAGAAAGGAAACGAGAGTTTATGTGTCAGAATCTTAAACAGAATCACATTGTGCATTACTGTCCTAGATACTGGAAACCAGGTTTTAAAACTATATATGCAATATTTTTATATTTGAGAATCTGTTGTAGATTTAAACATCTGTGAATTTAATGCTGTGACAGGAAATGTACTTTATCTGTTTCAAGACAGAATTAATATTGATTTAGGAATGGATGACCTCTACAGGGACAGATGCAAAAAGGTATTGGACCTTTTGTCATAACCGTATCTAACTTGTGTTCCTTGTGATACAGTGCATAAAACCAGAACAAAACAAAACACAGAACACATCTTCAGCTTTTTGTGACTAGAAATTTCACTAGGAACCAACTTAACACTGTTTATCCTGATACAAAGTTAATATTTTCCCACTTTATGAGCCTTATGCTACATTGTGCACTATAAGACTACTAACTGCTTCAACGTCTTCCTAAATTTATACACATGAGTGATCTTAGCCTAACTCCAACTGACTGCACTTATATGCAAAATCAAGCATGTCGGTTTTAGGTTCATTTCACCTAATTTCCCCATTACAATATCTGTAGCAGCTCCAGAAGGGCCCCAAATCAGTAAACCATCATGACCACAACTCCTCTCACCAGCTGGTGGCCTGTACTAGCTGTCTACATTTGATCTACTTATGCTACTGAATGAAGAATGAAGAATGCTACTGAATGAAGAATATCTAATAAATATAAAGCAACAACTTCAGTTTCTGTACTGAATAATTACATGCTCAATAATGCAACAATACTACTACTGTTTGATAATATTCTAAAATAAAAGTCAACATTTTTTCAATAGCTAAAATCTATCATATCTCTGTAATAACTAAAATATTTCATGCCAGTATCTACACAAGTGTTGGTTTCACATAAATAAACTTCAAACTGTTTTAATGTAATTCACCTTGACATTTTTTCAAAGGAGTGTTTGAACATACAAATCTGCATTCAAGGAAAGCAAATGAATACCTGGGTGACCTATTTCAGTGGAATGAAAACAGACTTTACCAATCAAAGTATTTGACTGGGAGAGTCAAATACAGAAAGAGCTCGAGTATGGTGAGGGACCCAGAATAAAAATTTCCCTATAGATTGTAAACTCCAAAAGAGTAAATCAGAACTAAAATAGAAGTAGCTGATTTTATCAAGTTCTTAATATAAAAATAAGATGCTTTGTAACTAAAATTTATTATTTTTGCTTCATGTTACTATTAAGACATAGTCTGAAAGCAAAAGTGTGCTAATTTATTATGCTACAATACACTAAAGGGTACAGTAAATACAGTAAAGGGTGTTCTCATGGAGGAACCTGAAATGGTTTCTTAGGAAGCAGTCACCATTCATGGAATGGTATAGAATAAAAAGTAAGGAGACTTGAGAATCATAGAAAATATGCTATCAATAAATATGTATATATTAGTCCGTTTCCACTATTCATATCATATTTATGTGAAGAAACTAATAAAAGATACATGCCCCTCCCCCCACAGACATTCTAATTACCTACAGGGCATTGTAGCAGGTGACATATTGCTAATCAAATAATTTTGGTAAATGAGAACAGCTAGTCAGTTGGTACTTGAGACCCTGCCTCTTAGAAAATAAATTCAGCAGCATCTGAATATAGCATAACAGAAAAATGTTTGAATGAGACCTGTGGGGCATAAGTCTACTAAAGGTCCAATGGGATTATTGCTTCCTGGGTTGCTGGTGGAAATAAAGATGCAGAATATCTCAAGGCATCTCATGATTTCGATTTGGAGACACCAATTTATCCACATTGCTGGGCAATGAACAAGAAAATATCTTAGCGCATCCTTCTGATTCAAATTCCGGGGTATTTTGTGCTTGGAATTGACAACATATCAACATAAAGGGCATTCTTAGAGCAACATAATATGGCATTTTAAACCGATTGATTATATTCTTTTTCCTCCTCTTCTTTTCCCCAAAAGACATAACAAAATTTATGCTGGTACATTATTTCAAAGTCTGTGGCCAATTGTAACAGAAAAAGAAGCAAAAAAGGATATTTTTCTCACATCTTTCTACATATCATTTTGTTCCCATTGTATTAAATCTTGGTTTAGTTACAGACATCCATGAGAGACTTTCCAGAGATTTTGATGAGTTTAGATAAGACTGGACATGATTGATGTCACTCTTCAGCTGGATACTCAGTGTAGGGGTATACTATCTGCATCAGATTCCAAGCCCACACAAAGAATTTTCCTCCAGTCTTCTCTGCTGTTATCCAAGAAGATAAAGAACTACTTCTGTTAACTCCCTCCCTGACAGCTAATAAGATCTTTTGCTTGCCTAAGGAATTAAAAAATGCATCTCAAGGAGTGAAAACAGAAAACAAGACCTGAATATCTAAGTGTTTCCATTGGATCTGATCTGGGCTGCATCTAACTCTATGCTCTGACAAATAAGCAGACAAGAGCTGAACACGTCAAGGAAAGGTATTAAAAAGTAGCCCTTTTATAAGTGAAAAATTGACTAAAATTATGAGTGATATCCTTGTATCCAAAAATAGCATTGAATACTAAAGAAGTTTTGTTTGCTTTCTTTCATTAAATTCTTTTTTTTTAAGACTTTACCTTGGTTACCACCTTCTGTGACCTCTGGCACATGGATCTCAGGTATTTAGTGCCATTTCTAATACCCTAGTATACTGGAGACAAACATTTTGGCAGGGATCTACAAAAGGGGTGACTCTTCCCTTTTTTTTGAAGTTCAGTTGATGTCCCCAGAAGTTTCTACATTATTAATGGAAAATTTAATGTTATATGTATGTCATATAATATTTTACATATTTCATACATATAAAAGTGCCATGATGCATGTTAAAATATTGCCTCTATCTTTTTCTATCCTATTTCTCGGTCACTCTACTTCACCTTCTGGCCACAGCTGTATGGAGGATGTTTACACTGTGCCTAAGAATAACTACATAAATGTTTCAATGAATGTATTATTGCTGTTGATCCCAGCAGTAAAGGTAAATGATCTTTAGATCATTAAAAGATAAATGATCTTAAGATCACTACCTAAGACAAGCCCAGGTACCTGTTTCACATATTTTCCAGGAATTCAAGTGACTATGTTAATTATTTTTTCTAAGGTTATTGCTTGATATTTTTAAACCATAAGACTCAAAATTATTCCTTTAATAATCTTGTCAGTGTTTTTGAATATTACACAAGGCCCCAGAGAATAAGTAAGCATGTATAATTCAAAGAAAAATAAGTACATCATTCCTTTACTATGCGGTAAAACTATCACAGTGAAGTGTGACATTCTTTGCATGAAAATTGGTCATGCAAGTTGGTCAATACACTAAATAGCTTATTCAGTACATATTTAAAATGTAACCTGTTAGGTTAAAATGAGTAGTAGATATGCAATGCAGTCTTTGCAGTCTCAAAATATATACAGATTTTCCAGCAACTTTTCCAGTATAATGCAGAACCCAATGATACACGATTCCAAAATAAGCTGCATATCCCCCATATATAATTAGAGAATCCAGTGAAACTTTGCAATAACTTATGGCACTGAAAATATTCAATATACATGAACTTTTACTCCTGTTGAATACAATTACAGAAGGTGGAGATTTTGCCAAAGATGGACTTAGAACAACACAGTCAAAAAAATAAATTATGCAGCTGTGTTGTATGCCGGATTGGTTCAGTTAGGGATTTTAATAAATGTTAGTTAGGTCGGGTCTCTGTACCCCTATTTTCCCCCACAAATGGTTCAATCCAAGTTGCTTACCATAGGAGCTTTTACATGTCAATCTTGTAGCCACTCCCGGATTCTTCTTGAAAGTTCTGTAGCAATCACCCCACCTTTGCATTCCTATTTGTCACAGAACACTGTACCCACCTCTGTCATGTTCCCACAGGTTGCTGTGATCCACGTCACTCCCCTGTTGCCTGTCCCTATTGGGCGAGGGGGATTTCCACCCCTGTCTGCCCACCCCCTATTTAGCCCAATGCTTTAATTGTCCATTCGCCATTTTGCCCTCGCGCCGACCTGGGGATGGTCACTAAAGCCATCGCTGTGACCACGCAGGAAATAAAAGTTCTCAGGCCTGCAAAGTGTGCCTTCTCTCGTCCCTTTGCTTCCTCTCAACGTAAGGCTACAAAAGCTGTGTACCCACACCGGAGCGCTCCGCACTTGCAGGGAGGCAAACGCCTTAGCCCTGGAGCGTCTGTGCATGTGGCAGCTGTGGTCTCACAAAAGGCAGCGCTAGCCGGGCTTCCCAGCTGCCCAAGACCAGAGTGAGAAAACAAAAGCCACGCAGCTGTATGGTCTTGTATCACATTTGTGAGAAGGAGTTGCAGGAGGCACAGGCTCCCTACCTCTGCTCAGGAGCTGTGTTGAATCCTAGTCCTTCTCTAAGTTATGACATAGCCATGTGTGTGCCTGTACCTTCGGATCTGTGGATTCGACTTGCCAGTATAACCCCAGACCTGCCAGGAAATCCCTAGGCTGGCTGTGCTCTGCTGCTCTGTGTGCTGTGTGGCTGCACCTGACCAGGCAAGCATTGCCTCTGCCACACTTGCTTTCAGGGGAGGGCTGTAAGCAGCAGCTTTCCCTTGCTGCTCCGTGACACAATATCAATGAAACACGATTTTTTAGTTATGTTTATTTTTATTTGGGAGATGAAGAAAATTAAATTTTGAAGACACACTGGCTTTTTCAAGGTGAAAGAAAACACCACAGCTAAAATAAGTCTTTAAAGCTTATGCCTTTTAAAAGATTAAACTGAAGTCTGCAAACCATGCATTTATTACTAGTATTGTTTGCTGAAGACTTCAGGTAAATTTTGTCACAAGAAAAATAAAGTTGGCTGAGAAATCTCAACTCTGAGGTCCCAAAAGGACAATGGTAACAATGGATAACGTGGATTGGAAAGAAAAGGTTTTGCTAAATCTTTTGTGTTTGTCCTACTTCGCTATGAAGCAAGCAGAAAGCCAATACAGAATATGAGAGAAAAAACATGATTGTTGTTTTATCTTCTTTGTTGGGAGTTTGTTTTGGTTTTGGTTTTTTTTCTTGGAACCTAGCCAGGAGAAAGGTAATTGTGCAATTAATTTTCATTTGTGTTATAAAGCTCTTTTGGTTTTATAGACTGCAAATAAAAGGTCATAAAGATATTTATGGTCTTGGTATTTGCATGCAATGGGGCTGGCAATGACTATGTTCCTGGACAATATTTTAGCTCATAAAGCTTGCAGTATGCTGAGCTGACCAGCCACTGTACGTAATGATCAGCTAGGATTGACCATGGCATTTGGATCTGGAATTTGAATAACCATGCAGGTGTGCAGAGTCTTTTTTGATTAATTCCCTAATTAAAACTAGAAACTGCTTCCCAGTTCTGAAAGTAGTTAAGGGTTTCAATTTTGAATTATTTGACTCCTCTTAAGGTTAGGGCTTATTCATTTTCTTATTTATACTTCTCTCTGAGGAATACAGTGTGAAAACTGCAATAATTCTGGTCTTCACCTATTTAAAACACAAGTTTCTGTGGTGGATCCAGAGAGCTCTTTCTGGGACGTAATGAGGTGAACAGAGAAAACAACCATTTGGTGTACAGCAACAGTTTGGTGTTCGTCAATTTTTCATTTGTCTGCCTCTTACCAAGGTTATGGGGAGGGATGTAGAGAGAATAAACTTGCAAGCTTCAAAAACTATGTTAATATTCAAGAGGGAAATCCTTTTATCACTAACGCCCAGGCTAATTGACTGTGAGGTTACGTACTGAAAGTACTAGTTGTGATCTTTTATAAGTTTTTTTTCTTTACCTGTAAATTAGACTAAAGACTGGAAGAAAGAAGCATTTTTTGCCTACCCATCTCTCTTCCCCAACAGGTAAATTTCTGACTACACTGGATACAGAAGTTAAACTTCATGTAC
This sequence comes from Vidua macroura, assembly GCF_024509145.1. Lineage (NCBI taxonomy): Eukaryota > Metazoa > Chordata > Aves > Passeriformes > Viduidae > Vidua > Vidua macroura. The sequence continues at coordinate 46,532,285 of NC_071575.1, read as the reverse complement.
ATACATATTTGTTTCAAATCTCACAATAATCCTGATGCATAATCCTTCCTCGTTGTTCCTGATGCATGCTTTTAAAAACACCTTTGTGGCAAAAAGAGATTAAGAGAAGGAATATAAACAAATTCTAAGACTTGTATCTGGCTTGGTGCAAGACTAAATGAGGATGACAAGTGCCTTTATCCTACTTTTTTTTCCTTTATTTAATTTGATAGAACAGTACCTGCAGCACCCTGCTACACCTTAAACAGCCTCAGAGCAAACCACAGAAAATAGCCTGAATCATGGAGCACCATATAGAAGTCTCCTGGCTAATCCACTTGCTGTGAGGAACACATTACTTGTTTTACCACATAATGTTTTGTATATGGTCCCCAGGGCTCACTTATTGGGGCCAATTCTGTTTCATACCTTTAACAATGATGTGCACAAGGTTATCAAGTGCACCCTTGGTGAGTTTGCAGAAAACACCAAGTTGGGTGGGAATGTCGATCTGCTGGAGGGTTGGAAGGCTCTGCAGAAGAATTTGGACAGACCAATTGCATGAGGTTTAACAAGAAGTGCTGAGTCCTGCTCTTTGGTCACAACCACATGCAGCATTACAGACTGAGGAAAAAGTGGCTGGAAAGCTGTGTGACAGAAAAGGATCTCTTTGGAAGACAGCTGAACATGAGCCATCAGTGTGCCCAGGTGTACAAGAAGACCAATGACGTCATGCTCTCTATCAGCAATAGTGTGGCCAGCAGGACCAGGGCAGTGATTGTTCCTCTGTACTTCAGGATGTACCTTGACTCCTGTGTTTAGTTCTGGGCCCCTTACTACAAGCATGACATTGAGGTGCTTGAGTTTATCCACAGAAGGGTAACACAGCTGGGGAGGGGTCTGGAGCACAAGGGGAGGAGTGGCCAATGGAGCTGGGGTTGTTCAGCCTGGAGAAAAGCAGGCTGAGGGGAAACCTTATTGCACTCTACAACTACTTGAAAGAAGGTTGTGAAGTGGTAGAGGTTGGTCTCCTCCCAGACATAGTTAAGACAAGAGAAAACAACCTCCAGATTTACCAGTGGAGGTCTAGATTGGATATTAGGAAAAAAATCTTCACCAAAAGGGTTGTCAAATATTGTCACAGGCTGCACAGGGAAGTGGATGAGTCACCATCCCCAGAGGTATTTAAAAGATGTAGCACTTGGGGACATAGTTTAGTGGTGGACTTGGCAGTGAAGTCAATGAACTTCAGGGACTTTTCTAAACTATTCTATGTTCTACCCTCAGGAGTTTTATCCTGGAAATCTTACAAGATCTTCTTGCCTAGATGACTTTGGCACTGCTAAAATTAGCCCTTATGATAAAATAGTTGCACTATCAGGAGGTCAAATTTTTTAAAAAGAGGTCTCCACAGTCCATTTTAATCTCATTGCTAATTCATTATATAATTCCTACAACTGTGCTTCTTTCAGAAGTCCCCATTTTGATTGCATTTGGTATATGAACCAGAAATACAAATGCTTAAATGCTTCTGGTATGTACAAGTTAAATTTTAATAAGATTTCAATGCTTCCAATCTTTAAGGATAATCCTGAAATAATCAGTGAATTCTTGAGGCAGGACCTACCTGTGGGGTGAGCAAGGAAGGTCCTCCTTGGCCAAACCTGGCAGGTGGTAGAAGAGAGAGGATCTGCCACGTCCACCCCCAGCCTGGGACTAATGGCCTCAGACTGGGCTGAAATGGGGTTTTGGGCCATGGACAAGTGTGGAGGGAGTCTCCAGCAGAGCTAAGAAACAAATCTTTCTAAAATCCTGTAAATTCTAAAATAACATTAGATTTACTCCTACTTGTGACTTGTTTGTTTAGTGTTCCAGGTCACGTTGAAGAAAATGTGTTAAAGGTTTTTTAACTTACTTCTGTATGTAATTGAATTAAGGCAATAAATGCTTTGTTCCTTTATCTTAATGGGTGATTTCTTTGTTTGGTTTTATTTTTTTTTCTTTTTTTTTTTTTTAACATGAGATGCGCTGCAGTGAGATGAAAACTAACATCATAAATGTCACCATAGAAATGAAGTATAGATTGCAATTCTAGGATATATTAGAAAATTGGATTATCCAGATTCTTTCTTGTAAGAGACAGACAATATTTATATTTTCAGACTTAACAGCAGAAAAAAAGAAATTATACTGTAGCTTAAATGAACACTGGACTTGGGCCTGTTAAAAATTTGGGGGAGAATATTAAAACTAAAGGAATTTTTTTTCCTAGCTAAATTGATATTAGAAAGTCAAACACACTAGATTTAAGATTTTATCTTATTTTATGTAGAGAAAGAGAAAGAGGCAGAATAATTTATCAAGCTAAGGTTCAGACGGCAGTATAAAGTTGAAATCATAAATAGATTTTGCTGCCAAAAAGCAACCCTAATTTTCTTTCCCCACTATGTTTCTAAAAAAGTAAAAATATGAACCTTCACACTGCACTGTAGACTGATGTTTGTCATTGCACAGCAGTCTGTGCTAAAAAACAATTTCAATAATAAATCATGAAATCTATCAACCCTTGGTAGAGAAAAAAGCTAATGGATGCTGGACTGTTTCAGGAAATCTAAAAGAATATTGAATGAAACTTGGAAAGAAAACTTCTAAGAAAAGTAAGCTGCCACATTTTGTTAAATTTATTAGGACATTGTCTGACCTCAGAAGTACTAGATTCTTTAAATATTTGCTTTTTTATGTCCAGTAAATTGTTAAAAAACATATTGACTAACATATATTATCTGTGCTGGTTCTAATTTCCCTCTGATCTTAGTTCAAGGTCATATTAGGACAGACACCTTTCCTAAAGTATTGTTTCCATGGTATAGAGTAGCATAAGATGAGGATTAGAATACATGCCAGACAGTGTACAGTAAAATATCATGACACTTCACTTCCAAGAGGACATACAGTTCACATATACAATTTAATAATATATACATATACAGTTTACAAGGTTTAACAATTGCATAGGAACTGTGAAGGATGGTTGCTATACATGTTTACTGCTGTGTGCAAAAGTTAATTCACAGTGTGTTCAAATGAAAACATATGGACCAAAGTTTCTTCTCGATAAAATTAGAACAAAGTCTTTTATTCCATTTGACATGCAGCATAGCTCATTCCTGTTGTTCAAGGACAGTTCTGAGGAAATTGTTACACTTTAGAATAGAAAATGCTTGAAAGACTTTGCAGGGTACTTTATTTATCTTACTTTACTTTATATTAAAACCTCACTTTATATTAAAATTGCTGAAAATACAAGACATCCATAACTGAAAATTGAATTCCTGTATTAAGAAGAGATGTTTTTTCTTCATGACAGTTTGGATTTTTCTTGGAAATATAAACTGCTGCTTTGAATCTTCAGCCAGATGACCCATTAATTCCATAAAATTTAATACTATTTTATTTTATTTTTGGTATCCTATTGTTTGGCAGATTGAAAATTCAATTTGGAGGAGTTTGGAAGCCTGTTTAAATGTGTGATAAAACTTAAGAGAAAGGAGATCACAATTTTCCTCTTACAGTTAAAGAATTAGTTTAGCATCAGACACTTTTGAAAGAAAATGGAAAGACTAAGATTTCTCCGATCAAATTAGTAAAACAAGTTTAAATAGCCCACCAGTCATGATGCACTTGCAATCAAATTAGAGGGCCCCCAACAGAGAGTCTGTAGGATTCGGCTTGTGTGTGAGTCAGCTACTACTGCCTTCCACAGAACCACTGCCACAGGTGGTAAGGGTAGAGGTGATGGAGCACAGAGAAGATGTGCTTGAGCAGTGCAGGTACAGAATACGAATCTTGATGATCCTCTAGGAAATATTAACATATAGAAGAGTGCATTTAGATCACTGTAAACTGGATTGGAGTCAGACAATGCCAGAAACCTCACCCTATAACACAATTAAAGAAAATATGCTTTGGATAAACTGGACATTTTAAATTACTGAAAGATGTTGTATTATTATTATTTAAAATCAAGTATTACTGCTTCATTGTCATTTGTTATATTATTGTATTCTTACTCAATTTTCCTGAAGGAGGAGGAATTAAAACCAGAAAAGATGAAGTATTAATTCCTCATCTAGAAGGATTTTAGGGTATTGGAGAAGGGAAAATGATTCTGAAAGAAAAAAGAACTGCTCGAAAAATCCACAAGGTCATTACTTGTGGAGTGCTCTAATGAAATAGCTAAAGAGATTGAGGACAAAAAGGTAACTAGGTGTTCCAGTTGCCAGATGTTCAATAGTAAGGCTGGCTGGATGTAGCAGAATGAAAGAGCTGAACCACTCCACTGGCTGACAGAGCTACAAATAGGATGAAATGTGTACAGTACCACATCTTTTCCTTTACTCTGGAAATATCAGACACTGCTAAGGTGTTGGCTAACGAAAGCACTTTATATGGAGAACATGTGAATTCACAGTGTTGCAGTGGGGAAGAAGCAAGTGGAGATACATGGGGAAGGGCAAAGCCCTTTCAGACCTTTCCTCAACCACCAGATCCAGACCCATTTCATTGGCAAGTACTTGTGTGTCTTTTCAGTTACTTAGGAGATTCAGATTTAATAAACATGCCTGTTGTGATAAATGTTTGTAGAGCTGGAAATTGGATTTAACCTTATTAGCCCAAAAATGAACATACTGTGTGTTGGATTTGTATGATCAGGTTTTGGCAGAGAGGAGGCTACGGGGGTGGCTTCTTTTAGAAACTTACAGAAGCTTCCCCTATATCTCAGAGGGCCAACACCAACTGTCTTGAAGATGGACCCACCACTGGCCAAAAACAAACCTATGAGCATTGGTAGTAGTATCTCTGTGATAATGTAGTTAGGAAGTGGGGGAAAGCTGCGGTGGTTACCTGCTACGACCTCAAGCAGTCGAAAAGCCCCAGCTAGCGCTGCCTTTGTAAGGCCATAGCCACCACGTGAGTGGGCACTCCAGTGTTATGGCGTTGCTGAGTGTCCCAGTGTGGGTAACGCAGCTTTGGTAGCTTCACGCTGAGAGGAAGCGAAGGGACGAGACAAGGACACTTTGCTTGCGAGCCTGAGAACTTTTATTCCCCCATGCGTGGTCAGAGTGAATCGCTCTCAGCACAATGCAAGGCAAAATGGTGCCAGGACAAAGGAATGCATTAGATTAAGTAGGGGGTGGGTGGACAGGGGTGGAAACCTGCCTTGCCCTATGAGGACATATGACAGGGGAGTGACATAGATTATAGCAACCTATGGCAACATATCAGAGGTGAGTACAGCTTTCTGGGACAAATAGAAGTGCTAAGGTGGGGTGATTGATGCAGAACTTTCATGAAGAAGCAGGGAGTGGTTACAAGACTGACACCCCAACAAGGAGTGACATCCCTTGACTGACAGAATCGTGCAAGGAGAAAACTGTGTAAGGTGAGAAGATGGACATGTCTGAGTGATAAGAGCTCCTGTGGTAAACAACTTGGAGCAAACCACTGGGAGGGAAAATAGGGGTACAGAGAACCAACCTAACTAACATTTCTAAAATCCCTGACTAAACCAACCCAACCTACAACAGAAAACCCCGTGCACATCAGCAACTGCAGCCAGAGAGAGAAGTGAAAATATGTGAGAGAGACAACTCTGCAGACACTCCCAGGTCAGGGAAGGAGGAGAGGGAGGAGGTGCTTGAGGCACTGGAGCAGAATATCCCTGCCTGTGGTGAAGACCATAGTAAGGCTGTTACCCTGCAACCCATGGAGGTCCATGGTGGAGAAGAGATCCACCTGCAGTCCATGGAAGACCCCCGGACCAGAGCAGGTGGATACCCAAAGAAAGCAGTGACTCTGTGGGATGCCTGTGCTGGAGCCGGCTCTTGGCACGACCTGTGGGAGACCTGGGCTGGAGCAGATCATGAAAAACTGTAGCCCAAGGGAAGGACTTGGTTGGAGTTTGTGCTGGACTGTCTCTCATAGGAAGGACTCCCATGTTGGAGGGGAAGAATGTGAGGAGTCTCATCTGAGGAGGGAGGAGAGGCAGAGACAACGTGTGACTGACAAGTAGCCCCTGTTCCCTGCCTCACCAGTGGCTGCTGCAGAGTAGTGGGGAGGGAATTCAGAAGTGAAGCTGAGCCTGGGAAGAAGGGAGGAGTGGGAGAAAGATGTTTTAAGTTACAGATTTCTTTCTCACTACCTACTCTTGTCCCAAAGGCAGGCTTGTTACCTAGAGGCAGTGCCAATTCACACACCCAGGCAAGGTATTTCTATTTCTTATTGTAGTTTGTGCAAAGTAGGGAGCTAGATGTTAACTCAGAGAAGCATAGTTCTCCAATAATCAAAAATTTACACTATTTATACATTTATATAGGCAAATCAATCACATAGAGCAAATACCCTGTTGCTGAGGGGACATGAAGGGCATTTGAGGGGGAGGTAGGTACTCCTCATGTCGCTGAGGAACCATGAGGGTGTCTGAGAGGCATATGGGTACCTTACACGTAACTGAGGGGGTGGCAAATGCCCTGCGTGCCACAAATGCCCCCCTGCGAGGGGACATGAGGATAACTGAGAGGGATGCCAGTTTGCTGTGTGTCTCTGAAGGGATGTGAGGGTCGCTGGGGTAGTTGTGGATGTGCCCTGAGGAACACCGGGTGGATCCCTGCTGGGCGGGTGGGTCACCACCGCACCAATCCCCTGTGTCATGCCAATCCCCTCTGCCATGCCAGCGGGAACTCAAGTCGCTGTGTTCGCCCCTCTCAGCAAGGTGCCAGGCAGGGTCACATAAGCGGTGTGAGAATTACCTTGGGGCAGCCCCTGGGCTGAAACATGGAGGACAAAGAAGCAGTGCAGTAACAGGTCTGCGCGGTGTTTCAGTTTGTGATGGGAAAAGCTGAGGTAACTCAGAGGGGACAGAAAGAACTTTATAGGGGAGAAATGCTGGAATTACCTGGCATCACCTGTAGGGAACACAGTGAATATTTTGGGGTAAAATTGAGCAGTGTGGGAGCAAAAGCTGCAGTAATCTGTGGAGGACACGCAGTGGACATTTTAGTGGGAAAATCTGAGGTGATCTCTAGCAGATAAAATGGATTTTGGGGAACATCTGAGGTAATTTGTGGAGGACAAGCAGACAAGATTTTGTGATGAAACCTGAGGTAATTTTTAAGAGCCAGAAGGAACGTTTTTGGTAATCAGGTAACCTGCAGAGGACTGAATGAATGTAAAATCTGAAGTAATGTCTATGGAATAAAATATTTTGGAAGGAAAATCTGATGTAATCTGTAGAAGGTATTTTGGAGGGAAAATCTGGAGAAGTCTGTGGGGGACAAAATGGATATTTTGGGTGCAGAATCTGGAGTAATCTGTATGGGGCATTTTGGAGGGAAGATTTGACGTAGTTTAAAGGGGACAGAATGAACATTTTTTGGGAAAAATCTTAGGTGGCCTTAGGACACAGCTTGGAGATGTTTTGGAGGAAAAGTCTGAGGTAATCTAATTGGGGGTCAGAAGTCACATTTTAGACAGGAAATCTGAGGTAATTTAGATGAAAAAAAATTGGATTTTTTTGACAGGTGAATTTGGGATAATTTAGAAAGGAAAAATGAGCATTTTTGAGGGAAATTCTGTTGTAATACAGAAGACAGAGGCAGCATCTTTGACAGAAAATCTGGGATAATGAAGAAGGGACATAGGAGATATTTTGAGCTGAAAAGCTGGGTTTGGGTGAAAAGCTGAAAATTTAGAAGGGTGCTGTCATGGCAGAGTGGCAGCTGCAGACAAAGTCTGTTAGAAAAGCCCTGCCGTTAAATCATGAGGTGCAAAAATAAATCCCTTGCTTTCTAAACTCCTCAGGGAAGAACCTAGGTGTGGCTGAATCCAATCTTAGCCCAAGACATTGTCAAAGGTTTATACCTAAAGGATTTTACAGGTGTAATTAAACTTATATAGGATTTTGTCCTTCAGGATAAACAAATGCAAACCAAATATATTCATGGAATTTATATGATTTATTATAAAAATAATTGGTCAAAAATATCTTAAATAGAATTATTTACTACACAGTAAAGGAGCTATAAAAGCTACTGTCATATAATGCATTGTTTTAAGTTTTCAAGTGACTATATGAAAACTATTACTAAATAAAAACATTATTGGGTCACTTACCCATACAAAAAATAGTGACAAAACTATTTCATTTATTTTTGAGAAGTAACTGAGGGATGTCCCGACTGAGACAGGGATCTTCACACATATATTCCAAGGATGAATATGTTAGAAGACCTACTGTTAAAAACTGACTGGGTAGCTTGAGGATCTGCCTGTGGGGCTGTGGGGTCACAGTTCCCTTCAGGTGCAGGAGCTGGAGCTTTTCAGGCCTGAGTGTGTCCTCGTCCACCGGCAGAAGCCATGGGACGCCAAGGCAAGAGTGAGCAGAGGAGAGCAACAGCTTTGAGCTCAAGAGTGGATGGGTGAGGCAAGAGCAAGCCAGAAGAGTAGCAGGTTGGAGCTGAAGAGGGGGCATGAGAGGCCCTCTGGGCAGAGTGCATTGCTGGCATCTGCAGGGCACCTTCTTGGTGCCGTGGCTGGCTTTGCGCTGGGCAATCGCCCTGTAAGCAGGACTGGAAATTCGCTGTCATTGGCCTTTTGCCATTACGCTCTTTGGCTGCCTGGAGAGAGGGGCAACCCTGTAAGGAGGGTGACAGCCCCTGTCTCCACACCTAAGTGGGGGAAATGGAGCTCTCCCAGCCCCCAGCCCAGCCTATAAGCAGGCCAGGGCTATTTCCCAGCCCAGCGGCTTTCTGCCTGCTGCTGGCCACTGGGCAGCGTGACCCCCTGTAGTCAGGGCCTTTGTCCCTGTGCCCCCCCTGGAGCGCCTCAGTGTGTCGAGGTCCCTGTGTCCTTCCTGCAGTGCAAGGGCAGGTGTGAGGCTTTCCTCTCCCACTCAGTGGTAGGGATGGCCCCCCAGCATGTTGGCTGCACAGAACTTGCTCCCTCTTCTGGGACTGTGTTCCCCTCCCCTGTGTTCCCCTTAGTTGGTGTGAGTGTGTGAGTGAGTTTATGCATTAGGCCTCCTTTAGAAATAGAGCAGTATATCTTAGACATCTCAGGAGGGAAAGAGGAACTCTGCGCAGCCACAGGGAGGTCCCCAAAAATGCATGGGTGGAGAAAAAATCAGACCTTGTCTTTGCTTTCTGAGGATGGAGTGAAGCTGCTTAGTGGTAGTGTGGGCACCATGACCCGCCTGTAGTCAGGGCCTGGGTCTCTGCCTATGCTGTGTGGCTGCCAGTTCTGCTGGTGACCTGCCAGCGTGCAGGCCCTGTACTAAGGGCAGGTGTCATGACTCTGTGGAGGCCTTTGTCCCCAGGAGCAGGCCCAGGTCCCTGTAAACAGGGCCAGGGAGGCTTCTTTAGCCAGGTGATGGGAATGAGCTCTCCCTGGCCCTTTCAGGGGTGCAGGTTGAAGAAGTGCTGTGCTGCAGGGTGCAGTCCCACCTTTGGCATTGCTGTGGGCTTGTGTGACCAGCCTGGTGCTGTTTTTGAGGAGGCTCCCCAGGCTGGGGCTCCTGCAGATGGATGGGTTGCTGTGATGCGCTGAGCCGGTGCCAGGCTCCAGCCGGCCCGTAAGCGGGGCGCAGGCCAGAGCCTGTGCTCCATGGTGCTTGCTGGGTGTGCCAGGCTGCGGGAGGTGGCCCTGTAAGTGGGGTTGTGTGCATCCCCTGCCCTCGGTGGTTGGAGGGACCCCCTGTAATCAGGTGGGTATCCCTGGCCTTGGCCTTTCAGAGGCGTGGGGCCAGGAGTTGGGTGGCTGGGCATGTGCCCTCCCTTTCCTCGGGGCTGCCCTGGCCCCTCGGGCTTAGACCATGAACTGGACTGCCTGACTGTCGAGTCTTGTTCCTGTTGCCGTGGGGGAAGGTCGAGCTCTGTGGCTCCTTGGGTATCAACCAGCCTGTAAGCAGGCTGTGGGTCTGGGAGCCTTTGTGCTCCCTCAGCTGGGTGCCTACATGGGGTGACCGCCCCGTTAGTGGGGAGTGGCCTGGAACTGGAGAGAAGGAGCCTCCTTAGGCTTTGGGGACCAGAGCCATGCTTTAAGTCAGGGCCAGTGCTCTGGAATCCCGGGCACTTTGAGTTTAGGGAAATCAAATTTTTTTTACACTATTTTATGCATTTTACACAAAAAGGTGCCTTTATATTTATTGGTTACATTTTAGATAATGATTTATTAATTAACACTCAAACTCATATTTTCTAGTTTTGTCTCTCATCTGTCATCCTAATTAGTCTGCATGAGGAGTTTTTCCTTTTGTGTGTGGGGTTCCTTCTGAATAGGTGGCGAATGAGTTGAAGATCGTTATCTCCCTCTGCTGAAAGGTAGTAACCTTTCCCAAATTTTTTCTCAGTTTTTCTGACTTCAGTCCAGGTGGCTATCATCCAAAGCACCTGTATTTTTTGGGATTGTCTTCCCTATTCTTTATTATAAAGGTTAGCCAAGCATCCAATGTTCACTATGCAATTGCTTTGTCATAACTCTCGAGCTGTAGCTACCCATTTAGAATTATAAAGAAATTTAAAAGTTTGATTCTTAGAACTTCAGGTGATCAGACCTTGAGGGGGTCGATATCACTCCTATATGATCAGTAATAAACCTATTTCCCCACATTCAGTCTTTTTTGCTGGTGATATGATTAGTGAGTGATCTCTCCCTGTCTGTATCCTGACCCATGAGCCTTGTATTTTATCTCTGCTGTCCAGCTAGAGAGATACTTTGGTGGACACCTGAGTTCTAGCCAGGGTCAGCCCAGGACATCCTCTGTTGTTAGAAAAGTTGTAGTTTGTCATTCAGTTGTATAGAAACACTCTGTTAAATTGGGTTTTTAGTCTTTTTGCTACATAATCATTCTTTTTAAAAAATAGAGACTGTGAGAGAGAGAGAATTGGATAGCGAACTTCTGACAATTTTTTACCATAATAAAGCAATGAGAAAATAATTAATAAGATCTATATTATGAAAGAGGAAGTTAAACTGTATAATAAAGTATTAAACTGTAAACTGTAAATAGTTAAACTGTATGATAAAGCCCCTTGTTTCTTCACAGAGGTTTATCCCAGAAAATTCCCAGGAACTCTGAAGCTGCAGGTAAAAGAGGTTTTAGTATATTGTGGATGCACCTAGCTGCTCACATGGCCATGTGTCCAATGAATGGGTTGCTGCACAACATGCAACAGAAGCAACTTTTATATTCATTAGAAGAGTGAAAAGAGTAACACATTGAATGATTCTACTAATATTTTAAAAGTTTAATGGTAAACTTGAGTTGAAATCAGTGTTCTGTATTTCTCTGTGGCACAAACTCCACATTTCAGATTTCTTGTATACATGTGTACTGACACCATTTGATGATAATTGATTTTTTCTAAATTTGAAAAAAAATCTTTGATGGGAAATAAAAAGCATTTTTTCTTCTATCACCTTAAGCTTCATAGTGCTGCAAGTTCCAACATTATTATGATTTTTTCAGAGGTTTTTATGTTCTTTTAATTGCAGGTTGCAAACTTCTAACTGATTTGTGCTGATCAGCATAGCAAAATACAGCATTCAACTCATAAAATTAACTTTTTTTCCTATAACACTTGTAGATTAATTAAATGTCTAAAAGAAGAAAAGACGATGTAGTGCATGTCAACAAATTCAAGGGTTACTTCTCAAAATATTTTGATTTAGTGGCCCATTATTATGTTAATTTTTTATTATTTTGTATTAAATGATTATAAGAAAAGGCATCTTGTTAACTTCATTAGCTATTTACACACTGCTATATTCATTTGACGTTATCACAGCATTCTAAATTTTTCATGGGCATTTGTAAAACTTCTCTGTCTTTTTTAAAAAAATCAGTCATATTTCACCATATAGCTTTACGCAGACCAGTAGATGCATCCTCCTAGTGAATAATCGCTTTTACCTCAGTTTTGTTCCAGTATGGAGGTAATGAATTACAGACCACTGATATAAAAAATCCTGGCTTTTTGTAAATATGCAAGTGTCGTGGTTTGACATGGAAGTGAATTTTTTTCAGGAAGTTGGGTCAAACCTATCAGTGGTCAGGTTTGGATATTGGCACCTGGAGTGACCACTGAAAGTATGGACACGCCTCTGAGAACACAGGGGGTTAAAAGCAAGAACTCCCAGGGGAACTGTCTCTTTGGTTCTGGTCGTCAGAGAGTGCAGTGCAGACTCTCCCCTGCCCAGCCATGGGCTGGGTGGGGGAGGGGAAGCCACATGGCCTGGTCCAGGTAGGCCGAGGGGCTGAAGGTCTGGAACCAAGCCAGCTCCTGCGGACAGAAGGGTGGAGAGAAACGGAGATGCCTTTGTTCCCCCCCACCCCAGAGGGAAAGAGACAGAGAGCCTGATGGCACCTGGAAATTTGCCGGCAGAGGAGAAGGAGAAAGGGGGGGGATGATGCCCAGCGTGGGAGTTGAGAGTTCTGGGCAGAGATTTCAGCCGTCCAGGGAGTCTGAACTTTTAACCCTTTCCTGGGAAATGAGGGCTTTGTAAAATATTACTCCTCCTCGATTTATAGTGGAAGAAAGACAGTCTGGGACCTGAGATGTTAGAAGAAGAAATTTTTAGGTGGGAGGAGATGATGGAGTAGCTTTTGGCTGGACTTTCCTTGATAGCCATAGACTGAACCAAATTCTCCTGCAACAGAGACTGCATTTTTAGGGGGATGCAGTGGTGAGCCAAGAGACCTGCTTCAGCAGCTGAGAGTGTCAGGAGTGGAGTGAACAGAGAAAAGTTGAGGAGGGTGTGGTGATGCCCTCTGTCTTCAGAGAAGAAGAAGAGAAAAAGAAGATCTCTGTTCATGGACCCTCAGCCCCAGGGGAGGAAGAAAATGGAGGGGGGCTGTTGTCCCAAAAAGGAGAAGCTGTTGGATCCTCGGCCCCAGGGGGAAATGGGGGCACTGTGGTCCCAAAATGAGAAACTGGACTGTTGTTTTTCTTTGGTCCTTTGCAAAGCATCCTTGAAAAGAAATCCTATGAGCAGTCTGTCCATGCACGGTGGTGAGAGCACTGTGACATGGAAAGGAGAGTGTCACACTGGCAGATTTTCTCCGGGCGGTTGCCATGTGTGACAGGGAAACACAGGAGGTGGCAACTGTGTTTCCTGAGGAGGGGGGAGGTGTCTATGGTGCAAGAGAGACTCCTCTCTCCCTTGATTGACTGAGTATTGATGATCTGAAGGGTGGCAACTTGATCAGGAATCCCGGCTGATGTTTCATGGTGGTTTTGGAAATTGGGAGGAGGAGGGGTGTTTTAGAGGGTCCTCATCCTGGATTTAGTGTGTGTGTCTTTTATAGTAGCAGTAGTTTAATAAAGTTTTTTTCCTTTGTTATTAAGCTTGGGCCTGCTCTGCTCTGTTCCTGATAACATCTCACAGCATTTATTTGGGAAGGTGTATTTTCATGGAGGCGCTGGCATTGCGCCAGTGTCAAACCATGACAGCAAGTCTAAAATACAACTTTATGATGTAATTTACATTCAATTGAAATTTTTATGAATGGGAAAACAGCAGATAAAAAAAAACATTTTCAAGTTTATTGAGGGGGTTTTCTTCTGATACAGGACCGCATCACCTGTAAGAGAAAGCTGTTTAAATGGTGAAGTCAGGAGACACGGGGAATTTTGCGATCATGTGCTATAAAATGCTTTAGCATTTAGAAAGGAACTCAGCAAGTTTCCTTCTCCTTGCAAAAATTACTTAGGAGTGTAATGATTGGTCTCTTCTTATCTGCATGTTACATTTATATCAAAGCTCTTTTAAAAATAAAATGTTTTACTCTTTCTGAAAAAAAAGCTTTTACAAACCCTTAACCTTTTCAACTCTAGACAGATAGAGCTTTTGATTATATTTTTAACTAACATTTGAATATCCATGTGATTTAAATATTATAATTTAAATATTAGAATTTCTTATGTAATCACACTTCTTTGCATTTATTTTTAAAAACTTTGCATGGTTTTATATTTCTAATTTCATCTTAGTCTCCTTTACAAGAGAGTATTCTGTGATGTAAGATGCCTGAGGACAGAAAGTATAATTTCAGAGAATTTAAAACCTGGTTCAAGCCTACTTCAAGTTTTGAGCCTAATGCAAATGACAGATTACAAGGAAACCTGTCTTCCAATTAACCAGGTGTTCAGTTAAAAAGAAGGTTACCAAGATAAATGTGTGTTCTTTTGTATCTATGTATATATGTATCAACACATATATATATATATATTTCAGTATTTGAAAACCAGTAATTGATAATTAATAGGGCTGCTTTATAGTTTGGTACTAACTGGAGTTTAAAGCCAGAAAATATTTTAGGAGTGTCTAAGTCTTGTGAAAAAGCCAAATATTTTTCTGGTACTTTGGTTGCCCTAATGAACTGGAAGTTACTGAGGCTTATTTTAATCATTTGTGACCTGCAGCTGCAGTTTTTAACCAGAATAAAGTGTGCATAATGCGAGTTTCAAGGGATTGAGGCTGTCTGAAATGGAAAGGAAATTTTGTTACTTAAGACTTTGGCTCAGTGAGGTTTAAAATGTATTTATCTCTACACACAGATATTAAATGGACCATGAATGAAGTTGGATTTTCATATGGAAGGTGGAGGAGGATCTTGCTGTGCTAGTCATTAACTCCACACTATCTTGTACTGCCTGAGGAGCTAGGTGTCAGTTGCATACACATTCTTGAATATCCAGCTATAAATTGCTTAAATGATCAAAAAGATAACCCTCAACATTTAAATGTCTAATGGCTCAAGACTTTTTAAAAGCCAGTGAAGTGTTTAAAATACTTTCACAAAGGGACTGTCACATTCTTTAGACATTATTCTTTAACAGATCCCAAAACCAGCAGATTGGATGGTAAATGGGAGAGCAGTTTCTATTTGCCAGGATGGTAACAAAACTCAGTTTTCTAAAGGGACTGTCAGGTGTGGTCATGTGACAGCAGGTCTAAGTGATTAAGGAGTACAACACAATATTTGTTAAAGAGCAACCTCCTCCAGTACTTGCATCTCAGTGCCCAGGAAAAAAAGTGAACAAAGTTTGACTCAAAGAGGCAGTTATAGAACAGTTGGAAGCAAGATGGGTTTGACACTAATTACTTGACATTGTACTTGACATTACATCTGGAGTACTGCATCCAGGTTTGGGCTCCACAACTGAAGAAAGACAACTACAAACTGGTGTGTTGTAGGTTGGGTTGGTTCAGTTAGGGATTTTAATAAATGTTAGTTAGGTCAGTTCTCTGTACCCCTATTTTCCCCCACAAATGGTTTGCTCCAAGTGGCTTCCCACAGGAGCTTTTACATGTCAATCTTGTAGCCACTCCCTGATCCTTCTTGAAAGTTCTGTATTGATCACCCCACCTTTGCAATGCTATTTGTCCCAGAATGCTGTACCCACCTCTGTTATGTTCCCATAGGTTGCTGTGATCCACATCACTCCCCTGTTGCCTGTCCCTATTGGGCAAGGGGGATTTCCACCCCTGTCCACCCGCTCCCTAATTAACGCAATGGTTTCATTGTCCATTTGCCATTTTTGCCTTGCACTGCGCTGGGGAGCAGTCACTTCAGCCATCGCAGCGACCACGCGGGAAATAAAAGTTCTCAGGCAAGCAAGCAAAGTGTGCCTCTCTCGTCCCTTCGCTTCCTCTCAGCGTGAAGCTACCAAAACTGCGTTACCCACGCTGGAGTGCTCAGCATTAGCAGGGAGAAAAACGCCTTAGCCCTAGAGCGCCCGTGCACATGGCAGCTATGGTCTCACCAAAAGGCAGTGCTAGCCGGACATCCCAGCTGCCTGAGGCTGTAGCAGACAAAAGCCGCACTGGTGCCATTTCAGTGGAGGTCCCCAAGCTGCTTGGAAGCTGGAGCACTTACCCAGAGAGGCTGGGATTCTAGTCTTCTTCAGCATGAAAAGAGGCAGCTTCAGGGATACATAACAGCAGTCTGCTAGTACATAGGTGGATGTTACTAAGAAGAGAGGACCAGAAACCACAAGTCTACTGAAGCAGAAAAACAACTTGTCATAAATTACAACAACAAAGGTACTAATGGGTATTAAAAAAAAAAAAAAAAATCACTATGAAGATAATTAAGCATTGTGACAGAGTGCCCTGGGAGGTTGTTCTTGGAGTTTACAAAAACTGATTAGAGGAAGTCCTACACAGTGTGGTCTGAATTCAAGGTTGATTCTGCTTTGATCAGGTGGATGTATTGGAGTACTCCCACATTGCCTTCCAAAATAATAACTGTGATTTCATAATTGAAAATCTGTTTACACCTGTTATAGATAAATAATGTAAAAATTTGCTCTCACAATTAAGAAATAGATACTGTGTGTATGTTAAGTGTTGCATCCTGGGGTTTGGGTTTAGATTAGGGGTTTTTAATTTATGTTAGATAGCCAAGTTTTGTAATCCAGCAGTTGTTCGCTCCTAGCTGCGTGCTATTGGAGCTTACCCCAATCACTCCGGCAGACACTCCCCATCCTTGCCAGAGAGTTCCCCGCCAATCTCCCTGATGCCGCATCCCCACTATCCCTGGGACCTAGGAACTGCCCCAGCACCACCTCGGTTGGTCGCTGTTACCAACGTCACCACCGTGGCAGCCGCCCCTATTGGACGGGAGGCCATGGATCCTCTTGCTCTGTCCCTCCATAAAATCCTACCCCGCCGGAACCCAGGCGCCATTTCTCCCATGTGAGTGTCAGGAGCGGTTGCATCTTTCCATCGAACCGTGTCACGTGACCAATAAACCGTTCCAGCCCAGCACGGAGTAAATGGACAAATTCCTTACTTCTTTGCCAGATCCCTAGCACATGGTAACAGGGGCTGGCCAGCCCACGCGCCTGGGACACGGTAGCCGTGTCCGGGAACCCGCAGCAGAAAACCCCGGCAGCACGTGGAAGCTACGCCACAGCTGGGCTCCCAAGATCTGCGTGCAGTCGGGGAGAGCAAAAACAAACGCCGCAATTAAGACGGGTAGTGATGTTATTGTAATATGTCCCCCATAGTCCTCTTTCCCCTCCCCTTGAAATAGCCTTAGTAGTCAGGGCTTTTGCAGGGAGGGCCGGCTTGTTACTAAGAGGCACAGCATGGCAACACCTGACCTCCAACCAAGTTGCAAGAAAGCAATCTCCAGCAATGGATGGCAATGAAGAGTTGACTGACCGACAATTGGGAAGGGCTAAGGTTACCTGATACAGCATCAAAAGGTATAAAAGGGCGAGCAACCGTTTTGTGAATGAGCCACGAGGCTCGTAGCCACATGGGGAGCTCCGTGCTGTTATTTTTCCTTATTCAGTCCTTTGTTGTAATTTTTTGTTAAGGTTTAATAAACCTTTAAAATCTTATAAGTGAGCAGTCGTTCCTCACACACCTAACCTAAAGGTAACCCAAGGAATGGGTGACAGATTTCAAATGTCATTTATAAAATCAGCAGATTAAGTTCCATGTAAGTCATCACCTATTAATCCATGTCCACACTTCTGCTAATGATATTCTGCACTGCTTTTGTCTGTGTTATCTTGGTTCATGCTTTGGAAAAAGGAATCGAGATCTCCTAATGCTAACAGGCATGCATTCCAAATAGATATGTTCATTACACTGAGAGTGCTTGGCCACTTACAGCATCAAGTTAGGAGCAGGCAGCATCATTTTAATACTGTTCATTTTTTTTATACACAATAGTCCATATGGTGTCGTACCTCAGTTATCCCGAATTAAGAAGGCAGAAGAGCTGAGTTTGTCTTTGCTCACTTTCTGAATTTTTCTTTCTTGAGAGACATTTATTTTTATTCTGCCCTTACAGAATATGAGGGTCTCATTCCTTTATTTTTGCAGAGATGTGATGGTGGAGAGAGAACTGAGACCTTATCTTGACTGGGTAGTGATTTTGAGAACAGTGGGAATTAGCCAGTATTTTGAACAGAGATAATGTTTCAATATATAATTAAAATAAACTTTCAGCTACAGTAGAGCACAAACAGGAGTTTTCATTAATTTGATTGTTTGTTTCTTGTGGGGTGTTGTTTTGTGTTTGGTTTGTTGTTTTGTTTTTTTTTTTTTAGTTTAGTTCTGTTCATTTGTTGGTTGCTTGTGTATTTAAAGCTTCTGGTTCTATTTTTCCTTTACTTTCAAGTTCATACAAAATTAAAGTGCTAGGTATATAGTACTACATCCAAACACTTCTTAATTTGGACTAGAATTTAACTTTTTGGAATGTAAAGACAAAAATAATTTCACCTAAGAATTGCACACAGTTCAAACTTGTTCACACAACAATGGCAGTGAAGAGCACAAGTGAAAATGGAGTTTGAGAGTTTGTGAATACTAACAACTTAATGACTAGGTTTGTCACTGGAAAGCTTGACCAGGAGATAAACTATATTGCATTTCAGTATCAAATGTCAATGGCCCAGACTAGTTTTGCAATGAAGTTGAGTGTAGATAACTAAAGTCTTTAACAAAAAGTCATTAACAGATGCTAAACTCTTCAGGCTGAATCATTAGGAATGAATAACAGTTTAAACAGAGAAGAATTCTGTCTTCCCCTTCTTAACTGTTTTAGCTATTTTTGAGATAAAAATTTAAATTGTTTGGACACAGCTTCCCAAAATGTAAAAAAACACCCGACAGTCAAAGAATCAGAAAATTCCTTGGGTGAAACATCTTAAAACTCATTTTTTTTTTTCAGTTTTTAGCCCAAATATATCTCAGCAATTTCCCATCACTAATGCTCAGCCATTGAAATAAAGAAAACCAACTACTGCAAGACCGAAACTATCCAGTTTAGAAAATACAGTGTAGGGGACAATGCATTCCAGGAAATACAGTTATAGGAACTTTGTCATGTTTCAAAGAATTACTTATGACTATGTAGTCAGATGCTGCTGACATATTAACCAAAACTATTAACTCCTCAAATGTAAGGAACTTATCTTTAAGTAGCATGATAGGCCAAACAAAACTTGATGAATAATAAGGTGAATTCCCAACACTGACACAAGATCAGCAAATACCAGTGCTGTTATCCTGTGTGGTAAATGGTCAGATCTGTACAGTGTACAGTGTTGCTTTAAGATGGTGGAAAATTGATGAGACTGGTTGAGAAAAGCATGAGCTGTGCCTCTTCCTTATCTTGCACCTGGCTAGATTAGGGCCTAACAACTGACTGTTGTCTGGAGTGAAGTGGAGGTGTGGCAGCCTGGTGCTGTTTCAGTGAGACACAGAATAGCACCTGACCTCTGCACCAAACTAATAGCCACATTCACTTCTCTGAGAAAAACAAGCCTTGTTATGAATCTGCTTCATTAAGGAGATAAGATGAACTCAAAGACCCTCTGATGAAGGCCTTTACTGCCACCTCAGTAGTGGAGGGCCAAAGTGTTTATTCTATCTTTTCTGTCAGCTATAAATTCTGACCCAAAGTAACCGATATCCTCATTAAGCTTCTTTACCATGTTCACTTGCACATTCTTAGGGATGCAAATGAAGGAGAATATGGATGTGTAATGCATGTATGACCAAAGTCAACGAACTCCACTTATAATATGTAATTGTTCCACTCCCTCAGGGAGGCCAAAATTTATAGTATGAAAGGGGAGTGTCAGGGTGGAAAAGGTGGGTGGGGAAAAACCTCTCTGGAGAGGGAAAACATCTCTGCCTGCTGAGTTTGTGTCAATAGGCTGTGTCTTCCCTGAGGTAACACCTGTTGATGAGCTTTGTGCCTGCAAGGGCATTGGAGCACACACCAGAATTCATTTATATGCCTATGCAGCTATTAGAATCGCTCTTCCTATACTTTCTGTTGTAACACACATTACCACTTTGTACTTAGTTTACAGCAATCCTGAACATGCTTTGCTGTTGTGCTAGTAAGCTGTACTAGTAATGAATCTAGATCATGCAAAGTCCTTGTTGAACGTGGTCATATGTATAGGACAGGACTGGTAAACTGCACTGTTTGTGCATCTGTGCTCATACAAGTTTTTATTTTGAACTCACCCAGATTTACAGTGCTTAAATTGGCTATAATCAGAAATTAAGCTCAGCAGCACCCAGTTCCTTTGATCTCTGAGGATCAGTTGTAGTGCAAAGGGGTTTATTTTCTGCTAAATTCTTATACCCATAATGAAACACCTTGAAACTTTTAATCTTCCGTATCAGAAGCTGTTAAACACATTATTTGATAGAATTTACCAGTGTCCTTTAAAATGACAAAAGCTTTTCCAACCTTTGAAATTTCATACATCTTTTATATATGACAGTCTGAGAAGCGATAACTGTTCTCATTTCATTCAGACAGATGTGAATGTCATACTTTAAAAAGTTTTACCTAATCTTACCTAGGTTCTTATGTGGCTACTCCTTGTTGAGTTTTAGTTTATTATCTGTTGTTGCTTATGACATTCCAATGACCAGATTGTGTAATATATGTAATAACAAGATAGTCCTCAGTTTCTGTGTTTAACTTGAGCCTTTATTTGAGTGTACTGGTATGAAATGATGCATTCATTTTCATGAAGTAAACCAATCCTTATGATTTCTTTTTAAAAATGTTTTTATGCTTTCACAACATTGCACACTGTGTCTTTAAAACTTAAATTTTATGTTTGTATTTATTTTCATGTCCCATGTTTTTTTAACATTTTACCATCGGGTGAAAAAAAATTCTCCAGGAAGTCTCATTCTTTTCAAATTAATCACAAAGTGCTATTTTCTGTCACAGTGCAGTGCAAACCAAAATAAACAGCAGGAGCACATAACTCTTTTTTTTATACTTCTGTGATGTTAGCAGTTGCTCTTTGAAGTGTTTTCCCTTGTTTGTAAAATCTGTGACACTAATAAAGCATTGCACTACATATGACTGTACTGTGAGCTATGAATCCCACCGAAACAGAGGGATAAAAGCCACAGGAGTAAATTTAAACAAGAACATATCTGAGTATTTCTAGAAATTACTTAAAGTGTATTTGAGATAGAAACATGGTGACTCAGTTTATTCTTTAAAATAAAGGCAGACTCCCAAGCATGTTCTGCTGTAAATTGTTGCCCAGAATTGTTGAAGCAAAATATGATGCTTCTTTTTTTGTCTTTTCTCACATTTAAAGATATTTAAATGTTTAAAGATATTCTTTCCCTAATAGCATAAATTTGTAACTGTATTTTGAGTTTTCAACATGCAACCCAAAGACCAATTTTGCTAGCCCAGTTTGCCCCTCTGTCAAATCTTGTTTCCAAGCATAAATAGAGTATTTTTTTTAAACTAGGTCCCCACATTCTCTGGTTTTAATTCAACCTATTATAAAAGGTATTTTTAATTATGTGCTATTATGCTTGTCACATAATATCCATATATTTATACCAGCATACCTAACAGTAATAAAGATGAAACTATACTGTAACAATATGTTAAAATTAGTTTGCTTATAAATAGTATTTGTTTAAAAATGTTATTTAACCATTGCTGAGAGGATTGCATTTCCATAATGTCTCAGAGTGGAGGGCCAAGTGTTTATTTTACCTTTTCTGTTGGCTACAAATTCTGACCCAAAGTAACCGATATCTTCCTTAAGCTTCTTTAACATGTTCACTTGCACATTCTTCAGGATGCAAATGAAGGAGAACGTGAACATGAACATGTTCACTTGTACTCATATTCCAAACAGACAAAATAATCTCCCAATGACAACACCTGCTTTGATGTCCCATTGATGCTATTTGTCCCACTTTGACCAGGAAACATTATATAAGATCAAACCAAAGAAACAGAAGACTATTCACAAGCAACAAATTAAATACCATATATTATTAGCCAATTGATAAATAAAATGTGTGCAGATGTGTTTCTGTAGTGGTGTGTTCACATCATCAAGTTCTGCTGGAGAGGTGGGTTCTTTTTAGCTGGAAGTTCATTTTTCCTCCAGGAGTCACTATCAGATCCAGCACTGAGAAACTGAACATATAAGGAAATTCTAAAAAAATAGATTTCTTTTCTTGTAAAAATTTCATACAACATACATTATGACATTTCAAATAAAAGCTTATACTCTTTTAAAAGTTGAGAATATTTTTATTTTCAATGGAAAATTGAAAATTTTCAATTTTTTCAATTTTTATTTTCAGTGGAAAATATGTCCAAAGTAATAAAAATTTTAAGTAGTTCAAGAACTGCATTTTTCATTACCATGCAAATCATTGTAAAATTAAGACATCTTTTCATGAATTTTCATAAATTTTGCTGTTGATATTTAAATGGTAGTTTACCAGCTTTTGCAGCTACTGCTCTGAAATGCATAATAAGTCTCATAAGAGACAGAAGTGCCTTGGTGGTAACTGGGAGACTCAACATTTTTAAACTGATTTTTGTTTCTTTATTCATGGGGTGATTCCAGCGTGCACAGTGTCTAATTCACTGGTGTTTCTTACCTGCATGTCAGAAATCAGTTTGCAACAGAGCTGACTTCAAATTTTCACTTTTGCAAACCACATACTTAGTGAAACCTCAGTCCACCGCCAATACAATGCCATTTTTTTTCAGGAACTGTTGCTCTAAAAAGGTGTATTGATTTCAGAGGTATTTAAGAGGCATAGAATATTTATCCTTGATCAAACCAGTAGCTTAAATTTAATACTGTCTTCCTGCTGAAAACATGTAACCTAAAAGTTAAATACCCAATTCTCCTCTTTTCTTTTTTTTGGTTAAATGTGCTCAATACTGTTGAACCCATCTTCTACATGTTTGATCTATAAACAGATGAATATAAAATTGACTTAATAAATCACTAGTGACAGGTTCAAGAGAACCCTGCAGTTCTTATTAACTGAATGCTGTATTAATATGGTTAAACGTATAAAATGAATTTGTTAATGATATTGCATTACAGCTATGAACTGCTTGTGACCTTTGCCATTCTTTTTTAATAAAAATGTACTACTGGCTGTGTCACATTAAAATCAAAACAATCAAGCTGTAGTCAGTTTACCTTTTTTTGCTGGTGTTTGCCTATTTTTTTCATGCTTCTTTTTTCTTAACTCAAGTGAAGCCAAACTTCAAAACTTATATATTTCTTTTGAGACACAGCAACTTCTGCTGCTGCAAACAGGCAGAATGGCTTTTAGCCTCAGTTTTAATTACCTAAAGTTGGCATACCCTACAGGGTAAAATGCCCAAGTTCCCATTTCACTAAATGGAGATGTAGACTCAACTCAGTCACACAGGTCCAGCCCCATTCTTTCCATAAAAGTGTGGGTCTTTTGTTCATCCTGTCTTTTTTCCTCCAGTTCCATGCAAATGTCTCAGATATTGTGAGGGCATTTCACAAACCTTTAGATGATAGCATTTAGGCAAAAATCTCAACCTAATGTAAAGAGAGTTTGAGCGTTGGGCAAGTTTGCAATCATCCTCACACAAACACCTTGATTTTATGTCATTCATATGAACTGATTCTTCCTTCTTGAAGTCAAAGCTGTTTTGTCTTGGATTTCAGTTCCTAAAGTCCAGGATGTGATTCATCATGAAGTCTATCAACTGAGAACAAGTTATAAAAATTACACAGAATATTTTTGGGCCAAAATTTCTGTTCAAATAAATAAGTAGTGGCAGGTAAAGATCATCCTGCCCAAAGGTCAATTCCTTTTCAAGATTTGTAAGTTTTTTCATATTTCAAATGCTGGAAAAAAGAATCTGCATTTTTCCAGGCATAATTTAAATCCTGATTGATCCTATTTCTCTTCTGCTTTTTTGAGTATGGGCAGGTAAGATAGGAGAGAACAAGTAATTTCTTGATTAGAAAAATTAGTCTACAAGCAACTCATTCATCAAACAGGGACCTGCACTCCTACCTCTACAGTGTTCCACTGAGCCTCAAGTGAGAAAGTAAAATTTATCGTGTTTAATGTCCATGAAATCTTCTTAAAGGCAGAGATATTCTCACTGAACTTTCTTAGCAATGCATTAACTTTCTTTTCAAACTTCATTCCTTCTTCTTATTAACACACTATGCTCCTGGGTAGTTCCAAGGAGGGTTCTTTGGCTAACGTTGAAAAGTGTTTCAGCATTGGACAGAATTTCTGCAAGTTGCATTCACGTTCTTCTGTATTATCTGCCTCATATTTTCCTTTTTCTGACTAGAACTTCACTTTAAACAAGTCTCATACGAACATTTCTTTGATATTAAGTCACAACCAGCTATTTAGCAAGTTATTGCAGTTATAGGATTAAACCATGTGTCACATATCCAGAAAGATGCCTCTCTCTCTAAACAGTGAAAGTTGACATAAAAGCTTCTCATATGTAGCCTCCCTGTATTACAGAGGGAAAATAGGCTTTGAAAACTGTACAAGTTTTTCAATAGAGGCAGTAATGAAGCATGTCTTTCTCTGACTGTCCATTTCATATCTGAATTGTGATATTTCATTGTCCTCTGTCAAGTTTCTTATATTCTTCTATTACAGCATTTTAAGCTAAACTCTGTATTCCTTTCTGGGACTCCGCCAGTTTTGTATGCAGTAATTTGGTCAGTTAATAAGGAGTGCTGATTGCCTGTCTGTCCTCCACTCTTGGCCTCCTTGTAAACTCCACAAAACACTTCACCTCACAGCAGCTGATAAGTCAAATCAATGACTGTGACCCTGTACAGGCACTGTGGAAATTCAGTATTTCACAAACATGCTTCTCTGACCAATCTTGTAAATGTTCAGTAGCTTTCCAAATTTTGAAGGGGAGAAAAGGAATGGAGCAAATAGATAAGAATGTATCTTTATATTCTGATACATAATAATTATAGGTACATACATTTTATTTTCTTTGAATTGAAGACCTAATCTTACAAAGTCAAATTTAAAAAAAAAAAACAAAAAAGTGTAGTAAAACATTTTAAAATCTTACTCTATATTGGACCAGCTCATAGCTCTGAGGAAATTTATTTTCCTTCCTTCACTTTTCTAGAGGCTCCACTTAGCTACTCAGCATTCAGTATTAGTTATGAATACACTTACCTCTTTCAGATTACATAAAAATATGTATCTTAACCAAATATGCATAGAGTCCAGTATTCTTTTACTATGACTTTATATAGGTAAATTTTTTGACCTATATAAAACTGATGTAAAATGCTAGAAATCAGAATCTTAGTACTAGAGACTAAATTTGCTCTTATTTTTACTCAATTAGATGTCTTTTTTTCTTGACTCATCTATGTCTATTCATGTGTCTTGCAACATGCATGTATTTGTCTTTCAACAATTTATATCAACCTGTTGAATATTTGAGAGCAGCAGGAGAACACATTAATATATACTGAAATATCTTAGCTTTTCATAGTACAACTTTCCTATGAATAACTCCTTGAGTTAGGAAGCGGGGACAATGCCATGAGACTCACATGACTAGCCACTCCATGTAAAACACTAACAGTAAATGGCTGAAGCAAACAGTTAGCAAGCACTCATATGCTAAAAGGCATAAATGTTCAGTTGGGGTAGACTTTTGCAGTAGAGTACTGCAAGCAAGTAATATGACAGAAAGCAACATTATGCCAATGGATGCAATGCTAATTAACTATCTTTTGGAAGATTTTCCAAACCAAAATGGTCATACTTTCAGCATTCATCAGGTGAGGTGTCTGCTCTTGCACAGAAAATTCAATTTTAATCTCTAGCTAACCGTTGGTGTTGGGCACAATTTGAATCAATAAAAATTAACAACAAGATTATTTAGATAATCCTCAATTCCTTGGAAAAGGCAAATTATTTTCACCAGCAATAATTAGTTTCACTAGCAATGTATCTGCAGATTTACTTTTCTCACTAGTACCTGTTGCAGACATTTAACAGTTATTTGGGTTTCACATAATGAAATAGGATAAGTAATTCTTAAAAAAATATTCAACCTACTGGAGATGACACTGCTGAAATATTGAGTCAGCACAGCATTAAAAGAGGGGAGAAATATATTGTAAGCTTCAAATCTGTCATTTTGCAATGTGACTAAAGGACCCATAGATTTAACACATAATAATAATGAAGACTGATAAATGTGGTTTGGGGAAAGGGAAAATTATTCCCGTTAAGGGAAGTTTGTTTGCTCAGAGAATATGTCAGGTATTACGAGCAAAGAGAAAGGTGGCAATTATCTATCTTAGCCTTTTATAAGGTTTCACATTACTCTCACATTCAGAAATTAAATCAGCAGCAAAGTCACTAAAAGACTTCAGAGAGTTTCTAATACTCTTGGTTTGAGAAAGGAGTGGCAAAGCCAAGAACTTTTCCTAGATTACTGTCACCTCATCTCTAAAAAATGAAAATGTTTTGTTCCAATTTTTTGTCCTGCCATCCCTTTTACTGTGTCCTAAACATCAAAAATAACAAATTAAAACTTTTGAAAAATTCAACAAAACTGAATGGAGGAACATAAAAGAGCAGGTGTGACCTATAGAACGGTCAAAGGAAGATTTCATACCCTCTTCTGCCCAACAATCCATGCAGAGGTATATTTTTCAGCAACAGGTATGTATCTCCTATCTTCTTAGAGACAAGCCTGTGCCCGTCAATCACAAGCCACAGCAGCACTGGAAATCAAGTTAGTTTCCAAAGTGCTGCATTTTCTGCTTTATGCCTCTTACAAAACAAATTCCCTTCCCTTTCCTGAATTAGAAATTAAGTGTCTGAAATTTGAAACCCAGAAAGGGAAAAACAGTCGTGAGACTTTTCTCTTTTTCAGTTTTTCTAGAAGCTGTATTTAAATGCAACATTTATTTAAATGCAACATTTAGACTGCCCTTCAAAAAGTCCATATGCTGGTGTGTCTGTGACATCTATTCTTACATAAATTACTCTTAGTGCTTTAAAATTAATTTCCCAAGCTTGAATTCATCCAAGTTCATCTTTCAAGTGTTGGAGATTCTTATGTCTTTGTCTGAAATTCTGAGCACTCCCACTATCAGATATCTTTTACTTGAATGAGGATCTGTTCTCTGATTAAATCACCTTTAACCTTCTCTGCAGATGTGCTAAATTGATTGAATTATTTAAGCCTCAGATAATAAGACTTTTTCTGATTTTCAGAGCCCTTTTATGTCCATTCTTTGAACTATCTTCAGTATTTTCATATTTTTCTGGATGTAGACACTAGCAGTATACACATCCTGGCAGAAGTCAGTTTTTTGCATACTAAGTCAAAATTTTATTTCCTTACTTTAACTTGACAGTCTTCTCTCACATGGACAAAAGCCTTTTGCTCCAGTATGAGATTAAAATTTCACATTAAGGAGGTTCTCTGATGATCTTAAGTAGCTTTCTGAATAATTACATTCTGAGGTAGTGCCCTCTTCTGTAGGTATAGATATAGTTACTTGTTTCCTTTGCTACTACCCATAATGAAGTGTGTTAAAATACATCTTGGTAGGTTGTGACCATTTGGTTTCAGAGTGACTCAGGCAACTGATTACTTGTCCTCCTCATTTGTTGCAATTCCAGACCTAAGTATGTCTGACATACAGTTCATAACATGGTCTAATTAGACACTTCATAAAAATTTCTATGTGTGGAATCCCAGTCAAAACAGCTTCACTTACTGATCCCTATACACTTAAAAATACTAGGTTTAACCAGTCTTTAAGGTAGTTTTAAGCTATTTATTATGTGCTATCTTTATTTTCTACAAGTTTTTAATCAGGATACAGTATGATTCAATGACAAACACCACTTTATTAAGGCAGGAATGTCTCAGACTGAGCTGCATTCCTTATAATAAATACATAACTAAGACGGCATTGCTATGAAATTGAATCCAATGTAATTGGTTGCATGTCTGATCTACTTTTAGTTACCAGTATGAATGCATACTTCATGTCATATTTCTGTGATCTCTTTGTTGATAAAAGGATAACCTAATCCAGCTGAATTTAACATGGAGAAAAGGTTACTGGTTTTATTGGAAAGAATTTCCCCGATGAATTTATTTCTCCAGGTAGTCAAACTTGAAGTTATAGTGTATCTAGTCCAGTGTCATTATCACACAGGCTTGGGAAGAAAAGGCCAATAGCAGCATATCTTTTACAGGGGAAAGCATGCTAGAGGAACAGGCAAGGCAGCTTGGCAGTTCAGGAAGTGTCTAAATTCCCCCATGGTAACTCAAGATCTCTGAGGGACTGTAAGCATAAATGCCTCCTGGAGTTTTAGGTGTCAAACTATTTGTGACTAGATGCTAAAAAATAGCCCACATCACATCAAAACAAGATCAGCCTACTCTTCATAAAGTAATCTTACACACACAAACATGCAAATATCCAAACACCCACAACCTGCTAGAGAGTTTTTGAGCAAAACAATGCACATAAGCACATGTAGATATTGTGGTCATCCCAGGTTTTCTCATGGACTGAGCCTTGTTTAGTGACTTAGCTAGAGGCATAGGGATCAAATATGTAGGTTCCAGTTACTTGTTCTCTGTCTATTCAGGACATGACTTTCAAGTATTATATAGCAGATAATGAAAAGGCAGAAGGATTTAACTCACTTGAGTAATCCTATTTCCTAACATTCATTATCAGTAACTTCACAGCTGCTGTATGGGTTATTTATTAAAATAAAAATTAGGAGGAGAAATCTGTTGATGTCAGATTTATTCTGAGTGGCAAGGCTTACCACCTGACATATCTAGGTAATTAGAGGGGGCCTTTAACAGAAGGTTAGAACTCAAATATTATACAGAGTTTATTGCTTGTCATGCTGAAATGAGTCTTGGCCAGTGCAAGGAATTTTCTCAGTTATGTTCTGCACCAATATTATGCAGAGATGTTTGAATAGTTTCTCTCTTTGGAGTCCTCTTTTTTCCTCCAGGTAATTATCTTCCTTTATTCTGTCTGTTCCTGAAATGCCAGTTCAGTGATTGATCCTTAACTAAGAATAAACAGATGAATGATTAGACAGAACCACACTTTTTTTTTTTTTTCAGGGGAAGCATATAGGTTAGGACAAATTTCTGAATAGGGATGATATCAAGCATATACTTATCTACTTTATTGATTTGGAAGTAGCATCATCAGTTAAGTATTTTGTTTTTCTTTCATTATTCTGTTCCTTTTTCTGAGAAGAAATGGCTTTAAAAAAATATTCACTTTGTAAGCCCACCTAGTTGTTCTTCTGGAAAGAAGAAGAATGAAATCTGAATTGATTCAGCATAAGCTTCTTTGCTGTGTATTACAGTGAGAGTGGTGTCCCGAAGAATATTAGGTCTTCAAGGTCCTTCAATCTCATACAGACATGGTAACAAAATATGGGTGGTATGAACAAAGTACTTACAGGAAGAACAATCTCCAGTCATTCTAGAGGTGGTATCTTGTCCAAAAACAGTCCTATGCATGGCTTTGTGGAAAGGCTATTTAGTCTCAAGCGTTTGTCACTGGTGTTTGCATTAGCACAAAAAACATTAAAGTGGGTGCAACAAAGCCTTGTTCATTCGTCCCCCCTCCCCCACCACGTTTACATTTCAGTCTTATCTGACAGGCAGGTGCCATTCTGTCTGTTTATATTCAACTATGTCACTTACTGATGTTTACAAAATAAAGTGTATAGATGGCAAGAAGAACATCTTTGTTATTTAGGTAATCAAAAAACTGCATGATAATGCTTTCACGCTGATTTCCTTCCTCCAGGATAGCAGAACATTTGTCACCAGCAGGATTGAGACAGGTTTTTATAAAAAAATACAAAACTTACAATTTAATCGTCTTTCTTCAGTAAGCACCTAATTCCTACTGCAAAAGAGAAGAAAATTATAAACCAGCAAAATACTTTGTTGTTTTCCTGGAGGGTACAGTATAATAGAGTGGACTGGGTATGGTAATAGAATTTTCCCCAATATATAAATCCAGCATGTCCCCTGTGGTTCTATGAAAACATTCTAAAGAATGTTTCAGTCAACAAAATAAGAGAGTGATAATGAAAACTGAATTAACAATCATTTGGACAGCCAGCTGTTTTGGGTTAATGTGGATGCCAGTTTTTGGAGATATTCTTCTGGTTTATTTGAACATATTTAGTTTGCCAGTTTTTGGAGATATTCTTCTGGTTTATTTGAACATATTTAGTTTGCCATCCTGTCAAATGTTTGCAGTCTAGCATACAACAAAAACCAGCAGAATGCTGTGAGTGTTTTTGGGCTGCAGTTCAGCATCCTCACAGCTGACCCACAGCATGCAATACCTGATAATGACTGATTTGTCTTAAACACATTTACTAAAAGGAAGGAATTTATCTCTTATTAGCTTCTTCATTGACACTGCTGTTTGGCAAAAAAAAAAAAAAAAAAAAAAAAAAAAAAAAAAAAATAGTGTTTTGAATTAGCAAGGTTTAGGGTAATGAACTGTTGGGAGTAATGCTTTTTTGGTATAAATCTCTGATCAGGTTAACTCGGGCTTGTTTTCAAATAGCATAACTAAAAGTTGCATGGAAATATTTCTGACCATGACATTTTTTTCTGATCCAAACAGAAATGTGTACCGTCTGTCACAGGAGAGAAAAAAGGCTGATGTTGAACAGGCATTATGGCTTTTTTTAACTGTAAATGTTCAGGACTTTTAAGGATTCATTTAGTACTTTCCATGTAGGAAAATGCTTTTAACTCAAAGACAGAAACAGTGATATAGTTCCTTACATGAAGCAAGGGATACAAAAATAAAATTTTGAATGATAGGCCAAAGAGGGACAACATTTCACTAATAATTTCCCTTTCCACTCCACACAATTTGTCAGAAACTACACATGATCTCACAAAGTAGACATACAAAAATAAATATTTTAATAAATGTATCTTTTATACATTTAGACTCATGAATATTAAGGATCAGGTTGGTTGCAAAATAGTAAAGTTGGATAGATTCAAGTTCAGTGATATCCTTTATTAGTAGCAGAGGAGTTGAGTTTTCAAGTATAATGCAAGTATATTCCAGAGCTGAACTACATAACTGCCAATGAAGAAATATGAACTTAAAAGATCTGTGTTGCAATTTGTGCTCTGTGTTGTCCTGGTTGAGATGTCTGGCTCCTAGAGTTGCCAACACTGTATGTATATTCATGTTCTCTCTATGAAGATAGAAATTGGATTATTATTTTTGTACTTAGTGATATTTATTAAACGAGCTCCTGCTTACTTCATGATGAACTGTGGTTTAGAGACAATATTTGCTCCTGCAAAAGAAACAGGACATTTTTCTATAGCAACAGAGAGAATATTACATAAAATGGTCCACTATGCACCAACACAGGAGAACATAGTATAAACTGCAGTATGAGGAGTCTCTCTCCACCTTAATTAATCAATACATCAGAAGAGATGGTGGATGGGAAGTATTGTCAATTCCACATCTCTAATGTCTTTCCAGTACAATTTTTTTTTAATTTAAATAAGGCATATACACCCTACAGCATTAAACTTATACATTAGAGCAGAGATTTAACGATGACAGAGGAGCATAAAAGGTGAACAAAAAGACATTGAAAACATATTCATAATTAGGAAGGATAGACTGACTTCAGGAAAAAGCAAAACCCAACACAAAATAACTCAAATAATTAGAGCGTTATTTTCTGTGAGAAAGGGAAACTTGGAAATAATTCTTGTCAGTAACACTTAAATTTCTATTAAATTAAGCTTTAATATTTACGGTAAATTTTCAAGTACAACAATACAATCCACAATGCAATATTAACTTCTGTAAGTTGTTGCATTATTTTTCAGAAGAAAAGGCAATGATTCCTTTTACAATTGTGACTGGAACAGTGAAGCTATTTGTGGGCTTCTCATTAATAGAGCAATAAAGTGTATAAAATTTACTGAATTACCAAATACTGAATTACCAAATACTGATACCTGTGCCAGCAAACAGACTTCACATAGGTACTGATCCATGTTGAGCAGTGAGCCATAGGTTATTGGAGAGAAATCACTGCAGAACTGCCTTTCTGGGCCATAGCCATGAAATAGGGTGTGTTGACATGTGACATTTCAAGGGATGTTTGCCCTTCCTATTAATCCATACCCACCTGTTTGCTCACTTATTATCTACAGCAAATGAAAAACACAGCTGACAAAGCCACTTTAGAATCTTGTTTCTGACAAGGAGCACGTCTTTCACCAGGCTCTTTATTGGCCACTTCGAAATTCTTAGGATGATCCCTAGCAAGGCTTTGAATCAGGCCAAATTATATGATTTCTGAGTAGTTCCTCACCACCAATCAGGAATTACCACTGATGAGGCTATTTTGCACATGGCTGCTCTCTGCTGTAACTTGTGAAATGTTAATGATATAAACACATGTGCTGCTACTTGTTCCAGTGTCAAAGACTGTCATAGGCTTCAGGGCTGTTTGGGATCACTAATGTATCTCAAACCAAGGTGCATATGGCCTGATATCAAGTAAGAATTCAGTAATTTCTACTTGAGTCTGCTGCTGCTTTCTTATATACTGTTTTATGTGGCTTCTAGTGAAGTCAGTTGGGACTGACAAGCAAGCTGAGATCTGTCTAACCTGAGACAGGAATGTCTTTAGTCAAGAAAATGAAATTGAGAAGAAGAATCTTCCATAACCCCTTTTATTGGACATCATGGAGGCCCAAAACTGGTGACCTCCCAAACTGGTATTTTTACTTCCCAGCCTTATTACACTCCATTTCTGTAGGGGATTATTTCATTCTACATGGTTCCCTGGAACAAACACTCTCACTCATAAGCTCTTGCAGAGTGAAAATGGTAGCCAGATGAAGGGGGAAGCTCCTGGGGCCCTTGCCACCTGCCACCCTCTCCCAAATTTAGTCTCTTTTTTCAGCTGTAATAATTAACCAGCCAGGGACATTTTAGTGCCTTTTCATCACAAAGGTGTTTATATGTACCTTATATTACTGAGTAATTCTATACACAGGAGCAAATAAATTAAAAATGTCTGTGATATGTTATACTGCTATCCAATGGATTTGGTTCACAACAGATTTCACAATACAGTAATGCTCACGTGGATTTTAAATCCGAGTGTTTTGGAGACTACGGGATGCTGCATCTTACTGTAGACTCAGGATATAAACATAATAGAATAAAAAATAGTCTGGCCACTAATCTTATAATTTTAAGGTGTTTTACTCAAGTATTTCAGAGATACAAGCAGCAGAAATTAATACTTTAGGATCCCAGATTTAGGGCAAGAGTACCCCTTGCAGGTGGGTGAGCCGGGAGCTTGGAAGGATGTGGGTGTGGGTCTCCAGGAGAGGCTGATTAGGATCACTGGTGCCTCTTGTTCTTAGATCTCATACCTTAATGTATACGGGGAATTTCTCTTACATATATAAATCTAAAGAGGAGACTTTCACCTCTGGTATACTGGAGCAAGACTTGATTGTTTATAGCAACACTTATGGACAAACTTTCAGTGATTTTGACATCTAAGGAAAAATTGAAGTAAATTAAAAATAGGTCTCACAGATTCACCTACAGGGTTTAAGAACAAACTTCCGCTTTCTGTATTTTCTTGTGTAACAGAGCACACCAGTTGTGGTACGCACTGCTAAATCTCTTTACTTCTGATGGCTGTGTTATTGTTGCCTCTCCTCCATCCACCACAAGCCACCTTGAAGCCACAAGCCATATGATGGTGAAATTCAATCAGTGTATATACAACTGCTTGAAAATAGGTTTCTAGTTTTGGGCAAGCCACAAGGCTTTCCCTATATGAGGACTGATCATAGAACCAAAAAGTAATTTGTGTTGGAAGGGACCTTTAGAAGTCATCTTGTCCAACTCTCCCTGCAATAAATAAGTAGGAACATCTTCAACTGGATCAGTTGCTGAAAGTTCTGGCCGGCCTTGAAAGTTTCCATGGATGGAGCATGAATTTCTTTTATAAAGAGTAAGACTTTATATGTAAGTTTTTTCTAAGGGAGATGTTTAAAAGAAACACAAAAATGCAGTGCCTTGCTTCACTTTTGCAGCCACTCAAGGAACACACTAACTAGCTTTTTAGATCACTAAAGTTATCTGCCAAACACCCTTTGTCAGTAAGGAGAATGTTCTCTCAGATTCCTCAGTAAATGTTACTGCTTGTCAACAGTTTATTACATGAGGGAGAATCTTTCCCCTCAATATAGTATACTTCCAACATGAATGTTTTAAAAGACTTATACTTTTACTTTGGACCAGTCACTTTTTAAATATTTTTTCCACCGTAAATTTGTACTGGAAAGAATGAAAAAAGTTTCTAATAATTTTAGGAGTGAGGATCTATAAGTAGTAGTCAAAATACAAGTTAGTAGCAGAACAGTGTAGATATTTATATTAAAAGTATTACATGGTATGGTTGCATTTGATGTATTTGAAATAACTGGATTGACAATCCAGGAGGGCCTAGGTCACTTCTGATTTTATGAACACATAGTGTTAGGAGAGGTGTTTATACTGACTATATTTATTATACTGTACCACTAGGTAAAGCAGGTCTTAGCCTAGGTTTTTTGTCTTACAGAGGTAACAGAATAAAGTATTTCCCAGAGGAACCTAATTTACAACCTTAGAACATTCCTTTGCAACAGGATTCCCTTCTTTTAATACAAATATAAGCAAATCAGTCCACAGTTACTCTACAATGTAAAAGCTCACAATTAGGTGGTGTGGAATCCTCACTAAAAAATAATAATTCACTACTTTTCACAGAGGCTGATACAAAAACAAGATGCTGATAGAAGCATCATAGTTCCTGTGAGATGATAGAGCAAACAAATTTTTAAATTGACTGAGATGTCCTGTGAGAATCAGGTTCATGATATGCTGGTCTGTAGGAAACTAACTTAATTACTTCTTTGAAGTTTAGGTAGTTTTAACTTCCTTTTTTTCTTGATTTTCTCTCCTGGCCTTCTCCCAGTAAACAATTTTAATATGCTATTAGACTGATGATCAAGTCAGATTTACTCATAGGTTTGTTAATCCTATTTAATCCCATGGAATTGTTTTCTTATAATAAAGAAAAGACAGTGTTTTTCCAAGTATGTCCTGGCTTTATATGCAGATGTGATTTGCCCTGTAGTGAAGATATGATAAAGAAGTGACATTTTCTGCCATTGTATTTAAGAACCGACTACGTAGTTTGACTTTTGTATTCTGTTTTTATTATTTGGACTAATCTTTTGTTAGCTTGCTTACAAATTTTTGCTTCTACAGAGAGGCTAGTCATTTCCTTAATTATAGCACTGGATTTTTTTTCATTGGATAGTTTATGAAATCATCAGGCCAATGAACTCATTGTTCAAAGCAAACAGGATTAAAGTTCTACTGCACTTCAACAATAAGACCCTTCCTAAACCTCCCTTTAGAACCCACAGTTTTGTCTATCTTCACCAGGATTTTGCAAATTAAATTCTGATTCTGACCTTGCATAAGACCAACATTTCCTCTGTGAAAGTTCCAACAAATCCATCTCAACATTTCAGCTCTGACCTTCTCTTTCAGTGGAAGAAAGAACATTTCAAAAAATGTTAAGCAAATACCATGTGAAAATATGGGTGGTTTTTTAGCTTCAAATCAGGCAGAAAGTTGGAGCTTTGACTTTATGGGATGACTTTCTCTAGGACAGATAATGAAACTCAGATAAGGCTTTCCAGATGCATGAAATACAAAGGTAAGAATTTTAAACTTTTTTTTTTTTTTTTTTTTTGCTTGACAACATGCCTGTAAAACAGAAGAAAACCCCGTTTGCTCTCTATCCATGCTCAAAAGCACTGTTGTCAGGATCTTTTTACAGGTACTAAACCACATCATCATAGTCAAGATGAGTGTACTCTTCTAACAGATAAGACCAACGGATATGACAGTACTGGAAAAAAATATTCTGCCAAAGGAATTAAAAAGAGAAATAAAAACCTTAAACATTATGTTTTTGAAAAGTGACGTGATGAATCTCAGTAAAATGTGCTTTTATTTCTCATTATTTTAATTTGGGGATTTAAAATGTTTAGACTTGAACATTTAACAACTTACTTTACCAACTCAGATGACTACTATAACATTTAAATGCCACTGATTTTCAGCATATTGTCAGAGACTACTATATCTAGAGGATCAGAATCTATTTTACCTGAGATGTCAGTCCTCTTTCACTTAGGCATGAGCTAAGAGATTTTCTTGCTACTGAACAAACAGTCCAAGTTCACTGTAATTGCAAAGAAGATGAGAGTGTCTGTGTTTGGGAGGAGAGTTAAAACTATTGCAGCTTTTCATGCCAAAAAAAAATCTCCCTCTGTGAATTCAGTGTTGCTGGCAAAACCCCAATCTGAAATAGGATTTCTTACTCAACACATTCTTCTGGTGTGAAGGAATAATTTCCAACATCTTATGGAAAGCTGTTTGCTGATTTTGCTAAGCACACTTACTGAAAATTAGTTCTAATTGCCAAAACTACTTTTTTTCCAAATGTTTCTACCTTGATTCTAGCCAGCAGGCAAGACGTACACTGATGGGTAGAGGAGGTATGAATCAAACCATGAGGTGAGTTACTGTTGCATCCCAGAGTTTGGGTTTAGATTAGGGTTTTTAATTTATGTTAAAATAAGTTAAGTTCTGTAATCCCGCGTTTCCCCCCTGTTGTTCCCCCCTGCGGTTTCTGGCCCCATGCTGCCTGCTGCCGGATCTTACCCCTGTGCCGCTCCTGTAACCACCCTGCCGTCCGGCCCCGGGAAACCCCGTGCTGGCCACCCCGAGCCACATGATCCCGCTCAGCCCGCGGCTCGGTGCCCGCCCCTGCGGGGTTCTCTGGTTGGTCGCTGTTGCTGGCGTCACCGCCACGGCAGCCGCCCCTATTGGGCGGCAGGCCGTGGATCCTCTTGCCCCGCCCCTCCATAAAGCCCTATCCCGCCGGCAGCCAGGCGCCATTTTCTCCCATGCGAGTGCTGGGAGCGGTCGCGTCTTTCCATCGAACCGCGCCATGTGTGACCAATAAACCGTTCCTGCCAAGCACGGAGTAAATGGACAAATTCCTTACCTCTTTGCCGGGTCCCTAGCACACGGTAACAGAGGCTGGCCAGCCCATGCGCCCGAGACACGGAGCCGTGTCCGGGAACCTGCAGCAGAAAACCCCGGCAGCACGTGGAAGCTACGCCACAGCCGGGCTCCCAGGAGCTGCGTGCAGCCAGGGAGAGCGAAAACCCACGCCGCAAGTTACAACCTTTTCTATTGCTTCTGAGATGAATAGATCCTCACAGGTATCAAATCAAATTAAACAAATAGTTCTGTATAAATAATATGTTAATGAGATTTCTGTTTCTGTTAATTTCCATCAGAATGGAATGTAATGACGAGGTAAAAACTAATTACATGATACATGTAGTCTTGCACTTCTAATTGCACCTCAAATCATTGTGTTAGTAATGTACAGAATATATGCTTAAAAACTAGTTTTTCAAAAGCAGAACTTACCTGAACTAGGTCATGCTACAGTTCCAGTGCTGCTGAGAGTTATTGGAAAGTGTAATGCCTCATAACTATATTCTATAGTCTTCTCTTGGAACTATTTTCTCTTCAAAAGTGCATGACATTTTTCTCAGATTTTATTAATATCTTTATAACTACTAGAAGGGAAAAGAGTAGCTGAGATTACAGTCCTCTGACAACTTAAGTTCTCCTCCCCAGAAAACTTTATAACTGTTAAAATCATGTTACACTTAAGTAACAGGGAAAAAAAAGAAAAAAAACATTCTCTGTTTTTACTCTGCTATCTTTATTTCAGTGTTGTGGATACCTGGTAACACTTCCGCAGGTGGAAGATCAGTGGAAACATACACTTTGATTGTTACAGGCTTAGGATCCAGCCCTACGTACATGATTGGTTTTATTACCCAATTAGTCTACTCCTCCTCTTCGAAAAGGATGACATCCCAGACATAGATTTGGTTTAAAGAAATAAAAACAATGATAAAATCTCAAAACTCAGTATATACAGTATTTTTTGTAATTTCAGTTTTCCCCTCTTTTATACTTAACATTAAAGAGATCAATTTTATAATAGATCTCAAGTGTTAGCTAAAGTCTATGAGTGTATATATATATATATATAAAAATATATGAACAGTTGTGAGATATATATATATGTATAGGTGTGTATGAATACACATATATATTTACACAGACATTTCATTTGTATTGAGCTTCATTTTATGATGCTTTGCATACAATTGTTAAAATTTTGCTTTTTAATCAGCACTGTGAATACTAAAATAACTATTTTAAGTAGCACAGAGATGAATGGCAGATTTTCCATGGCCAGACTGTGTATTAGCATTGTGGATAAAAGCTGATGGTTGCTGGACTTCTGGTTTTGTTTTGAGATGTGATTGTCATGTTTCAAGAAAATTAAAATTAAAGAAAAAGGATGGTTAAAGATATCAAGCTAAATTAAGCTTTGTTAAGGTGTTTAAACTAAAATGTATATACAGAAAAAAGAAGAACGCAGTCCTGAAAGTTGTTGTGTGAAACCCCTTCCAGTGACTGCACTCAACTTATATGTCAGAATTACTGGATTAGAACTCTATAGGTGAAGAAATCCTCTCTTTGTTTGTTTGTTTGCTTGGTTGTTGTTGACATTTTGAATTTGCATAAATATTTCAATCCAAAACATTTGGGTAAACTACCAAATACCTTTAATTTCCCAATTCTTTCTAAACATCTTTGTTGATCCCCTGATGAGCAACATTAATGAAGTTCAAAGATATGCCTGACTACTCTTACCAGTAATTTTGATGACTAATATGGCTACAAGAAATTAAAATTTTTCATATAAAAAGGAGTTGGCTTAGAATTTGAAATTTCAAATGACCAACCAAGTTAAGAAGAAAATTTCTTCTTTAGTACAACAGTATGGTTATACAGGTACGTGAAGTTGTGTAAAAAGAACTTAAAACAGGGAGTTAGATGACAGTTTTTCCAGTTATTATCTTTCCTCTTCAGAGGTGTCTGCTGGAAAGGGAAGGTGATGATGCTCACAGACAATACTGGCAGTGACCTAAGGAAGGAGAAAAGGAAACAGAAATAAATTCTTGTAAAAAAAACCAGCCTGACATGAGAGTCTTTAGTCAGAGAGCACATACAGACTTGTATTTTTAGTATCATCTGGCAGAGGTTAGCAAAGAAAAGATTCAGGAAGTAAAGATGAAGGTATGCTGGTTTGGGCTGGGATAAATTTTCTTCCCAGTGGCTCGTATAGAGCTGTGTTTTAGATTTGTGCTGAACACAAGATTTATAATAAAGAGATGTTTTTTTTTTTATTACTGAGAAGAGCTTACACAGAGCCAAGGCGTTTCCTGCTTTTCATACTGCCACACTAGGGAAGAGACTGGGGGTTCACAAGAGGCTGAGAGGAGACACAGTCTGGACAGGTGACCCAAACTGACCTAAGGGATATTCTATATGACATCATGCTCAGTATATAAAGTGGGGGGAAGAAGGAGGAAGGAGGGGACAGTCAGAGTGAAGGCATTTGTCTTCCCCAGTAACCATTACATGTGACAGGGTTCTGCTCTCTTTGGGATGGCTGGACACCTGCCTGCCCATGGCAAGCAGTGAATTAACTCCTTGTTTTGTTTTGCTTGTGTGCATGGCTTTTGTTCTCCCTATTAAACTGTCTGTATCTCAACCCACAAGTTTTTTACCTTTTACCCTTATGATTCATTTCTCTCCTTGATGCTGCTGGTTGTGTAACTGCATGGTACTTGGCTCCTGTCTTGGGTTAAATCATAACAGAAGGTAAAAAGTATTGTGGAACACATTGATATTTAAAGATATAAGGGATACAAGGGTCCAGAATAATACCTAGAGCACAGACTTTTGGACTTTGATATTTACCAAGCATGCATGGCAGAGGAAGATATAGTTACAAATCTAACAGTTCAATAGCAAATTTGCTGGACTGCAGTGATAGAACAAGAAAAAAAAAACAAAAAAAAAAAAAAAAAAAAAAAAAAAACAAACAAAAAACAAAGCAAGGAAAAGAAAAGAACACACACACAGAAAGCCCAGGAGAGGAAAGAGAAGACAAGAAGGCAACAAACATAGGGAGGAAAGATCAAATGGTAGAATCATTTGCAAGCAGAATGAGAGAGGGATGAGAGAAAATTGAGCTCCACACAGACAGAAAACAGCAGATATTAGTGACCACGAAAGAAGAAAATCAGAAGGCATGTTGCCAAAGCATATTCAGGAAATAGAAAGGTGTTGCTGTCTTGTGAGGTGGTATCTGAGAATAGTTCAATCAAAACAAAATGTCTCACAGACAATTTTTCCTCTTATAAAGCTTTGCTTCAACTGCTAAATGTGTAGTTTATATCAGTATTAATGTCTCTGGCAGATTCCTGTTGAAATAGGTGAAAAGAATAAAGCTCATGTATTTAAATGGAGAAATACAGTAGAATGGAGTATGCATAGAGCCTACGCCATAGATTTTTAGCAATTTGGTGCAGTGAATGCCAGTGAAATCAATTCTACAAACATACAAAGAACTTGTAGAATTTCAGATGGTCATACACTGACTTTATGGATCTCTGGAAAAAATTGCTAAAGTCTGTGGCAAGCACATTTCTCTCTCTCTCAGGATTTTTTATTGAGGTGCACAGAGAGAAATGAAAGAGAAAACAATTTCTATTTCTGCTCCATGTTTTTCTCTTGTGGAATGTGTTTGGAGAATTGTTTACCTGGAGTGAGCTCTTGGTTGGATCATGGTGGATTGTTTGGGCCTGAGAGCCAATCGGATCCACCTGTGTCTGGGCTCTGGAGAACAGGGTCACGAGTTGTGAGTTAGTTAGATATGATAGTTAGAGAAAGTAGCATGTAGTATTTAGTATCCTCTTTTATATAGCATATTAATGTATTATAACATAATTATAATAAAGCAATCATTCAGCCTTCTGAAATGGAATTAGACATCATCATTCTTCCCATTGGGTTCGCCGACATCTACAACAAAAGTCACCAAGGATTAATAGTAATTCATGCACAAAAGAACTAGTCTCACATGGAGGACTTTATGATAGGAATATTGTGTGGCATCCACAGAAAAAGAGCTTCTCAAAAGCCAGAGACAAATATCATGGCACCTAGCTTTGAGATTATATGGATTATGTGTTTTTCACAGATGAGAAGAATTCTAAACTAAGAAATTATATAAAATTGTATGAAGTCATGTAGAATCTGATGCTGATGCCCCAGGTGCTTTTGCTTTCCTCCTACTTCTCATAACCTTTAAGTTTTGCCTCCTTCTGGAGGTAAACAAGATAAGAGTAATCAGCTGCTAGTAAAATCCAGATTGGCAAACAACCATATTCCTAATAGAGAACTTTTTACTAAAGAAAGTAACAGATTTATTCAATTTGCCACATAAATTATAAGAGTTGATGATGTATTTTCTTCTTTTAAATGTTCACAACAAAAGGGATCATAACAAATGTTTGTAAGATGAATCATCTGTACCTCATCTTTCATTTTAAGATTTAACAGTCTTGTACAGTTGAATCCATCCAACCAACAAACAAACAAGTCGTGTAACAAAATCTGGTTTTTTTAAAGTGTGTTTTCAAGTTTTCTATTATCTCTTGGACACTGAAATAAAACCAACAGTTTTAGTGCTAGTCATTTCCCCATCCCCCACCTAGAAAAACCCACAGCACTACTCTTTTGTGGACTATATGGAATATTGAAATACTTCTGTATTCATAATCCTACAATGAATGCTACAATGAATGCTACAATGATTTGTCTAAATTCTGTTTTTCTTTAGACAATATCGAAGACTTCTATGAATTTGAACTGAAAGATACAGACAGCAGTTTGCACGGCTTAAGCTTAGTGCACAAAATTTTGCTTCAATGAGCCTTCTAAAATTGACAAAATATTTAACATCATATTTCTTAGAGCAGTTTACACAAAGAAAGGTATCCAAAGGAGCATACTTCTGATGAAGGGGACAAGTAATCTAATGAGCTTCCTTAGAAAGAAAAGAAAGTCCTTCAAGGATGACTGAACCAGCCTAACTTAGATATTTTCTAATCTCTTTCTGAAAGAGGCTTTGTTTCTGTGTTGAGTCTAAAGAAAACACAGTGAGAGAAACAAACCAAGAAAACCAGCCTCTGTGACAAATCTCCTTTGAGTTAAAACATATTGATTCAAAACTTTGTGGTGCACTGTTTGTTCACTGGTCAAAGCCTGATATGAGTACCAGAGCAATTCAGCTACAGAATACACATGACTTTGATTAATCGTCAAGCTAACAGAGAGAACAATCCCATCCCCTCTAGAGAAGAGGAAAAGAAAACAATTTCTAGAACCTTTCAAATCAGGCAGCTAGTCTCTTCTATCCTCTAGCTAATAAGCTACTCTCTGCATGAGTCCTCTTTTTGACTGGAAGCCTTTTAAATCTGCCAGCTGGAAAACAGGCTTCCATGTGGCTTCTCATCTCTGGCACCTATTTGTCTTGACAAACAGGGCCAGCTGCACTTCTGGGTATTTAAAGAACTATGTGGCCTCGTATAGTTGCCCTATGTATATCACTGCAGTTAATGAAGATGTTTTAAGACCCCAGCAGAGGATTCACCTAGTGCAGAAACTATACTGTACTTGCACAGGATCTCCTTCATGCAGAGTGTAACAAGGAGATTTACCTTAAACTTTCAAAGCTGTAGATACTCAGCTCATTCGAAAAGATAGTTGCAACACACCATCTGTTCTCAGTCAAAGCAAAATCTAAACAGAATAAAAATAACTTTAAAATATCTTTCTGCTCCTTCTGAATCTCTTGAGGTTGAGCACAGAATTAGACCTCCATGTTATTTATATAGCATTCTGAGGCATGCTGGATGCTTTGTAGATAAAATGCAATGACATTTTCTCAGACTTTAGAAGATGGTTTAATTTTAAACTAGCTGCAAGTTATAAAAACTGAATAAGGGGAGAAGGAGTGAAGAAGGAAAAATGTTGCACTAATATTAAAAAAAAAATAAAAATACCCATGCTTTGTAGTTCTCCTGTAATAACTCTGCTCACAATTTTTGTTGTAGTTTATTTTGAACATACTTTCTTCTAGGCTGAAGGTTAAAAAATTTCCCTCTATATTATCTCCGTCCATGATTTTGTGGCATCCTGAATTGGCATTTCTCTCC
Source organism: Vidua macroura (assembly GCF_024509145.1). Classification (NCBI taxonomy): domain Eukaryota; kingdom Metazoa; phylum Chordata; class Aves; order Passeriformes; family Viduidae; genus Vidua; species Vidua macroura. The sequence continues at coordinate 46,489,066 of NC_071575.1, read as the reverse complement.
CTTTTATTTAATTACCCATAACAGCAGCCTATCAGTCCCTACTTACATAGCTTTACAATGCAGACCACTCAAAAACCCAATTGTGATGTGCATATAGAGATATAAAAAGGGAGAAACATGCCATATAGGGAAACGTACTGACTCTTTATCTTAGGTTGAGTTCCTTAGTAAATGGCAAGACTAGGTTAATAAGAAACCCATACTGGAAACACACACAAAGCCATAAAGATTCAGATTGTCCTTTTTAAATAGTATTTTCTGTGATTTACTGTACTGGTAAGAAATGTTACAATGGGCATCGTCACCCTACCAGAGCAAAAGCTGGACAAATGGGACTAGATATGGACTTTTTTCTTAATCTCTTACAAAAACTTAGAAAATAAAGAGAAAAAAAAAAAAGTTTGAGTGTAATCTATTACACTCAGCATTCAACAAACTTAGTTGCCAAAGTAGTCAGTCTAAGTCACTGGGCAACTCCTTTTTTTTATAGTTGAGAAGGTGCAATGCAGAGGATCAGCTCACTAGCTTTCTCTTTTTGGCAGAGGCTTGTCTTCTTTGCTGCATCTTGGTCTACATATCTGCTTATTTGCTTTCTTCAGAGATCTATAGTTTTCATTTGTTCATACCAATTGAGTATAAGCCTTACATTTCTTGGGGCGGAGGCATGTTACTTACTGGTATAAATATTGTTTCTAACATACATTGGACTTACATAGTTTGTAGTATATTTGCATAAAGTTATGAATAATAACGTGATTTTGTTGAGGTAATTGAAACAATAAAAGTGCCTACTTTCTACTGAGTATTTTTTCCTACCATTAAAATGTTATACCACCGTACAATATGTATACAATATGTAACCTGCATTCAACATCTCAACATATGCACAATTAGCATGAACCTACTTGCTAATGTGCTCACATTAGAGCTCACAAGATTTAACATCACATTTTTGTTGATCTTTATACTACATCAGCTGCTCCTATTCCTCTTTTGACTCTTGGCTGGTGATAAGGATTCAATCCATCAGACATTTCAAAATGTGCAACAACTCAGCAAAACAGATTGGTTATGCTGGATTGGCTGCCAATAAGAAGGACATGACCACCATGAAGCTCTGGTAGATGATTTATGCTGGTAGATATAAATCCCAGTGCCTACTCTTCACTCTGATATAGTGATCATCACTGTCAGCTTTATCAAATTCCCGTCAGGGAAGAAAGTGTAGGACTGCTGCACAGTTGCATTAATGTGTGTGAAAGAGTGTGTGAGTCATGAGCCAGTGTCTTGTGTCCTACATTATGTATGACACGTGGTATGACACCTGGCACACCTGTAGTGTTACGGTGCACGTTTATAGCAAGTTATGGAAGACTGGATCACCAAAAGACTAACCATACACATATACCAATCTTCAATATAGCAATAATTTCTAACAACCTAGATTTATTTATATCTTCTGCATAAATGGAAAGCAGTTGACCACATGACAATAAAAAAGTTGTGATACTTGTAAAATGGGAACTCATTGAAAACTTATTTTCTAAAGCAGTTTTACAGACTGTGATGAGAAAGTGCCTCTTCAATATTGTTTTCTGCATAGCTTGGTTCAAAATCTCAGTTAATAGAGTATTCTTGACCTGGACAGAAGCTTCTTCAAGAATTAAGTACGTCTGAGAAGTTGTAAAGATTCTGTAATAAATATATCAGCAATCCTACAGTATACACTCCTCTTTTACTAAAATACCTTGAATATACCAAACGAAGAGCATTAAAAGGCAAAATACAGTCTTGTTTATGCATTTGCATGCACACTTAATGTGTACGCCAGTTGGAAAATTTCACTTCCAACATTTTAATATCTTAAAAATGTTTTTTTTTTTTTCTTCCACATAGCCCCATCCCCTTCACCACCACCACCCCCCACCCTGGACCAGGGAAGGATTTCCAAGTCTCTTACAAAGAACTGAAAACTAAAATACTTTGACCTAGAAATTCTACAGCTGTATTCTCTGGAACTTTTAATTTGAAGTACCCCATGTTTTAATTTCCATTTTAGTTCCTTAGTCAGGCTACTGTCTATAATGCTTTTATATGTTTTATCTTCATTGAGTGTAACAGTAAAGTTACCTATATCACAGGAAAGAAAATCTGGTGATTAGTAGAATTTACTAATAGAAGAATTACTAATATTAGATATTTAATTGCTAATATTATTAATATTAATAAGTAGAATTACTAATATTTAAAGGTTCCCTTCTCCCCCAACATGGCTCTAAACATATTTCACAACTCAGCTGCAGAAAAAAGAAGGAAAAGACAGTGAGATATTTTCCCTTATTATATATTTACCTTAAAAAAACTGACACCAAAATAAAGGAAAATTCTTCCTTTAACTATGAGATTAAGCTATGAGAAGAGAATTTATTAATTTTTTTCTTTTACTTCTCAATGCATTTCAGCTAACAGAAAAGTTTAATCTTTCCAGTCTTCTTTCTAACATAGACATAATTTTTATGAATCTTGAACAGTCAGGTTACAATGGCCTTTGACCATAGAACTATCATAAAATGACTAATCAGTATTCATTCAACTGTGTTATACATACTCATTGTTATGCTACTACTTGCTGTTTCAGTAGTGATATTCATGCAATGCAATTTACAAATTATTTATTTCACACTCAGTGTTTGCAGCATTACCCAGAACACAGTGACTTTAATTGAACTCTTTCCAAATGTCACCATTTACTAAGGACATGTCAAGAGATAAAAATGAATGCATGATAGATGAGCAGATATAAAGGTGCTTAATTTCCTATCAAACTGCACTAAAAAGTCCATACAAGTCTCTTCTACCCACTCACCACTTCTGTCTCAATTTACAGAAATTATAAAGATCTACCTCTTCATTCAAAAATGTATCCTCTTTTTTTTTTTCCAATTTCCTTTTGTTTCTCTTTTTGATAGTCACTTTGTTACAAAAAGACAGGTATCAACCCTTTGAAGAAAGATCTTGACACAAGTCAAAGATGTTTAAAAATGGAAAACATTCTTTGGGCGAGAAAGACACTAATTTATACCAGTTTTATTGCAGTGAGACAAGACAAATCTTATGAAGTTCATATTTCCTATGAACTTAAAAATCTGACATGTAACTCCAAGCACTTTTCTCGGAACAAAGACAAGACATACTTGAACTGTAGGCAACATTCCCTTAACAGTTGATAGTAATAGAATTTTCTAAGTATTGTAGTACCAAAAGAATCAACTTGCTCTTAAATGGAAAAAAGTACTTCTAGGAAAATGAAACATGTCCTAAATTTTCTGTAGGGTTACAGTTATTTTTTGTACTGGAGAAAAAGGTTTTACTCATTGCAGTGAAATATAGCTATCCAACTGACAATATATTGCTTTCTATGATCTCCTCACAGATAATATTACTGTTTGAATGCATTTGATATTTGAAATTACTCACCAAATGAAATCCCAATTTATATCTTCATTGTCATAATTTGTATTTCAGTAATCCCATAATGGAGCAAACATCTTTGCATGGAAATATCTTTTTAGAAAATTTAAAATTTCCACCATAAAAAGAAAAATTTAACCAAAAACTCCAGTAGAAACCACAACCCCCAATATGAGGAGCAGGAGTAATTTGCTCCACATGTTAATCTGTGACATATCGGTTTGGTTGCTCAGGAGTGAGTCAAGTTCTCCAACTTATCAAGAAAAATTTACATATGTAGGTCTCTATTTAATCATCCAATAATTATTAAAAAAAAGAAAACGTGTTGTGTTTTTTATTTTCCTCATGATATTGCTACAGACTGCAAGGAGCTATATAGGCAAACAGTGAAAGTCAGTTCAAGTCCTAAAGAGCTCTCAGTCAAACACTACTCTTCTGTGACAGCAGAAGAAGGTTCTTTCTGAAGCCATTTAGTTCCTTGGCTTTAGTTAGATGAGAAAGTAAGCATTATTTTATTTTCTGGTGTGGTATATTTAGACAAGAAGGAGAAATTGAGTGACTTCATGAGGCTGAGGAAAGTTGATGAAATAAAGTGGGAGCATATAGTTAATTGGGTGTTAATCCTACAGCTCTAACAAATAGTTTAGTGGTGTAAACATAATTCTGTACATCCACTGTACATACCTGAATTACAGGGAGTGTTTTGTATCTGAAGTTCAAACTGCTTTAGTCAGACAAGAAGCTTTTGTTTGAAAGATTTCTTTTTCTGACTAAATGAACATAAATTACATTACAAGTAATTGCCATAAAGAATTTTGAAATCACCTTCTATATGTTTTCTTTAACATTTGCAGAAAATATTATTTTTCCTTCTGCCAACACTTCTAGTAGTGTATTCATTTTAATATCCATTAAAATGAACTAATGGAGGTGAGAACACAGCTTTCAAATTCATTTTAATCTTGAAACTTTCCCTCTTTGAGTCCTTGATTTGAGGGAAACTTTGACTGAAATATTTCAGATTAATGAAAATGAAAATTTTTTATTCTTAGAAAATACAAGGACATACCTCTTTGTGGCTTACAGCTTTACATATATGAGGATTGCTGCAAGTGTGCTTGATCTGTTCACATTATTTTAGGTAAACAATGGAGGAACATTTGATTTCCAAGTGCTAAAAACAGGAACACTGATAAAATATGCTAAAGTATGTCCATTTCTGCATGAGAATAAGTCTTGCAAGTTGCTACTCAAAATGTGTCTTTTGCCCATGATGTAATTTGCATTCTTAATACAGTTCATACGTGTCCTGTAATTTTGTCAGTATTTTCATGGCTGCACATTGTAACCAGTATGGCAACTCAGTGGTTAAATACACGTCAGATACAAATTTTTAATTGGATACAAATGAGGGAAAAAATCCCTCTCTATGTCTAGCTCTTTGGTGTAACTAGGAATGGGATTCAGTGGTAAATGAAGCTACAAGAGGAATAGAAAACTTTCAGGCTTTCCAAAATTCAGTTCCTATGAACACCCATTCTTCTGCACAAGTAAGAAAGATTAGAAGTCACAAGCAAACAAAATCCAGTGATTAGATAGAAAGAGAACAGCCATTAGTAGATGGCTGTTATATTGTGGAATGACACCAGGGAAAGTAATATTAATTTCTATTCAGTTCTGTATTTAAAAGCTGTGGTTTGGTGCTTGCCAGTAATCCATACATTTATGTCAATAGTACTGTATGAATGAATAGACCCTGGGAATTTAACTTCTTTGGTTCATATAGTCATAAACTTTAAAACAGATACTAAAGATGTTTTATATTTAAAATTTTGCATACTTGCCTAGGATTTTAAGCAATGGTCTTGCTTAAACAGGATAATTATAATACAATCATAGTTTGGAAGGGAGGGAACCTTAAAAAGATTACCTTGTTCCAATCCCCCTGTCATGGGCAGAGACACCTTCCACTTGACCAGGTTGTTCAGAGCCCTATCCAAACAGATCTTGAACACTTCTAGGGATGGAGCATTCACAGTTTCTCTGGGAAACTTGTTTCAGTACCTCACCACCCTCACAGTCAAGAATTTCTTCCCTAATACCTAATCTAAACCTACTCTCTCTGGGTTTGAAGCCATGCCCCCTTATCCTATTACTGCATGACCTTTAAAAAATGCCCTTCTCCAGCTTTCTCATAGGCCTCCTTCAGGTACTGGAAGGCTGCTCTAAGAGCCTTCTCTCCTCCAGACTGAATATCCCAACTCTCAGCCTGATTTCATAGGAGAGGTGCTCCAGCCCTCTGATCATCTTGATGCCTCTCCTCTGGACTTACTCCAGCAGGTTCTTGTTCTTCTCATGCTGGAGGCCACAGAGCTGGATGCAGGTGGGTGTTGCATCCTGGGTTTTGGGTTCAGATTTGGGGTTCTGGTCTTTGTTAGCTTACCGGTTCCATGTATCCTTGTGTGTCCCCCGTGTCTTCCCCCGCCACGGAAGTTAGCCCCAGGCTGCTGGCCATTGGGTTTTCTCCCCTGCCACTCCTGTGACCACTCCCCCGTCCGGGCCCCTGCAGTTCTGTGCTCATCACCTCATTCTTGGGGTCCCACTGGCCCTGAACCCCCGTGTCCACCCCCGTCATGTCCCCACTGGCCGTTGTGGCAACATCACCGCCACGGAGTCTGTGTTCATTGGGCGGAGAGCTCCCATCCTCTCCTGTCCCACCCCTATATCCCTCCACAGCACCTCGGGGCCAGATTCGTCCAAGTGAGGCTGGGAGCAGCCACAGCTTCTCCATTGCGGCTCCTGCGACCAATAAAGTGCCCAACCGTGACGCAGATGGATTTGGACAATTCCCTGCCTCTTCGTTTCCTTCCCTCATGCCAATGATGAAGCACGGCCAGCCCACCCAGAGCGCAGCCGCAGAAGCGCCTGGAAGTCACGGCGGCACCAACCCTGACAAGGAGCTGAGGCACCAAACTGCGTTCTCGGGAGCCGATCAGGGTGGGAAAAGTGAAGCACAGCTAGAGGTGGGGCCTCTCCAGAGCATAGCAGAGGTGCAGAATCACATCCCTCAACTTGTTGGTCACAGTCCTTTTGATGCAGCCGAGAACACATTTGGCTTTCTGTGCTGTGCGTGCACATTGCTGGGTCATGTTGAGTATCTTGTCAACAAATACCCCCAAGTCTCTTTCCTCAGAGCTTCTTTCAATCCATTCTTAATTCCCATAATTATATGAAAAACAATTTAGCCTAATATCCTTCTAAGACTGTTCATAATGGATTAATTGGAAATGCTATTCAAGAGAGTCTGCTTTGAGATTTGCCAAAAGTCAATTTTAATCCAAAATGTGTGGGTGTTACTTTTCTTTGATTGTTTAAATCCCCCATCACATGCCACTGCTCAATATTATTACCACTTCTTGCTTCCCAGCAGTGACTTGATGCCATCCAATTCTCCAAGAGAATTTTAAATATTTAGAAAACTGTCCAAGTATGAACTCATCTGGAACACCAAGAACTACAATTAAACTAATTAAACTCTTGCAATCTGGCTTTTCAAATTATTGTAAATAGGTAGAAACCTTTAGCTGAATGACAAAGTCTATAACATGCTGCATTCCTTTTTGTTAATTGCAGTTTATATTGTCAAGATTTTAATGAACTGATAAACTTGTTCTCCAGCACTATTCAACAAACTATGTTGTGTTTATAAGTCCATAAATTAGTATATTGAGTAAGAAAAAAGCCATTAAATTCATTGCATACTTTTCTTCTACATGTATTGCATGCAAAGAAGACCAGCTAGAGGAGATTCTGTTGAACAGTCATATCTACTGGGGCAAAATTATAATTATTTTTCTCACTTCCACATCTTAAAGTCACATATGTAAGAAACGTATTGAGATGCTAGTTTGCTATTTAGGGATTGAATAAACAGGAGATAATTTTCTAATGGTTAGAAAGTAAAAGAATGCAAGAGATTGACAAGTCAAAATCAAATACAATACCAGTCATACATAGCACCAGTATAGGATCACACCCTTTGTCATTCAGCTTTATACTCTGTGTCCAAGTCATCTGATATTTATATCTGTTAATTTTTTCCACTTTAAAATAGTCATCAATGCTATCTCACTTGCACCCAATATATTCACATCTCATAGCTGAACAGGCTTATTGCTATGAGTTTTTGAGTACTTTGGAAGTGTGAACTGTTTAGGAAGACGTAAGTGGTGTGCCAAGAGCCTGAAGCATCAGCTCTGAAAGCACAAGCTGCTTCACTGATGGCCTGCAGAGTCCCAGATGCTGGGTCTATGTTACTGTGTAGAGCAGCCCTCAGGGTAGCCTCAAGGCCAGAAGAGCTTGTCCTGTTTGTAACATCTACCAAGCCATCTACCTTGATTGCTTGTTCAGTCATCCCAAAGGCAAGCTCTGGGGCAAACCTGCTGATACTCCTAGATGGCATTGGGAATTGGTGATATACCCAACCCATCAGCAACAATATTTGCACATATACTTTAGCTATTCTGTTTGCCATTTCATTGACATCAAGTAGGGAAAAAAAAAATAGTCTGGGGATTATTCCTTGAAGATGCCCTCAGGTTCTTCCCAAAAGGACTCAAAATGTTTGCTCTCATAAGGGCAACAGGGACTTTAGGCAACCTTAGTTGCCTAAAGATAAAAGATATAATAATGATGATAAAAGATATAATGAATGCAAAATGTATACCTCTTATTTACAGGAAATCTGAAGTCTTCACTTTAGCTACAGCATGGAGGTATCCACAGAACAGATGAGTCTGAAATAATGAAATTATTCCACATAATTTTAAAATGTTATTTTTCTGAAAAGCATGGTGCCGTGATTCAACGACAGTTATTCTCAATCCAATGATGATGCATGTATTCCTGGCCTCATAAAGCATAGTGCATAAGTTAATGTCAACCTTTAACTACTGATGTGGGTAACGTGGTGAGGGTACTCTAAGCTTACACATTTTATTTCACATGTAAGATAAGACAGGGGCAGTCACGGATAACTACTGCAGCTCATACAGTTCACTTAAGTGTAGCAACACCCTTTTATTGCCTGCTCAGATGTGAATTTACCAGAGCAAGGAACCTGTAGCAGTTGGACACTCCACTTTTGGTTTTGCCTCTCTGTGCCCTAAAGTGATACCCTTGCAGTTTCTTTTCTTGCTGTCTCCCCCTGTATCTTCTTTCACAGAAAGAAGCAATGGGATTAGAGTGCATTGTTTCCTCTGGAATCAGACTAGGTCAGAAATGCACATGAGCTTGAAACAAACAAACAAACTAGGTCAGAAATGCACATGAGCTTGAAACAAACAAACAAACAAACTGGGTCAGAAATGCACATGAGCTTGAAACAAACAAACAAACAAACTAGGTCAGAAATGCACATGAGCTTGAAACAAACAAACAAATAAAAAAGGGAGCTGGAAGTGCAGTCTACGTAGTTATGTCACTAAAAGTCAACAATTAAAAAAGATAATTCATTAAGTTGATCAGTGCACTGGTTCCATTGGTTCCATTCCCTCCTTTGTCCTACCCTGTGGTAAGCATCATGGTAGAAGAGGGATCTGGATTCAAACAAAGCATAACTCTAAGAGACAGTCTTCATACTGGTCCTTTTGGGAAAAAAAAAAATAAAAATCCAGACCTCAAACCCAATAATTTATAACCAGAAGGAAATCCTAATAGTAATGATACAGGTTATTACTGAAGATTGTATCTTCAATATTGCTTGCAATCTCTAAAGCAAAATTTGTGACCCTCTGATGCAAGTTTGAGAGGCATTCTTCAGCCCACAAAGCAGAAGCAGTGTTCTTTTTAGCTCTAAAGGGCTGTAAATATGAGCATTGCTTCTCATTCTTTCTCTTCTGCCTCAGTTTACATTCTGTGTGATTTCTCCAAGTACATTTAATTGTTTGATCACCATTTGTAAGGCAAATGGCTTTAATCAAATTTCTTGCTTTATGCCTGTTCTGGTTGTGTATTTTGGCTTCAGATTTTATGAGGGTTTTTATTTGGCTGAGTTTTAATATCATTGAAGGTGTCCTGTTTGTAAATGATTAGACAAGCCTCTATTTGCCTCATTTAATTGTCTCTTTGTTGGTCTCACTAATCAGATCTGATTACTTTTACAAGCAATGTCTGTGTCCAAGAAGTAATCAATACTATCTAGTTGTGCATAATTTTTTTGTCATCATCACATCACTGAAACCATATCTGCACAGCTGGATCTGTTCTGGTCACTTTTCTGTCTTGTTTTTCTCTGAACCCAGACACCAGTTAATGTCCTGAGAATCTCACGTCCCTTTCTCCAGCAAAAGGTATTCTATTCCCATTGTTTTATGCTGCAAGAATCTCTACACAGATATTCAGATTTAAAATCCTATTTGCTTTGAACTCAAGGACAACAACTTATTTCCTCAATTGGCCTCATGAAAATTCAGAAATATTCTACTAAGATATATAGCTAGAAGACATGCATCACATAAGCATAAACACATTAGATGTTCAGATATTTTAACTAGACATGTTTGCAGCTGCACTTGCATTTGCATATATTCTGACACTTTGCTTATATTTACCACTCAAACCTGGTTTCCCTCAAGTTTTGGAGACAACCAGGACTGACTTTCAAACAAAATTATATGTGTAGCCCTGATAGACATATAATATTAATAAAGGGATTATTTTGCTCTAAAAGAAATTTATACAGTAGGCAAAGTCCTTAAGTCAGTCCTTAGCTTACTATGTCATTAATATATAATGTGACAGGACCAGTATCAAATATAAAATTAATTATGCATGCAGATGAACTTTTAATTTAGTTACCCTGGATTACAGCAAGGTTAACAGAATTACAATGAAGCTATTACAACTGAAATGAAAATAAGATGCATTTTCATGTTGCTGGTTTAGAGAGCTGGCTTTAGCAGCATTCAAATCCTGCTCCAACCTGATTCATTCACAGAAAATGAGTTCAAAGTAACACCATAAAATTTGTTTGCACTCTCTCTGGGCTTCATACAGCTGCTTTATGGTTTGTTTTAATGACAAACATTTTTATTGTTGTGATATGTGATAAAAATGACATAAATATGAAGAATAAATAAATATGAATAAATATGGCCACATCCTGCAGCGTGCAAGGTATGAGGATGAAGAGGCTATGTATGAACTGAGGAGATGAGGTGGCCTGTGTAAGATGAGAACTCTGGGGCCCATTTGTCTTCATATATAGCTTGTTTCTGTGTGACAATCAATAGATAATTTGCCCCAGGGGCAAAAATTCCTTTATGAACAATTGCCAAATTTTTATCATAGGATTCATCTCACCTGATTAATTTCTTCTCCAGTGCTAACAGAATTCTATTACTTTGTTAAAATCAGATACATTTGTGGCCTACATTATGTCAAAAGCTGAAGTTTTCTTCCTACAAGGACATTCAAGGAAGATGTAGGTTAGGGTAAATATATGACCCATACTATGAAAATTATTATTTTCTTAACTGGGGTGTTGAAGATCCTTAATATAAAGCAGACCCCCATTTCTACATAGGGATTTAAGCAAACAGAGCATATTGCCTTTGCATGACAAAGTCTTGGTAGCAGGGCAGGTTGTATGAATGGCTTCTGTGAAAAGACACCAGAAGCAGTCCTTGTGTTGGAAGAAGCCCGTTCCAATAGACTCCAAGATGAGAAGGTAGAAGAGTTAAGAATTGAGTTGAGCCCAGGAAGAAAGGAGGGATGGCGGAAAGAAGTTTTTAGTTTAATTATTATTTTTTATCCTACTCTGTTTACCAGTAACTGGCAATAAATTGAATTCATCTCTCCAAGCCAAATTTGTTTTGCCTGTGACACTAATGGATATGTCAGCTCACTAGCTTATCACTGCATTTTCTCCGTCTATCTTGTTGATGGAAGAGGAGTGAGAGATTCACTTGGTGGGCATCTGATGTCCAATCAAGAGCAATCTACCAAAGAAAGAAGAGGTCTCTCACTCTCCTTTAGAAATCTCTCATCATCCCTTCATTGCTGATTACATATACATCCAAAGAGTGAGGCAGACTTTATCACTTTCCTCTGACATCAGGATCCCAGAAAAAAATTTGGGATTCACTGAGTAAGAGGCAAAAAAAAAAAAAAAAAAAAAAAAAAAAGAGAACATGCTGAACATGCTATAATACAATAAGTGAAGATCTTAACTGGCTTCTGTCTACTCCGTCTTACTTAAAGACATTTGGAGATTTGAAATCAGAATCTTTTTCATAAAACACTATATTGAGATCCCTAAATATATTTTTTCTTTTCTACATGAAATTTAAAGGCTTTAGATTCCATTCTAAAATACAAGACTGGCATTCAACAAACCAGTTAAGCGGAGCTTAAGAGCCTACTTCAAGACTGATTTGAGAAAATACTAGCTAACCTACCATGTAGCCAAATTTGGATGCTTGAAATAGGATTTATTTGCCTATCTACTTGTATTTAGTGCCAATTTATATATGCTAAAGTGTCCCATTTGATTTCTGTTTGCCTTTCTGAAACTGTGTTGAACCTTTGTAGCTGATATCATGTATCATATTTGTCAGCCCTAAGAGAACAACTTGTACAACTGGACAGCTGAAAATGGGAGATGAATAAACTGGATTCGACTTTTAGGACCCAAGAGAGAAATTTCTATGAGCACATGTAATTGTGTTTGTAGGATCCTAAAGGTATGTCCATGTCTTCAGTGTGAGATGGATCATTTAGTTTATAGTTATCCAAGGATCTAAGCCCAAAGAAACAGACTTCCTTAGATCATGCCTACCTTACTAACACTTAAATTAAGAGTGCAAATTTTCAGCAGGTCCCTGCTAAATCACTAAATGTTTCACATATTAGAAAGTCTACCTTTAATAATCACCTTTAGACAGTTTATAGATGAAAATAGAATGTCAAGGAGAGGCTCAAACAGTGGGACTGCCATTCAGAGGGGTCTTAACAAGATGAAGAATGGGGCCAAGATGAACCCCATGAAGTTGATGAAAGAAAAGTTTTAGGTCCTGTATCTGAAGAGGAATAAATCCACACACTAGTAAATAGTGGAGGCTGATTGTCTGCAAAGGAGCTTTGCAAAAAACAATCTAGCGTTCCTGATGGACACGAATTGACCACGAATCACAAGTGTCCCATTAGTGGAAAAAAAGGGCTACAGCATCCTAAGCAGAAAAAGCATTTCTAGCAGATAGAAAGAGGAGATCAGATCCTTCTCCCCTGCTCAGCACTATTGAATGTGCCCAGTTCTGGGCTCTCTGGCAGAAGAGCCATGTACATGGGGACAATCTAGTGCTGGACTGCAAAGACCTTTATGGGACTGGAGCACCTTTCATGCAAGGGGAGCTGGGACATGTAGGACAGTTCACTTTGCAGAAGGTTTGGGGACACAGCAAGGGGCTGGTGCAGGTCTTACCAATGTTTATAAATATTTGATGGGAGTGAATGAAGAAGTGGGAGCCAGATCCTTCTCAGTGGTGCCCACTGACAGTACAGAAGGCAAGAGATAGAAATTGAAAAGCAGTAAAATTTCATATTATCATAAGAATAAACAAGTCCAGCGCTGGAAGTGGTTATCCAGAGAGGCTGTGCAGTTTGCAACCGTCAAGATATTCAAAACCTGAGAGGACAGAGACCTGGGCACCCTGCTACTGTTGATAGTACTCTATGCAAGGGTGTTAGACTCCATGGTGTCCAAAGGCCCATTAGAATCTCAACGATTCTGTGATCCTACTAATCAGATACTTAACAGTGGACTATTAGAACTGAGCCAAATGAAGCTTTAATGGAGAATGTACATTCTCTTATTACCAGATGAACTACACTAGACTGGGGAATATACCCTGCTGTTTGATCAGTCATTTGTGTTTTAAAACTGTTTCTATGGGAATGAAAGCAATATTTCAAGAACTTTCATAATTTAAATTGCATAGAAAAAAATACTCTAGAGAACAATCTTTCATTGGCAGACATTGGACTTTGTGACTTATGAAATAATTTTTAAGCCAAATTTATTATTATATCAACAAAAAACCCAAACAACACTTTCTCTAGTAATTTGTTATACCATGGAATAGGTGTCTTTAATATTGAAAAACTGTATAAGTAATGACATTTTTTATTAGTATTAGATCTGCATTTATAGTACAATTACTGTTACTGCTGTTATGTTTTATATTATACTTGTCTATGAAAGTTGGGAGGTGTTAATCAACTGAACAATGCTAGTTTAGCAGACATAAGATAATAAAGGGACAGGTTGATAACAATCATTACTTTAGAACTAATAAAATCTGTTGTGTGTAATTTACCTATAAAAGTTAAAGCTCACTGTAATTGTTCTGTCATTTTTTATTACCACAAAATATGCTCCTGTTCTCATTATAAGAGTTGTTGTTGCAAGGCAGTTTGTAGGTGCCATAGTCTTGCTCAGTTTGACTTCTCAGAAAAACTATAGATGTCATCTCTAGGAGAAGAAAACCAGATTGGGCCATATATGCTCTTTGTGAAGTGTCTTCAGGAGACACACATTATTAGTAGAGAGGATATCAGCCCAAAGTTTCTTAGCTGTGAAAAAGGTTTAGGGAATTTCATTGCATATCATTAAAGACTAAGTTGAATTGTTAAGATATGAAAGTTTTAAAGCTAGATCTTGAGGAACATATGACAGATGGTTATGGTAAGATGAGGGTAATGATGTGAAGTATGTCCTTGAAGAAGTCTTCCACTGTATTTCATGGCTGAGAGATATTATTATGTCCTTGTCCTTTCTATTTTTCTCACTTCTGCCTGTGATTTTTGGAAACCACTTCTTTTATTTAAGTGCTCTACTGGCTAAAAGAAGTCAGAAGAAGCTACCAGGAGGATGAAGTGAAAGCAAATTATGTGCTGAAGAGAGTGCCACCATAACTAACAAAAAATACAAGGTCTACTATTAATAAAATAACTCTGAGGTCAAGACTCACAGTTGAATTGTATTACAGATTCATCACACTCTGGTCAGTTTAGGATGTAGTTGTGAAATAAGAAAATAATTGTTGCAGTAAAATGAAAACACAAGGAAGGAAGTAAAAGATTCAGAAAAGTTATTTAAAAATAGAAAAGCAAAATACTACTTTTGTAAGTGTTGGAAATTATTTTTTTTCTGTCTTGGGGTTATTAAACTCCAGCACTGACTGCTTGTGACATTTCAGTAATCATCTGACTGGTGACAAAAATAATAAAAAGTTTAAAACATTCCTGTTTTCCTACAAAAAAGTGGCTGATAGACCAAAAAAAATAAGGGAATATAATTAGCTGCATGGATCAGATGCTACATCTCTTATTTTACGAAGCAGCACACTAAGCAATTATCTAGTGTTTGTGCTTTTAATCCAGTCAGTACAATATATGTAAGTTTTGAAAACAAAGTAGGCATATTTTATATGACTGTTATTATTGTCACAGAGAATTGATAATAGAATCCTAGAATCATTTCAGTTGGAAAAGACATTTAAGATTATTGAGTCCAACTGCTACCTAATACTGCTGTGTCTACCACTAAACCAAGTATGTAAGTACTGCATTTACACATCTTTTAAATACCTCCAGGAATGGGGACTCAACCAGTTCCCTGTACAAAAGATTTAAATTGCAGAAAAAAAAAAATTGCTTTCTCGCAACTCAGAATTTAACTGTGGAATTTCCTCACACAGGAAAAAAAAAAAAAAAAAGCTAGAACAAATGTATAAAATTAAAAACAATTGAGTCAAATTAGAATTGTCAATGTATATTTGAAGGGGAATTTTTGTCCAGGTATGACCTCAAAGCAATCCCTACAGTGGTGGCTGAAAAAATTAGAAAGTAAAATTGACTTATGGGTGACCTTTCCCTCATGTTTCTACTCCTGTCATGAAAGTATGTTTTGAAGAAAAATACCAGAGGAAGCATTTTGAAGAAAAGTACCAGAGGCTCTTTTTGGTCCAGCAAGGTCTTTGCTAATTGTAAAATGATCTGGGAATGTAGAAATTTTATTCTTACCTTTATATTATGAACTATTTTATTCTATTTTTTACTATAGTTTTTGAATTAGATATAAGATGCATTTTAGCTTTGTTTTTTATTTATATAATGCTAAATATTTACTGATTACTTAATAGAATTTTTTACTTTTTATTATAAGCTTTTACTTTTCCATATAATCACAAGACTTAATATTAAATATGAAAATTTCTCACACTATTTTGTACATCACTTTTGTTCTTCCTCAATTTTAGTTCAATTTCATGTTACACATTTCAGCTGTACTTCAGGTATTGATACCTAATAGTCTTTTTCAGTTTCCATTCTTTTGAGGCTTTAATAGCAGGTATGTAACTGTCTGCTTGAAGCCAAAGTGGCATTACCCCATTATTTTTTATTGAACATGTTATATTGAAAACAGCAAATATAATTTTCATTTCTGTGAACTCTGTAAGTGAATGTTAAAGACCCAAGGGCCTAATAAAATTCTTACATGAATCAATGATTTGAGATTACTTTGGAGAAAAAGGTCTTTTCCAACCTAAATTATTCTATCATTCATTGATTTACAGTAACACCAAACAGTTTTTCTGCCTTCTTGGCTGCTCTCAGAAATCTTTTACCCTTCTTAAATGACACCAAATAACATCAAATATTTCTACATCAGTTACAGTGAAACGAAATTCTTTTATTATGCGTGTAGAGTTAGGATGAGTGCCCTTCTCCCATCCTTTCTACTCGCTCCAGGTACAGATTTTCATTTTTCGATTTGGTACCATTTCTGTAGGGTGCCTTGATGGAAAACCTTATTAACACCTGCAAACCTATGCACATTCTAACTCATAGATCTTCATTCTTCTCAAAGTTTAGGGATGTATTAATACCAACATATTTAATGTACTTATAGCTGGTCTCTGACACTTGAGCTCAGAAAAAGGCACAGTTTTTGTTTCATATTCTCCAAAACATGTGGCTCCATGTTGAGAATGCTCTTTGGAGATTGCGTTAGCTTTAAATTGTAAACAGGACAGTGACAGTTGGCATGAGTCACTAGCTTTCCATAGAGTATTCTAACAGTTCATTGGCAAATAGAATCAAGCTCCATTGCCTAGGAATGTTCCCAAAGTATCCACTGACTTTTTTAGAGTATTGTATTGACTGTAGATGGAAAGTATGCTCTCTCTATATCTCCATTGATTCTTTTCCCTTTTCCATCTCCCTCTCCATCTCTCTCTGTCTCTTCTCTCTCTCTCTTTTCCCCCCCTTCCAGTCTTAAGAATTCCAATCTTTACCGTTTGCCGGAAGTTAAATCAGATTTGTCAGTTCATTTTCCTAGTTCTCTCCTGGAGTCCTTTAAAATTTATGTCCTATTTGATCCTTTCCATCCTTCTGATTTTAACTGGAAGTTAGCAATTTCATATTTGATTACCTTTAGTGTTCCTGGTTGAATATCATCTCTTCATGTCAATGTGTTATTAATCTTTTTACTGGTTTATCTTAATAGTCATTTACTGACACTTTAATTTGAGACAGTTCCTAGAGTGTTTAGAGAACCACTATGAAGACACATTAGGAGTACAAATACACTACATTTTAGCTGTTCTGCTATACACATTTCTTCCTTGAGTCTTTCTTTAAGTTGTATCATCTTTTGAACCTCATTAAATCTTTGACTGTATTCCTGACTTCCTGTGCTTAAAAATCCTCTATTAGATATTTTAATGATGTTAGTAGGTCACTCCTAAACATTTCAAAATGGCAACATTTAGCTCACCATCATATATTCTCTTTTCTCCTACTTTCTTCATTCAGACCCAAACTTTATCTTTTGAATAACTACGGGGGGGGGGGGGGGGGGGGGGGCGTTTCTTTGATTGTTTGAAGGTTTTTTGTGTATTTTTTCCATTATCATTGGTTTTGGATTTTATTTTTTTAACATTTCTAACAATCCCTTACATTTAAATGTTTACTAGCACCTTTTAACCTTTTAAATCAGCATTCATAGAGTTTGCCTCATGTAAGGTTTTTATTTTTCTATACTGTCTGAGAGAATTTAGATATTGACTCACTTCAGTTTCTTTCTGACTTTAATTATAACTATTTTATTTCCATATGTAGCTTTTCTTTCTGAAGTGAAACATTATAGTGGTAGCTTTCTGTTCAATTTCTATCATGCAAAGCTGTTTGATTCTAATATTTTTCAAAGGTGATCTATTTAGTGCTTTGGTGGACACTTTGCACTAGTAAGTAAGGCACCGTAACACCTCAGTCTAAGGAGCCCAGCAGGGATATTACACAGGAGTTTAGAGTCACAATTCAATGCTTGACTTCTTTTACAACAGCTCGAGAACTAAGCATCTCAGAAAATGAATGCTAAAGCTCCCATGATCAAAAAAGGTAATTAAAAATTCCAAACAAACCAAACTAAAGAAAAAGGCTTAATATGTTTGCCTGGCTTAACTTCTCATTTTCTCCTTGCCTGCTGGAGGAATGTGAAGAAGATCTATCAGCCTACTGAGGTTCCTCTACATTATGTCCTAAAACCAGGGAAAGACTAATATTCTTGGATAGACTTGATCAGCACCAACCCTTTGGGCTTGAAATAACGATAAAGGAAATGGTATAGTAAAAAAGGGCACCCCCGACTGGGAGGAAATGATGATGTCTGGCTCCAGATCAGAAGGCTGAAGGATAGCTTTATTAAAACTATACTATATGACATTAATATACTATTTAAAGAGAGACTATCCTATTCTACATATATACTTCTTACTTACTTATCAACTAACTAACTATCAACTAACAACTCATGACTTCTTTGCTGAGAGTCCAAGACACAGCTGGATCCAATTGGTCATTGAACCCAAACAACCTTCACCAGAATCCAATCAAGCAATCACTTCAGGTAAACAGTCTCCATACCAAATTCACATGGAGAAAACAAAGGAGCAGAGATAAAGATTGTTTTCTCTTCTTCTCTCTGTGCTTCTCCTGAGAGACAGAATTATGTCTCTCTGTCCAGAGAATGTGAATGCCACAGAGATGGTACTGTCTGTAGAGGAGTTTGGCATCCAAGCAGACTTCAGATCTTGGCCTTCTTTATCCTGTGGGATTTCAAACATGTATGAAGTCAGTTGAATAGCTTCATCATAAAGTTAACATAGTTAACATATCTACTCTATGTCTCACATAGGAAGGAGCATGTAAAAAACTACTAGAGCTAGATAAGCAAGAAGAAGCATGTGTATCTGTAGAGGAGAGTCACTGTGAGTCAGGAGTTCTGCTTCTTGTTCTGTTTATACATTTAGGTGCTGCAGCTTAGACCCGTATAAGGAATTATTTTTATAGCTAAAAATTCTCCCTGCTTCTGACCTACTGCAGGGATTTCTGATGTCTGAAATACAGAAGCAGGTAACAACAGTAGCTGTTAACTCCCTTTGAAGCAGCAGCTTTTCAAAAGGAGGTTCTTTGAAACAGACTGTTGACAGTAAAAGAGAAAAAATTTAAAGAAGGCATAATGGTGAGTCGATTCCTCTTTTTTTCTGTCCTCTGCAGCCCCACTCCAGGCACAGTTCTTTCTGGCCTACCAGCTGAGTGACTGTCCCAGTTCCTACTTTCATGTTCATCCTTCCAGAGGAGCCTGGTTCTTTGCACAGATTCATTACAAGGCAGTCTTCTGTTTCACATCATCTTGTTCAAAGTGTACACTAAGCTAGTATAATAATTTCTTTATCTATATTCTTGGCCCAAACTTCCAGAAGCCATTGTGAAATCAGTGTTTGCTTGTAAGTGTAATTAAAACATTTTTTAAAGGCAAAACCTCTTCTATTTCAGGGAATCTGATTGTACTTGTCAGTTGCTAGTTTTCTCAAGAGGCAACAATGTAAAATGCTTGCTCTTAACTTTTCTTGCTTAAATGTCAAGTTTATCATAGATTATGAGCTACTATGTAAATAAGGAAAGAAATAAGCATGGCTTTCAATTTAGAAACAGCTATTTACTTTGGTAGGTGTCAAATTTAGACATAGTCATTATCCCATTGTTTCAAGAAGTTTTGGTGTTATGTCATAAACTCCATGCAAGTTTGTTACTAAACTAGTTCAAGACACTGGCTGTAGAATAAAAGCAAACATTGAGACTGAGCAAAAAAAAATCTGATTTGCTTCAAACCCCTTCTTCCACTATAAAATTTATAAAAACTGGACTTACCATGCTACCATGAAACATGAATCAAAACTCTGTATTAGATGAAGTATAAGGGGAGCTTGGAGCTTTAGTATATCAGTTAGTGGAATAATACAATGAGTTTTTATATATGAACAATTTTTATGAGTCTTGAGAAACATAAAGTTTGGGCTTGAAGTACACCAAACTGCTCTAAAAATAAAGAGCAGATATTCAGCAATGGAGTGTTCAGTGTGTTAAGCAATAATTTCATGATGCCATTCTGAAGCACAAATTGGTTTATTTTTTGTTGCTTCCAAATATTATCAGGACAAATACTTTTTATTGATGTTTATGAATAGTAACTGACATCTCAAACTAAACCTTAACTCTGCAGATTGTTCTTGTTAGATTTGTACATGACTGAAGGCTCACAAAAATGTCCTGTAATGAAAGCATTTTACAGTGGTTGAATATCAATGTGCAGTATGCAAAGTTCATTATAATGCTAAGCATACTAGGAAATGTGTCAATTTGTAATGTTTATGGCTGATAATGTCATCAGAATAAGTTCTGATTTATTGCCACATGCACAACAAGAGGAAGATGACACTCAAATAAAATTAGTGTTTTCATATTTCTTTTTACAGGTTTGCTACATAGCAGAAACAAACACTTATCATTAAGAAGGCTGAATTAAAATTTAGTGCAATAACCATGAAAATATTGTCATTCACAGCATACCTGTAATGTAATACGTCCTGTGCAGTATGACTGTCTGGAGAATTTCTCCTTATCTTCCTTTGTTCATTTATATTTCAGACTGCACTCTATTCCAATATCTCTGTTTAGGACAATAGCACAGCTACCAACTCCAGCTGTGTTTTGAGAATGACTCAGAGAACTTCAGGATCTTAGATGTTCAAAACAGATATCCCTACTGAGCAGCTACCCAGAAAGGCATTAGGCAGTTTGACAACATGTTGGAGTGCAAGAAGTTATTATAATTGATATGTGGGAAAGGAGATAAGAAACAACTCTAACAACAGACGAAGAGACTCAGCTGCTAAAAGAAAATGCCAAAATCACAGGTCAATGCTACTTTGCTTTGTGGCAGATAGACATAATTTGTTTCTTTTCCAGAGAGGAAAGGAATGTCTTTGTTACCCTTTACTCAAATCAAACTTGAAGTATATCCAAGGTACCCCTATGCATTTTTGATAAAAGAAAAGAATCCACAACTTTTATCATTTTAGGGTTTTCCCATTACTGTCATAACCAAGCTGTATTTTCAAAACTAGCTTCAGTAGTTTTGAAATATTTTCTTTCTGTACCAAAGCAAAGTTTAAAAATATGGTTTACACTTCGGGGCTATGTATAGATAATCACGTTCACCATCCCAACGCTGTGATTCCTATCCTTTCCTCCCTGTTTTCGGGTAACAAAACAGAAGAATGATTTTTTGAAACTAATTGTGATATGCTTCTGCATGATAAAAAACTTTACTGATGAAAATAGCACGGTTTGACATAATGAAAACAGCATTATTTTTGAAGAAAATCTAAAATCTAAAGAGAACATCCTTGAGGCCATACTCAAACTACTATCTTAGGTCTGAGTTCTGTGTTAAGGTTTCTGACTGTCATTATCCATTTCAGCTTAGTTTATCCTTTCAGGGAAGTTTTTAAAGGTTCTGCTTATGTGCAGAGATGACCTAACCAGAACAAGAGCTTAATTCTCAGCTGCTGCTCTCACAATTTAGAATTAGGTTCAGATATGTTTAATGGAAGGGTCTTCTCTGAGATGCTTGACATACAGAAGTTCCCAAATACAAGGTTAAGAATTGTTCAAACCCCCAGTGTTGTAGCTGTAGATCAAAGGGTGTTTTGCTACTTGGTTACCACAATGGGACAGAGCTGACTTCAGCTCTCTAAAGCTGGAGAAATCACCTCTCTGTCAGTGACAGTTTCCCTGTGCTATCCATTATGTTACAAAGACAAGTAGAAAGGATCAGGGTAAATGCTAAAAAATTTTACTGAAAGCTCCTTTCCCCGTTTTTTTTTTTTTTTTTTTTTTTTTTTTATGGAAGGGAAGACATAGCTGGAAATAGCAGGAGATTCATATGTTAGTAATTAATAACAATTACTAATTAACATCAGTTCTTAAAATGAAGAAAAATATAAAGCACTTCTTTGAAAAAAAACAAGACACCATCAACACATCATGGGATATAGGTTCCTCCATCATTATGGCCCTAAAGTCGAAAGAACTGATGAGTTGTTTCTGCCCAAGGAGATGGTTTCTACAGATTTGAAGACCTGTCCTGGGATATACTTTGTAAGATATTGCTCATCCTTAGCCCTGTTAATAGTTAGGATGAGGTCAAAATATTCTTGTGTCCTTCTTCTAAAAAGAGATGTTGATAATCTGTCTTGAATGAGGGGTATGTTGTACACCACTGTCTTCCTTAGAGTCCGGAAGTAGAGGAACAAAGGATGTAAGTACTTTTGTCTCTCAAGGCTGAAAGATAAAGAAGCATCCTCAGACACTGAAAACCCAACTACTTGGTGGACAGTGTGTACTACATGTTTTATTACACTCTTTATCAATTTCTTAGGAACCAAAAATTAATGAGAGCTAAAGCTGGCTGTTCTCAAATCCTCTGTGGCCAGAGAGCAAGTTCACTTTTCAGGCTGCAGCAGTGGTACAAGATTGCTCATATAGGTAACAGCTGTCCAAGGGTAGAGAAAGGAGTCTGCATGAGGATTTCTGGTCTACTAACTCAGGTTGCTTGCCAGCACATCTGTGTAAATTCTTGATTACTTCTGGCATACAGTGCTTGGGGGAGAGCTGAGCAGGGAAATCTCATGAAATCTAAAATAACCTTGATCAAAATAAGTAGGTTGTTTTGTACTGCTTACTTTAAATGTCTAAGAAACCGTTCAGAATATATCTACAACCTCCTTCCTTCTCTGAAATTTAATCTGACTGAGGTATTCCACATGATCAGTCCTTCCTCTCAGATATCCAGAAGAGATTTGTTGTTGTGTGTGCCTGGGGCAGGAAGATGCATCTATTTTGCTTTGGGCACAGTGAGTTCCTGTGCATCCAGCAAATAACCCTCAGTATGTTTTTTGGCAAGGGTTAGCTCTACAAGACTATGACTGCTGTCCAGGATTTTGTTTTTCTAGATGAGAAATGTTGGAGCAGGGCAATGTGATTTAACCTATCTGCTCAGAGCAAAGGCAATTATTTCTTTCTCTCCCTCTCAATCCTTCATGGATGTGGAAAATCTATTAAAGTAAACTCTACCTTTGCTGTTGCCACCTGCCTTTCTCCCACAGGAGCCCTGTTTTCTTCTATTTCTATCTTCACTATCAGAGAATTCTAATATATTTGGCCACTTGCACTGTTTTCAAGAACACAGAAAAAAAATATCAAAGGTCAAGTGAGGAAGAGGAAGGACTGGATCAGAAAAAGTCAAACCTACCCAGAACACCAACTGTTCCCACCCTGTGTTATTTTTGGCAATATGTAGCAGGTGCAGGTTTGCAATGTTATTTCAGCAACAGCCAGGGTTTTAAAGCATTACCAACCATGTCTGGTAAACACATGTGCTCTGGCAAAATTCATCCATCACAGCAGCTTCAGTTTGCGCCTTTCCTAGCAAATTGTCCTGTAAACCAAAGTTATTCCTCTGAATGGGAGAAATATTTGTTGACCTGAAGGCATCTGCTTAGAGAAAAACTGTGATGGCTGTTCTAGGAAGTGTGTGTCTAACAAATGTTAAACTCAAAATTTTGACCTTTTAGATGCTTGCAGTATATGCTGTAATTTCTTCAGGCTAAAACTATCTAGATATATAAAGCTAAAATAAAGCCAGTTAAAGCAAGTTAAACTCTAGTCACCTAACTATTGCCCAGTTTTTTCCTTCAACGAAGATTAGCTACAATAAGACCAGACAAGTCTAGACAAGACCAAGCAAATGCTTAGGCCTTTATGTACCTCTCATGAATGAGTGTTTTAAGGCTGCTTAAAGAATCACCATCAAAGGTACTGGCAAAACCAGGTTTAATATCAAAGAGGCAGCATAACATAGTCTGCTGGCAAGATTCAGTCTACTTTTTACTAGATGGTTAAAACACACCAAGAAAAAAAAGCAAAAAATCTCAAATCAATCTATTAAAACCCAAAACTATCTATGTGGAGACTTGAGGGGGGTGTTGGGGGTGGTGGGATGGGACAAATTATAGGAAAGGATAATGAAAAAAAAAAAAGAAAGATCCTTTTGTTGAGTCACAAGTTTCAGAGTATATACCTGTGCTAACTGAGCCAAGACTTACTATGCCCAAAGGCCCAACAGCATTTAACAGCATTTAAACTTAATCACAGCTAAAACAAGGATGTGGTCCATTAATAGCAATAGGATCAGAACAATACAGAGCTACACCATGTTGAACCTGCTAAGGGAGTACATGTCTCTCATAAAGGATTGGACTTTACAGAAAACAATAGCTGTTGAGTCCAGGATTTAAAGTGTTTACTAAAAACTGTGCTAAGCATCACACACCTTCACTCTCACAACTTATTTTGAAATAAATCATATTCAATTAATCAATTGCTAAATCATAACAGTTGTAAATAAGAGAAATAATTTTAAACATTCTAGATTCATGAATGTGTTCATTTGTGTTTTTCTTCAACAAAGTCAAATAACAGGGTTGTGAGGCTTGGTTGGTAAATATTTTTTACAAAACAGAAGTGTTATTTTCATGCCACTAACAGGCTTAGCTAAAGACTGTACACCCTTTGTTACACCTTAACCACAAAGCTTGTGTTTTCATGAACTGTGTTAATTTAAAATAAATCCTCTGCTGAGCTGATTAAGAAGGTGTATTAATCCCAAATAATTCCATGTTGAACTCATTTCTTCTTAGATGATGGGCCTAAATTCCCATTGTTCTGAATCTTTTGTGCTTGTTTATGACAATGGTGGAAATGCTACTAAAAAGATTACACCAAAAGTTGCTATGATTACTAACACATGTCATATTATAGAGCTAGAT
Organism: Vidua macroura; assembly: GCF_024509145.1. Taxonomy (NCBI): domain Eukaryota; kingdom Metazoa; phylum Chordata; class Aves; order Passeriformes; family Viduidae; genus Vidua; species Vidua macroura. The sequence goes on along the minus strand of NC_071575.1, from coordinate 46,464,299 downwards.
TCTTCCTCCGAATCCTCAATATGTGTTAATGTGTATGTAGTAGATGCTGTGTACCTGATTCTATACCTCAAAATGGAGGGAGCAGGGATAGTGATGCTCCTGAACAATACCCTGAGGAAAGCCAAGTCACAAATTACTTAGTTTGGATCTGAAACATGCAGTTTATGAAATCTTAAATTAAAAAACAATCTCTCCATTCACAGGGAACACTGAAGAAATTCTCTCTAGGATAAAAGAAAATTAGAGTACTTCAGTAATGTAACCCTTATTATTATATTATATCCAACTCCAGCCAAATATTCTGAATATTTTCCCCTCAGACAAACATAATGAAGACAATATATACCAAAAAGTTTACTTACAAAGAAGGCATAACAAAAAGTTTTTGTGAATATATATGCAATCATATTTGTTTGCAAATAAGAACTATAAGATTTTAATCTTATAGTACTTCTCTGAAGTATGTATAAATTTCTTTAGATTATTTTTTGCTTTCCATTGCTGATATACCACTATAATTTGTAATTGTCAGTATAGAAAGGTGAAGTGCTGCACTTAGGCTATATAGTACTGCCTTAGAGTAGTTCCAAAGCAGTGTATACACCATTTGACCCAACCTACAGTACCTACAGAATCCCAGGGAATGATTTTCTAAGTACCACTTAGAGTTCCACTTCTACAATCAATTCATATAAGCAACGCAATCAAGTCTCCTTGTGTCTACAGATGTGCGTCCACTGACAAGAACACCTGATATAATACCAGGTCTTCAGCAGTCAGGGCTAAGTTATTAGTCACTACCAGATCATATTTCAAGTTGAGTTTTCAAATATGCAAAAGCTATTACCAGAACCAGCATGGTAAATTAGTTAAACTCTTACTTTAGCATTGTCTTATGCATTCCTTTTCTCCATCTGTCCATCTTCCATGTCTCTTTTTGGATATGTATGGAAAGTTACCTTAGGAACAAATTCAAGGTTTAGACAACTGTACCAAGACCAACAGTTTAAAAACACTGCATTCTGGGCACAGTATTCTAAATTTTGCTTACAGAAGCTGAGAAAATTTAGGGCAAGAAATGAGCATTTTTAATCTATTTATCAAAACATTATTAAGCCATGCAATGTCTTTACCGGTAAGGGAGGAAAACACCTGTAAATATCAGTTGAAGTTTAATCACTATAATGAGTTTTTGGCACATTTTTCAAAACACCTGCTAGTAATACTGCAACATCCTTTCTAAGAAAGTGAATTGCTATTAATTCAGTTCTAATTTTGTGGATAATATCAGATTGTCAATAGGCTTGAACTCCTTAGGGCACAATAGTTTTGCAATATCATGTCTAGACTACTTTATAATTTGTTAGAATGGGATAGCTTCTGAAGGAATATCATAATTTATCAGGAAGTAAACATGAAGAGTCCTGATGTACAAGTGATCTGTGGGACTGTCATGGTCAGGCAACATATATAGCAGTCTTGTTTCAGCATTCAGATGCTGTAGCAAATTGTCATTTCTACAACAGTAAGAAACATAGTTACAACTTGGGAGTTTGACTGTGATCTGATGTCCTTAAGATCATTTTCTGCCATGAAATCTAAAAATTCTGTCTTTTTATATGCCATTGCCTTCTAGCCAAGAAACCTTTGTTAAACTGCAAAGAACTCGTTCTCTTCCATGTCTTTTCAGTAACTTTATTCTGTGTCGCTCTTTCTCCAAGTGTTCCTAGAGAAAGTAAATTAAGTAAAGCAAAAATATAAATTGCATGTCAGGAGTTATTAGGAGTGAAATTAAGTACAAAACATAGAAAATTACTGTGCCATGGAATTAATTTATGTTTCACCTGCTACTTAAATTCGGTTCCCTATCTCAGGGATATAAGAACAGGTTGAAAGGTCAGGTTCAAGAAGGTCTCTACATTAATTACAACGATGGGCCTTTTTGCATTCAAGAAACAACTAAATAAACTAGGACTATCAAGCAATCAAGAGAGATGTGATACAGGTCTGCAAAGTCAAGGTGGTTTTCAGAGAGTGAATCAAATATATTATCAGCAATTAAATAATGATGACGATAATAATAACAATACTAGTAAAGGTCACAATTCCTCCTACAATATCCACTCCGGAAAGATGACAGTTTAAACTAGTTGAAGGGCAGACTAGAGCTGTGTAAGGAAGAGAAATCTAACGGTACACAGAAGTGAGACACGGCTTAGAAAACTTCCGAAATGGTTATGGATTGACAATGCACAAAATATACCATACATGCTAAATTTAGTCTCCAATCTTGTCGTTTTTTAGCTGCCAATATAGGCAAGGTACTTAAATCTTTGACGTAAGCCAGTAGAGCTGGTTTTACATGCTCTGTGACTTTTCCTGCCATTTCTTTCAAAGCCTCTGAAGCCTTCCAAACAGGCCTACAACCTCTTTATCTGCTGTCACTATTCTGGTTTTGCTACAGCTTTTCAGAACAGATGTATGCAACTAGAAGCTGTCACAGGTAGAAGTGGAGACCATTCACCAGGGCAGAAGAAGTGGAAATCATTCACCACGGCAGTGGAGGAAAATTCACTGCATTACTATAAGGTTATCATTAAGCTAAAACTAGTTTGATTATAATTTTATGAAGTTAATGCTCTGGGAACACAGACATTGAAAATCATTCCCTAGGTTCATTTTCAGTTATTTGGTTCAAGTACAAGAATCTGCTTATGATGAAAAAGAAACAAGTAGTAAAACATGCTGATTTATACTGATCAGAACATGACCAGTATTTTCACCTCAGTACCATGGGATTTTGGCCTCACGGTCCTACATAGCCCATTCCTTTGTAGAGGGCTATTGCACTAAGTTCTTTTTATTCTTATGGGCAAGTGATTATTCCATCCAACACTAGTTAATTTCTCAAATAATTTATATTAAAATCAAATGTAACCTTATAACTGCTGGTATAATTTGCAAAATACTCATCAAGGTAATATCTAATATTTTTGAAAGGCATTCTAGCTTCAAGAGGTTACTTTCAAGATTCTGTGTTTTCCCTGTACCTGCTTTTCCTTTTTCCCAGGTTTTAATTTTCCACTGTTCTAATTGGTGCTTTTTTGTTATTACTCAGGTTATTATACATGACTTGTCAACAATATTTTATATTGCCTTAAATAATTACTTTTTCAGATAATCACTGTATGTGTAAATACATCATACTTGTAAATAACTGGGGTTTCTGAGCCCTGAACAAAATTTGAGAGTGTATATTGCTATCAAACATTACCTGTTCCATTACTGGTTGAAATGTTTTATTAATATTTTTGTGTTTATATTAATTTTTTAATGACTATATGTGCAAGCCTTATTTATTTATTTTTAAATTTGGAGTAGCTAAAGTAAAACAAAAAAATGTCTTTAATGTTTTCACATAGGTTGGAAGAGACCACAGAGGGTTGTCTGGTCCAAGCTCCCTGCTCGAGCAGGATCATCCCTGAGCACGTGACACAGAATTGTGTCCAGATGGTTCTTGGATATCTCCAACAAGGGAGACTCTCCACAACATCTCTGTACAATCTGATCCAGTGCTCAGTCACTCACACAATAAAGAAGGTCTTCCTTATACCCAGATGTAACTTTCCATGCATCAGTTTTGGTCCATTGCCTCTTGTCTTATTGCTTGGGACCATTGAAAAGAGCCTGGTCCATCCATTTGACACACACCCTTCAGATACTTACATAAATATCTATATATTTTTCAGTGGTGTTTGGCCTGCAAGACTTAAAGCAGCTTTTCTTGCTGAAGTAGATACTGTGATCATTTGTACGTAACTCAGAAGTTTCAGGCCTCAGTGGAAATATACGTTTTCTAGAAAGCATATGTAGATAACAATAACCAGTGAAATAAATGATCATTCAGCCAATGTCACTAACTGATCTTGTAACAGTAAGAGAAATAACAGTTCCATCCAAGAAAAGAATTTTGTTTTAGTAACAGGCTGCCTAAAGGCATCTACACTAACAACCCCAAAACAATAGTATCTTCGGTGCAGAATGCCACCTTACCACTAAGGCACTACCAAGCAGTTAGTCACCATATTGTAGATTGAGAGCTACTTTATGTACCTTTTATTACTGCATAGAAATACTGCTAAGGACTTGAGCTTGAGACTGCATACCCACTTCAAAACTTACGTTCTTTAATCTTGGAGAGAAACAATCTTTGCTCATTTGTTAAACTAGTTGATCTGCAAGCTGTCACATCTTCAGAATGACTGGTAGGTAACACAACAACATGTTCTCTATTAGCAGTAAAGCATCCCTAAGATTGCTTTTTCCTGTAATTATATTTTTAGCTTTATCCCTTCCAGGTGACTCTTGGCAAGACTCTAGAAGCAGCCATTTGAAGATTAAACGTTTCAGCTCCTTGAGAAATTATTCCTGATTTGTCCTTCAATCACAGATTTTCTACAGAGACTGCAATTTTACAAGCATTTTGGCTTAGCAGTCAAGGAGTGGAAAATGATTGGAAATAACCATCTCCCTTTTATTTTTTTCCTTTTCCAGAGACAGTATTTCAGTAGTCCATGAAAATGCTCATGGAATTCCAGAAGTGTCATTACCCAAAAGACAAAGCTGTGGGAATATAGTGACATAAATGTGATGAAACACATGTCATCCAATACCAGTGGAAATTAATTGGACCTGCACAGCCAAATCAGTCCCCAGTAGAACACAATGGTATGAGACTTCTTAGGATGAGCAAAAAAAAAAAAAAAAGGATATAAATATTCCAGGAAAAATTTGTAGAGAAATAAATATCACTGCAAAAACCATTATCTATTTTGTACAGAAGAAAAATAGCTTCTATTGAAGGAGTGACTATACAGAAGCTCTACTTACAATTCCTGGCCTTCAGAAAAAGTTTTCTTTGATTTATTTTTGTATCTGTTTCGACTTATAATTATCCTTTTTGTACTGAACAACTCAGCCTGCTGCTCATTTGCTGGAAAGAGTATTTTTGGGTTTTGAGTAGCTGTTGAAATAAAGAGAAATAGTATTTTGACTAAAACATTCAGATCTCATGATATTGTCAGCTGAAGGTTACTAAATTGAATGAGTAAAATAGATTCTCTAGGTTGAAAAGGCTTGTCAAATTTAGAAGCACAAAAAGTTGTCAACTCCCACCAGAGCTTTCCAAATTGAACAATAATAGTCTTGTGAAAGACTGGTTAACCAGCAAAGGAAAGCAACAAATGAAACCAACCATTTCTGAAAATAGATACAGATTATTTAGAAATTTTAACTGAAATATGTGCACTCACACAGGTCAGAAGTCATGTATTAGGTCTAAAAATACATCTTGAAATGCTATTTTTCTTAATTTCTCAAAAACTGTAGAACTTTTAATGCTCGCTTCCATCTCAGAAACAGCATCAATATTAGTCACTGTGAAGAAAATTAACTCTATCCTAACCAAAACCAGCACACCTTCTCCCACCCTCCTGCAGAAACTGTTGTGACTTTCCCCTCAGACAGTTCTCCCCATTTGTGAGTTTGACTGCTTGGTCTCTGCAGGTTGGATTTCTACGTTTCAGCGGTAATTAATTTCCTGTAACTAAGTAAGTTTCAAATGCAGGTTGGAGAAGAAGACCTAATGTGTATTTTGTATATACTGAAACATCTGAGTCAACATTTAAATGAGGTCACATCTTGGTCCTGACATAAATGTTTTGTCTCATTTGAATCTTTCTGGCTCTCCATCACGTTCTGCCCTATTATAAATGCATGTATTTTATCACTGCACTTTTAAACATAATCAAGTGTATAAATCTACTCACATAAAATTTTACCATTTCTGACCAACAGGTGGAAGCCATTGATTAAAATGTAGTCACTTTTTAATGTTAATTGGACTGAGAATCACATATATAATAGACTTTGGCTTTAAAAAGGCTTCATATTGAAGCATGTTTTGGACACTGCCTTTTTCATCTACTGTATAATTGAATCTATAAATTACTGTCTCAAAAAGCACAACAGTCCAAAAGAGCATTTCTAAAATCTTATACTCAAAAAACTGTGAGGATGAAACAGGTGCTGATCACATCTTTCTAAAACTTTTTTTGGTTCATTTCTCATTTAATCATGGAGGAATGAGATGGAATAAATAGAAAACTTTTAGTTTGTATGTACTTTCATATTCTGCCACTGTGCACATTCATCTGAGTTGTTATTCAGTTAAGATACATTTATCCTTGACTATTTACAAAGAAGGTTCTGATAAAGCTCTTTTAACTAAAAAAAAAAAAAAAAAGTGATTGTGGGGATACTAAACCATGAACTAAGATTATCAAAAATATAGTATCAGTTCATGATACTATAGTATAAACATGTCAAAAATCTGAGAGAATTATTGAGGGGCTGAGGGAGCTCTAGAATACAAATACTAACCTGTTGCTTCTTTTTTTATGAAAGGAAATACTGTATCATATCTTTGCAGCATATAACATTTTTCTCAGGTTTAAGGTTTAGGGAATTTTCAATGCTGTAGATGAAAAATTAATATATGATAATTTATTTGCTAGTTCTGAATGGGAAAAATTGTCTACATGAACTTCATTACACCTTCTTCCCTTTAAGATGATACCATTCTTAGCAGATGCCAAAGACTAAAGTTCAGCTTGTGACCAAGCATAATATTATTAAAAAATATTTTTATGAAATTCTGTCCTCAACTAACCTGGTACAGTGTAACTTTTCCTGAAATTGAACTTTCATTTTCCATTGACACTCATCAGATAAAAAGAATTAATGTCTTAAGGTGGCCATCTTGAACACCTGGACAGCTGAATGACTTAGACTACAAAACCTGTAAAATCACAAATGCTGAGCCATAATCCTACTTCTTGATGTTTAACTGAGAAACAAAGGGGATCTTAGGGAAAATTTATAATAAGTATGCCTGAAAACTTAATTGAAATCCTGTGCATACAGCAAACAATTCAGAACTACAACTAAAATAATTCTACTTTAATTCTACTGCCCTTCATGGATTTACATTGATTTATACCATTACCAAAGACCAAAGTCTTGAAAAACTGAGAGATTTTCTCCAACTGTGACGGTTGGCAAAGTAGATGAAATGTTCTACACTATGAAAAATATCTTTAAGTCCCCAAAAGAAAGACTTGAAAATGTTTCACTACAAGTATAAATAAACTGTACACAGCCATGAATCTCACCTTAATGGTACTATGTCCTTAACCATACCATAAAAATCATCAGTTTTGAATACAAAGAAAAAGAAAACCCAACACATTTTATTTTACTTTACAGAATAACTAATCATCATTATTATCAAATGTTAACAGACTATTTAAATCAGAGAAATGTGTTTTTTTTTTATTTTACCTTAACTGTAGATATTTAAAAATTGCAATTTGATGTAAAATTATCATGACATTTTTCTCACGCACAATATCGTGCTTCACATTGTATCAAATGTTAAATTGTATTTTTTTTCTGAGATCTCAGAGAAATGGGAAAAAAAAAGAAAAAGAAAAAAGGCAACAGAACTACTAATTCAGAACTAATTTGTCCCAAAAAATTTATTTAGAGCTTCTTATCTGAAAAAGCGTATCAGTGAGAGAGCACGTTAGCTGAGAGAATTGCAAAATGAAATGGTTTTGAAGTGAAATGAAATGGTTTTAGGTGAAATGAAATGGTTTATTGGATAAAAGACACCGATATTTCTGATTATAAATCTGTGCATATAACTCCAAGCACAAATGTATAAAATAAAATTTAGGGCCTGATTTTTAGACGCCATCAAACTTTTTCTAGACGTGTTCTGCAAGGGTACTTTGGCATCATACAACACTTTTAAACATTTGAGCAGAAGTTCAGGAAAATTCCCATATGTCAACTTTTACCTCACTTGAGAGACAAGCAACCACAATTCAGAAATATTTTCTAAATAATTTTAATATATGTAAAGAGCAGTTTGATGTGGAGAAACACTGCCCATGGAGTAGCCATGGATTTAAAAGTTCATTCAAATGGATTGTCAAATATTTATATACTGAATTAAAGAGGAGAAAAGCTTGTTCTTTGTTCTTTTGTATTCTGGAGGAATATCAGAACCATTGTCTTGTCAAATTTTGATCAAATTCTAGCCTAAACACTTATTAATACATTTATTTATCTGTATGTATAATTTTATATGTATATGTAAACATACTGTCACACAAATACCCATTTTGTTCAAAACCAAAAAAGGTTCCATGAATCCTGCCTTATTTTTTGACCCAAAATTGACATTAAACCTGGAAAGATCTTCTTAAGAATATATAAATGCTCCCATCCTTCTCGTTTCTGGTCCTGAGCTCTTTGTATCTTGAAAAATAACTGTGAAGTACAAGTTTGCTTCCAGGCAGTTTACAATGATTAGGGTTTGAACAATGTTAAGCAACCTCTTCTACCAGTACTCTTGATACCTAAATTGTTAATGCATAAAAAAATCAATAATGAAAGTATTCTGAAATAAGCAGCATAATTGCATATCATATGAAATTTGATTTACATCTTTGGTGAAAGGAAAATTTGAGATGTTTAATTTAGTAATGGATTTTTGTGTGTGTTGAACATTACATCAAATATTCAAGTTGACTGGAGCACCTGGGGCTAAGTCTACAGAAAAACAGTGGTGTCATGGTACTGAGCAATGCAGCGAGCGTTTAAGCTAGATATAGCGCACTTTATAAAATGGGGACCGTCACATAAAGAAGTAACAGCAAAGTTATGGTATTGAATGAATAACCTTTAACACAGTTTATAAAATATGCCAGGCGGAGGAATTTGGCTCAGCCACTTTTGGATGTGAATGACTCGCTGTACAGGGCAGAGAGGGAAACATCATCTTGAAGTGACAGAGGTGAAGTTCCCAGTGAAAGGAAGATCTACCAGTAGCACAGTAGGTCAGTGCTTTAGCCTTACTGCAGACGCGCTGCTCAGTGACACTGCCTGCTTAGAACAGTCTCAGTTACAGGCCTGACAGAACCACAGAGTCCTCTCTCCAGATGTAGAAAAGAATTGCTCTACAAATAACTTTAGATAGATTGAGAAGAAACAGTTATGTCTAATCAAGATGTGTGTTTCAATAAGTTCAGGTTAAGGAGGAAGGAAAGGAGAGACAGTGGATGTGGGGATAACCACTTCTTCTGTCTGCTAAGATTTGAAATCACAAATTTGAACATCCCTTCTGTAAACATTTTATTATTGCACTCCAAGGTATTCTGAAGACCCTCCTGGAGGTAATATAGCATGAAGTAGTTCAACACTCACTGGTCCAGAGAATATGAACATGACTTTAGACTACATTTAAGAAAATCAGTCTGGTTCTGGGAATCAGTCTGGTTCTACATCTGGCCCTGGCTCCATTAATCACTTCAGATAAAAATATAGGTCTTTAGAATCAGGAATGGGATTCAGCTTTACCTGTCTTAGGCTACTGTTGACTATGCAAATCAATGAATGTGGGGTTTTGGCCTGTTGAATCAATATGCATATACTACCCTAGTTTAGCTAAAAAGAGTAAATCAAATTGCTTCAGGTGGAAAAAGGAACTGAAAAAAGGTGCCCTATATCCTCAAACAATGTTCTAGTTGTTGAAGTGCTGATTAGTTAAACTTTATCCTCCCTAAAAATGATTACCCCTGCTCTGATTTAGGATAATAAAAAAAAAAAAATTAATTGTTTGAACCTAACAGAAAGACAATAAAAGAGATGTAAAAAGAGATGTATTCCTTATTTTCTAGCTTAAGGTACTGAGCTATACAATGACATTTTTGGCTGCCATTCCTAAGCTCTCAGTGTGTTTTATAAAGAAGCTACTGCCTAATATGGCAGTTGTAATAGTCAGGTGCTGCAGAACTTAGTGCTGTGATGTCTCCATTCCCTTTATGAACCTACAAGAAAAGACCATCTACTTGTAGAAAAGAACAGTGTTCTAACCCATCTGGATCTAAAGAGTGGCTGAACCAGATGGGAGATATTCACATTCTCCTGCTCCTCTCAAAGAAACTAATTCCAGGCTCTGGAATGCACAACCTACATGAAGGCTTATTTACTCAAGCTTTGGATTATAAGGGACTTTATTGACTTTTACTGTTGTGTTCTGTTGAATCTATTTAAGTGCTTATTTGAATCTCTGCATTAACAAAAAAAAAAAAAATCAATCAACCCACAGTTTTTTACAGTATTAAAGATTCAATTCTAAAGTTATGGAAAAGTGAAACAGACTAACTTGCACAACATAATATTTTGTTCAGAATAAATAAATTGCTAAACTAGGCACAAAATAGATAATTGTGATATAATGGCATACCAATTCAGTTAAATAAAGAGTACAAAATGCCATCAGAATAATTTAAGAAATAACTGTCACACATTTTTTAATGTGACATTTTTAAATTGCAAAGAATTGGGGGAAGGAAAACTGAAAGAATGGGGAAGTCAGAAACAAAAGTGAATCTTTAGTGACTAAAAGAATGCTTTAAACTGGGTTAAAAGTTGACAGAAGTTAAAAGAGCCTGAAGCCTGAAGCTTCTTGTGTATTTCTTTATGGAACTGATCTGGCAGAAGTGAGATCAATTATTTCAAAAGGGTTTCAATCAGGGCATGGATAATTTTAAAATAAATTATTTTAATGAATTACTCTAGAAATATTTATTTATGATTTTTTCCTTTTTTGGAGTGGATAGGGGAATTTAATATGTATCATTTTTTTAAAGTTAGGGGATAATATATTCGTGAATAATTTTTTCATTATTCACATTCTTTGACCAGTACAACTTGAAATTTATCATACTGAATGCATAAAGCACTTCTGCACAATTTCTCTGACTTCAAGAGTTAGTAAATGAATGACTTAAATTTCTTTGGAAAAAAAATAATTCTGAAGTACAATGGATTTCTACAATGCTTCTAAAGGGAAAAAAATGAATGGCTTTTTTCTTGAGTGGAAATGACAGCATATGGGAGAGTGAGATTTTACAGAGCAACAAAAAAGAGAATATTCTACAGAATGCTTTTTAAAGGGAAAATTATAGAAAATTGCCTTTTATAACTGCTGAATTTCACTATTCTACTATAATAAATTGTATATGTGGTACAAAAAGTAAGAACATGTGGGCTATGGGTCAAAGTTGGCTCTGTTCAAGAGAAACTGGCTATATCCCCAAGCTAAACTGAATGGAGGTTAGAACTACATCAATAAAAAAGACTTTGAGAAATTGTCAGTTTCAGTAAGCAAGAGTATAGAATGAGTATCAGTTGAAATACTCAAAATCATTCTGGCTTTCTTCTTCTTTTCTGTCTTTTCTAACTGGAGTGTTTCGTATAGAGAAATTATTAGCAAGCACAGAGCACACACACCCTGATAAGAAAGTCTTGTGAAGATCATTCAGTCACCATAAACCAAGATATTGAGAAAGTCCGGTATTTCAAGTCTAGAGAAAAAAAGCATTTTATTCACTGGAGAGAAATAGTTTCTGATAATAGCTTCAAACAGGGATTGTTAATAAAAAATCCACAAAATAATAGCAACAGGGAAATGCAGAGATGACATGATTAACTTTGCTTGTTGTCTGCATAAGGGTCTGTCACTTTTGATATGATACAAATATTCAGCACTGCATCAGAAAATAAGTCCTGGTGTAATCAGCACTTACCTATTGCCACCCCTAACAACGTGCCAACAGCTTCTGGAGAAGCATTTATGCTGAAACTTTTTCCCCTCCCTTTGCTGTCTTGTGAGGTAAGTAGGAAAATCACACACTTGTCAGTTTTCTGTGTATTTTCTGTCTGCTTTAGGCAGTTCTACTCTGTCTTTCATACTTCAGGCTACTCCTTGGTATAAATCCTTGTCTATGGGCGGATTGCAGTGCTGTCCAGTGGTATTGGACATGTCACTGAAAATTCAACATGAAACTCTAATTCAAAGAAAAAGCTACACAGCATATTCTCTGCCAGAAGCCTGGCACATATAACACAGTGTGCCACAGGACTTAGCATACTCCAGTACACACAGATCCTGTGATCCCTGTATGCAAACACTGCACTGGACTTTTCCCCCTTCATCTGGCCTCATTAGATTAATGATGTGTACAATATCGTGCACCTTTATTCTCATGTTTTTACTGATTTGTGCATAAATTGCACTCTATTACACTATTTTTGTACACTCCTGAATGCTGTTTTAAGGTAAAAAAAGGTATTCCTTCTACTAATTTGTTACATTTAAGTTTGGACCTAAAAATATTTTGGCCATCTTTCTGCCTGTTTTCGTAAGGTATAAATCTTGTACTTTTTCTTCTTTTCAGGTTCTGTTTTGAGGCATCATACATCACTTTCCTAGCCAGTCATTTTCCATTTATGCTTTATCTCCTCACTAAGCCAATATGATACACTGACTTGTCATGTTGGTGTGTGTTATTATATTAATGTAACCAGATGTGACATAATGCAATGCTAAAGGGCAGCTAGAATTACTCCCATTTTTAGACCAGGAAATTATTGTCACTGTGAATATCCATTCATGAAGGATGCTTCTGACCTGCAATGAATGCCCACTCTCATGTTTATTCTGTCTTACATAAGGATCAAGAAGACAGACAAAAATGGAATGACATAAGTATCATCTTCAGATTATAACTCACCCCCTTATCAGTCCAGATGATACCACTCTTTCTACAATTTATATTGATAAGAATCTACCAGTTAAGAAGGAAGTGAAGCAAAATGGTATGACCTCTTGCAAATTCCCAAGTGTAAAGAATTATTAAGAACATGAAGAACAAAGAATGAGGAACCAATCCAGAAGTATGGGCCCAAATTACTTTAGCAGTGACCCACTGAAGACATCCAATGGAACCTAAGCATGGTTAAATGGGATGGACATAATTTCTGACATTTTTGCATGGGGTGCCATTAATAAAGAATATGCTTCTTGGTGGCTCTCAGCATGTGCCTTTGAACAGCTCCTCCAAGTCGTTGGATGGTGCATGGGCAGGAACTGTCAATCTGGTGAGCACTCATGATTTCACTATAGTTTTTAAGCATAAAACAAAGCAGAGAACTGATTGAAGGCATTCCTACAATTCTTGTTTTAAGTATAATCATATGGACCAGGAAACATAAATGTGTCTTTCCAAATAGACCTGGGAAGCTCACACTGCTATTATCTGTGTGCTACCTAGATTGTGGATAAATGATGGAAGAGACACTATCATAGTGCATTTTACAGTGCTTACTTATGAGAAGTTCATTAAAAAGGTGTGTTGTCTGATTCACAAGCAGAAAGCCAGCATTATTTCATGGCTGTCTGATGAAAAAGCCTGCCATAAAATACTATCTTTACCAGCTTGTCAGCACATTTATTTGAATGATGCTATCATTAGAGTGAAGCATAATTTACTATCTGAGATATGCTTAAATGCATAATACAATATCTTCTGTGTCTTAACAGAGTATGTGTATATATGCTAAAAGGAAAACATATTGAGATAGTTTGATAACATTATCTTCTACTTTTCCAAGACAAATCTTTATTAAAAATCATCTTGAATGTGTTTCTTTTTTTCTCTAACACTGGAAGTGAAAGCCACACATACTCCTGTCTGAGACTATGTCAGATTGCTCCAAAGTTCCACTTTGAAAACTCAAGGCAAATAAACCCTAGCTGAAATCTTGGCATTATTCAAAGAGACATTTAGGGCATTCTAACTCACAACATTAAAGCATCTGTCAGGAAAGGTGCTGTCATTTGCCACCTGATCTAATTACTTCTGACAACAGATGTGAGTTAACTTCAAAAACTCAACATCTTTAATAAGCTGATCAAATTTCATTAACAAAGCATGAATGCTAACGAGATTATAAAATATAGTGCAGTTTATGCTCAACATATAAGTTAGAGTGCAATTACATTTAATAGGTGAAAGGGCAGGTTAATTGGAGGTAAAAGTTATCTTGTTGCTCATCCATGTATTTAGTTTAATTACCAGGAAATGAACTGTTTATTAGTAATCCATACTTGTATAGCAGCTATGGTGGTTAGTACTTCTAAAATAATAAAATCCCCCCTATCTTCTAAGGAATATCCCAGCCTATTTGCTTTTCTCTTTCTGCAGAGTTATTTCAGTTTGAATTTAGAATACAGGTTTTACTAAAGGTTTTATGGAATGTTTCTTCAGAACATAGAATCTCAGACTTGCAAAACTGAGATATTTCAGACTGTAATACCAGGGTTGGTTGAGGAAAAAGAACAAAAGCCCAGAAATAAAAATGCTTATTCTTTACCTACCCATACCATGTTTAGCTCTATTTCATTAAATCAAGCCTTCAGTTCTCCAAGCATTAAAAAGTACTAAGCATTAAAAAGTACCCTTCAGTAAAAAAAAAAAAAAAATAAATAATCCCTTCATAAATCCTTAAAATTATTATACTGAAAAAATGTTTTTGCAGTAGGCATATTTGATATACAGCCACTGAACTGTATTTATCGCCATCACCATTGAGTGATAAAATTTATTATAAGTTTCTGGTTCTACGCAAAATTCTATGAGAAATCTCACACTGCATCCATCCTTTATAAAATTATTAATTTCTTCATTGCTGGTATTCCAAATGTTTCACTATAGTTTACATTCTTAAGTATTAAATGCTTTTTAGGAAAAGTACCAGTATGTTTGACTCAGCCACTAAAATGTTATTACAGAATATAAAGTGGGTCACTCTGTTTTTAAAATAGCTTAATGATATATGCTTCTATATTTCCATACCTGTTAAGTTAATTGTTGTATATATTGTACCATATATACAATTAAAGCTTTCATTGTAAGCTACCTCAACTATTCCCACTGTAAGAAAATTTTAGATTAATAGAGAATAAGTATTGTTTCAACTTTTGGGTTATTTTCAGTTATATCAACCAGTTATGCCACAAAACTGGTCTGTACTTGGTTCATGTAATTAAATTAATGTATCCACCAAAATTTGGTCTGCAAAAATTAAATCTGTTTAAGAAAGTTAGTAGGTTTCTATGAGAAGAATTGCATAAATAAGACATACTCCAGGCCTAAACTTAAAATATGTACTGTGTGATCTTTCAAATTGCCTTAAGGAAACCACATCCAGAAAATTCTGAGTATCAACCTCTGAGAATCTCACAGGGATACCTTAAATTTTTCTAATGGCAATACATTTAATGAGCCTCCTCATTATTTTAAGAAAGGCTTCTTTGGTCCCATTTGCTTTTTGCTTCTGTTCCTCAAAGATTTTTTTAAAAAAAGACCTAATATATAAAAGTGGGTATGGACAAGGACAAAATTCAAAATGAGATCAATGGTTTCGAGTGTAAATGTGGTGATGAAGGCCTCTTATTTGTGCTGCATAAGTTGCACCCATAAATTAAAACCAAGCAAATACCTCTACTTGGACATGAATGCATAACTTCAGATCTGATCCAAATTCTTCTCTAGCAGAAGTGCTGATTTCTCACCACTTCCTAGTCAGTAAATTGAAAGAACAAACACTGGCACAAACATAAAGAATGATGATAGCTGTAGAAACCTGTTCTACATTAGGATTGCCTCTGGTAGAATTAAATATAAAATGTTTTATAATTATATTTTCATAAAATTAATTTAGAGAAATTTGTGGTTTTTTTTTTTAATTCTGTGTTAATCTCTCTGAAGAATATAGTGACAATTTTTTCACTAAGAAATATGAATTAAAAGTGATAATTTAAATCCTATGGATTATGTGAAATTGTAGAGCATGACTAATAGATTTTCTAAATAAAGCCATTAGGGACATGATACAAAACAGTACAGCATAAGAATATGCAAGTAATTTTAGGGATTTCAGCTACTGTTAATCTCTATTTGCACCCTCCTCGACTTCAGCTCTATTCTTGCCTTTGTCCTCTTATGCTTAGTCTTGAGTTCACAGCAGCCCCATGCAACCTAACCTTCTCCTCTTTGTTATAGGTAGGAATCAAGATCCTGTGGTGAGAAAAGTAGCTGTAAGAGAGGATGGAACTCATATTCTAATTGCTAAGTTCATAATGAGGGATAGGGATGAATGAATACTTTTCCTACGATAATTCTACTATCTGCTTATTACTTTTAAGAACTGGAGTTGAAGTACAAGAATACCTCCCCCTTCAGCATACTCACCTAAATTATTTTACATTTCCTAAATTATTGGGCAAATATATATATAGGTAAATATATGCTATCCTTGAAAATTAATCTAGTTGATAAGGATTGAAAGAGTTGCTGCATGTTTCTGTAGATTTCCTAGAAGCTGTATCTTAAAGAGCACCTTATTTTTCAATCATGCAAACAGCACGTCCACAGCAAAAGATGAAGGTGTTTACCAAGATTCTTTTTATACATAGATTTTGCCACTGGTCTTCATATAACCCTTGGATTTCCATCATGACTCTTTTTGTCTGCCATTCTTTTCTTTTTCTAGTATTGTTTATGAATGTGATTTAATACTTTCCCTGACATCTGTAAAAGTGCACCGTGTACCATGTACCTAAAATTGCTCAAACCTTAAACAGGTCTTCAATATACTTCCTTCTTTTGTCTAAATACACTCAATCTGTCAGCCTCTGTTTCTGGCTGTGAAGTCCAGTGTCAGGTTTTCTGGTCAGACTGGGAAAGTG
This sequence comes from Vidua macroura, assembly GCF_024509145.1. Lineage (NCBI taxonomy): Eukaryota > Metazoa > Chordata > Aves > Passeriformes > Viduidae > Vidua > Vidua macroura. The sequence goes on along the minus strand of NC_071575.1, from coordinate 46,447,573 downwards.
TTTCAGTTCTTTCAAAGACCAGTCTAGTATTAGCTACAGATAACACATGACAGGAAGGGCATGTTTAGTGGAGTTTACATGTATTGTAAAATCAGAAAGTTGAAGGAGCTTTTTAAGTTTTCTAAATATTCTTGGCTTTGGTGTCATTTCTATGTTTCCTACTGAACTACTGAGGTACAAAGTCAATAGCATTTTCTGAAGAGGGAGGAGCTCAGTGACTTGTGTTAGTGTTAAATGCAGACCTTTCATTGTCACTGTCTGATCTTCACTGATCTTCACTGATCTTAGGTACAAAAGTTCATACATCTCATACAAACTGCATGCAGATATAATTTGAGAGCTTCTTACCTCTATTTGTCAGAGAGGGCCTCAGTTGACTCTCCTTACAGTTTAAGATCAGATCGAGGTATGTAAAAACACCTCCTTAGGCAGTGAAGGAGGACTGTTTTTCCTAAAAGGATAACTAATGCTAAGTCACAAATGATTTAAAGCAGACAAGTGAAAGCCTTGATTGTTAAAACCAGTATCCTGGCTGAGAGTGAGAGCTCTCCTTCACACAGTCACAGAGGTATTCATAAAATAAATTGCCTTGCAATTCCTTGTTATTCCCAATTCTCATTACATCAGTATGAAAATGGAATCAGATAAAAAAATTATCTCGTGGTTTATGCACATTGTGTGCAAAGTGTCTTTTTCATTTGTTTGTTTGTTTCAGGAATCAGTAGTTGATATAATAAACTTGCCAATCAGTCATAGGAATTTTCACTTCTTTTTTTCAGTGCAACAAATATTCATGGGAATTGTTGGTCATGGATTTCATCTGAGAAAAGCAAAATGTTTCTATATCTTTGGGAGACCTGCAATAGCCTGGAAAATTATTACGTTGTCTGTGCATCTCTACTCTTCTGCTGTGCATATGCAGCAGAAAGTTTTCCTCATAAAATTCTCAGCACATAGGATATGCTAAGTAAAACCAGTAAAATACAGTTGCACTTGAGCCTAGCAAGACTTTTGTTTTCTTGAAGGTGCTTTTGACCTCCCTCATTCTAAAATTTTCGTCTATTGCATATGTTGAACAATATAAGCATGTTTTGTGACTCCTTATTCCTTGTGTGCTCATCTGGTGTTTCTGTAGATATTGATATTTAAGAGATGTCTTCAAATGACAGTTGCTGGCTAAAAATTACCCAGGGTTTTCTGTTTGCCTTCCATTATCAGGCCTCTTAATTTGAATTAGTCAGCTTCTTACATGTGTCAGTGATGTCACACAGTGGTAATTGGTGTGAAGGTTTGATTAGCTTCCTTCATGTTTTGCATTATTATTATTTATGATTACTAGTATTTATTATTCTTGATATAAATCATAATACCTTCAGAACACTAGGCACTTGGATCAGGCTGTGGAAAATATGAATATCACATAACAACTGCTTGAGTGAAGAACTTAGGACTAAGTCAAATATGAAATAAAAATTCATTTTAATAATCTCTGCAAATAGTTTGAGGTATGACATACACTTTGTGTAAATGAATCTTTATATGAAAATGGGAAAATGATGCAGAGAAGAAATGAGGTTGTGATCTGGAGAAACTATGACCACTAGGACAGCAAATCCCTCAGCTTAATAAAGGTCAGTTTCAGAGATGCTTCTTGAAATTCATCTTAAATTTTACCTCTTCTGAATTACTCCAGTTCCATTTAACTATATCCAATTTTACTAAACTGAATTAATTTCTCTAGTTGTAATTATTTATTGCCCACTATTATAGGAGGGGTCTTGCAAAAAGCAACTCAACTCCACAGCGAGTTCCTTGTCCAGTTCCAGTGAAAATTCAGGCAGTGCAACTCTTACATCAATCCTTTGGTTGACAGAGACATGGGTTGAAGGCAGGGAATATTACACTCTCTCAGTTCTCTTGTATTGGTGTGGTCTTCAAACTTTAAAGTATTTCTGTATTTTGCAACTAAGTGTTAGGGGGTAAGGTGGATGATTTAAGATGGTACCATGCCACAAAAAGGGAAAGATCAATATTTGTGGAGCAACAAAGTCTACTCAGATTCTCATTGTGTGCTCCTCTAATTCCTCTATCTTTTATTATTTCTTCCTCTAAATTTTATGTTAAGGCTCATGTTTTATTTTCTTTGTGCATTTATAAAATACTTTATCTGGATGTATAAAAAAACCAAAAACCATTCTAACAACAACAACAAAAATTTATACAATTTTTAAGCTAACAAAAGGTTAATGCTACTGAAATCTAAAATTTGGTCATGCATATAGGTGAAATCTTGCCATGAACAGAAAGATTAAAAAAGAGATACAAGAACAATCCTGTAAAAGCATAATCTGTCTCACATTTCTTTCCTTGTGTGTTTTTTCTTTATTGTTTTGTTTCATTTTGTTGTCAAAAACAGTGGTGTTTTGCTAATAAATTGATTTTAATTGTCTTTTTGAAGAGGAAGAGTGAGGGATTATGACAGATTGTTTTCTCCTAGAAACATGGCTTTTCTTATTAAAGTTCTAAACAGTTTACAAAACATCTAAAAGTTTGTGAGACATTCTAATATATCTGGTTTTCCTAAATATTATTGGTTACCTGTGATTTTTATCCAGACTTTTATACTATTTCTATATAAACCAGCTTTATACTTCTGTTTGAGAATCTATGATTTAAGAGGGCATAAGTAGGATAAATATGGGATATATCAGGTCTTTATAGTAAACACTGCCCTTGAATGAAATTATATCTACATCTTGGAAATAAGTTCAATAAAGTAGAGCTGTAAAAAATAGGAAGTGCCTTTGCAAATAAAATGTTTGCTCTTAACCATCAAATATATTTCATTTTTAACTCAACATTAAATAGACAAGGTTTCAAGAAAATAATATCTTTATGCGTCATATTTATATGAAAAAAGTACAGAGCTACCAATAATGAAAAACAATTTATTGATGTTGTTTCGCTAGTTAAATATAAATATGGCCATTTTCTAACAGGAAAAATTATATGGCTCCATTAAACATTTGTGTGTCGTTCTAATAAAAAATATTCATAGCAGCTGCAGTATTATCTTTTAGAAGTAAATACCAGCACATTTGCCATCTGGTTTAGTGACTTTTTACAATGGCTGAGAGTTGTCATTCTCTGGTAACTCCAGATTTATCATTTGAAGTTGAGGTCACACCTCTGATTTGATTATCTGTGCTGTTAGAAAACCTGGACAACTTTTCAAAGAAAGCCACTACTTCCACAGTTATCAAGAAAGAGCTACAACTAGATTGTGCCACTGGGCTTGGCAACACATTTTTTGTCTCCTTTTTTTGTCACTCGTTGCTGGTATCCAGTTATATGCCACTAAGAAAAGTAAGTGATAAGAAAAACACTGCTACAAGTATTATCCAAATAATATTAAGCACCAGGCTAAGCAGGCCTTGAAGCTAATTTCATCTCAACCTGAGAAAGGTTTTCCTCACATTTGTCATGCTGGCGTTCAAAAAGACTGAAAAAGAAACCTGGATCTCTGCATGCCTGGGAGTCCTCATATTGCCAACCTGATGTGGCACTGAAAAGGCTGGCCAAATGGCCATACTTTAGGAAATTAAACTGAGGATTTCTGAAGTTAATTCATGTCTATCTGAAATATAATTTGCTGTTAATATTGAAGATATATGTTCAGTAAGTTCAATGCCATTAATGTCAGAGTCCCTGCCTTTCCATTCCCTAAGTATCTTTCATATCTTCTGCTGTGCTCACAGTGTGCCTCATGCTTTTATTTTAAACAGTGACTCCATTTCCAAGTACATGCTGTAGCTTCTGGGAAACCATTAATAATTAGAGCAGTTTAATAACCAGAATGAATATTTATAGTACAAATTATTTGATGCATAATCTTAGTCATAAAATTATTTTCTTCATGCATTTCTGACTAGATTTAGTGACAGCAGCACCAAAATATTCATGAAATACAAAATGCTATAGAACAACATGTTACATTGAGCTGTATATTTCTAAGAGACATGGTCTCTCTCTTCATTGTAAGAAAAAATATTTCAAAGAAAAACATGAAATTGCTATATGCGATAAATAAGTTGTTTTTATTTCTAGCAGAGATATGCTATTTTCACTCATAATCAAAACTGTTCTATTAAGCAAGATTTTCCTAGAGACAAAAAGGACTACAATGCTGTAGCTCTATTTTCATGTTGGTATTGTGTCCATATTATTTATTAATATACTTCAAGTTTTTCATTTATTGGATATGTGTGAAATAGTCTACCTGGCTCACCACCATCAATTAGAAATATTAATGCTTCTACTTCTTTTAACTTCTTTTTAAAACATACTTTTTTTTCTTTAAGTGAGATATTCCATCTTGGTGTCTAATTCAATATGGTCATATTGTTATTTCTGTTCTGTTCTGTTTGCTTCTTTCTGATGAAGTACTTCATACAATGTCATTTAGCATTTCAAATATATAGTTATAGTCATTAGTTGCCATGGTGATGAATGTTTTGTGTACCTGAGGGACAGTTCTGTGTACTTTTCTGATGAATTGATGTAGATTATAATTTGACAGGAACATTCTATGTATCAGAATTTTACTGGTAAGAAAATGCCAATAATGAATTTTATGAGACTAATTAAAAATATAATTAAAAAACCAATTTCTTTTAAGTTTGTATTACACATTATTTTTTTTCCAAGACAATTCATTAAAAGATCCACTACAGTTTTGTAATGGAAGTCTGCATCTTTTGGTCATCCTAAAATTTCTTTAACAAACCTTAGGAAGACAAGCTCACTGTAAAGACGAAGGCAAAAACACATTAATCAGAACAAAGCTAGGATTTACTGCAGAAGCCCCAGAAGATTAAAACCCAAATAGTTAGCTATGCTGCTCATTCAAGCTCCTTGGCAAGGAACTATGTAAAGATGGCTTTTACATCCATCGTGTATACATCAAAGGAAAAACCCATTAGCCATTCTCAGGTTTCTGACAGATAGTTCAGACCTCTGAGCTGCCATTTCAAAGTGGAGTGGAAATAATCAGGCTAGAGGGAAGTATTTCAGACATACCCTTCTATGTGGCATTTCTCTCTGGATTAGCTGCTCAACATATATTTTTAAGTGATTTTATGAACACTTAAACTTTTCCAATTTCCAAACAGAAAGAGGAGGGACCTTACTTTCTGCTCTGCATTCTGTGTCAGGTCCAAAGTAGTTTAAATACTGTATTGAAACATACTTAATTTTTATTATAATAAAATTTTTATTTTTATTATCAAAAATATTTTTCAGCTATCTTAAAGAATTCAACAACAGAACCCCATAAATACACACACCCATTTCTTTAATGGCCTTACTGTGATCTCCATGTTCATATCAGGAAACAGTTACTTCATGACCATGCAATACATGCTTTCATATATATACATGCTTTCAGCCTGGCCCTGAAAGAGGAGTATGATAGCAAAAACTTTTCAACCAGAATATCTACCAGTATATCTACCTTTTAAATAATTGCTTTGGGACATGCTTCTGTATTGCAGATCCTTTGTTCTCAAGAAACTTTAGATTTTATAGTGATAGTTTTGATAAAATTATTGATAAAATTTTGATAAAATAGACATATAATAGATGAAGGCAGTAATTTAGTAAGAAATAAGTATGAAGAGGAAAGCATTGTGTAGAAATGTACTCTCATTGGGTAACTGGCATGAGGTATCTTTCATGAGCTGAGGCGGCCAGTGTGGAGAGGTTTTGCCAGAGCTCATCTCTTACAGGTCAGGTCCAGCATACTCACCAGAGCATCACTCTCCATGTTTTGTAGCCCTGTTCTGGAAGTTCCTTTAATATAATGTTCAACCAATTTTTTAATTATCTTAAGTAATTCACAAAGTTTCAGCTGCATTTCCATTAAGCTCTCAACTCCTGGCTCTATCAGCATGCTTGACCTTTTAATTCTTCTTGTAAATTAGGTCTCAGATGAGCAGCTCGTATTCTAACCCATTAACTGCCAGGAGAGTCACAAGTCTGAGTAATTTCTCACAATGAACTTAAGACTAACCGGTATCGTAGAACTGGCAACATCAGTACTGCCACTCTCTCAGCTTTGTACTTTCTTAGGCAGTGACTGTTGCAGCTATTTCTGCCAATTTGGGAAATGGTGATGGCATATTTTCCCTTTGTTGACACAAAGAAATGCTTTCTTACCTTCTTGTTTTCTTTTTTTTGGAACATTTTTTCCTCATATCTCATGTATAAATTAATGCTGAATATTACTTTTTCCTGGATAGATCAGCAGGTTATGTGCAAATTGAACTGTAATGCTCTTGCTTCAAAAATCCATGATAGGAGGAACTATAGCTTGCTAATGAGCACTGAGGGACCATTTGTAGCCTCCCAAGAAATTCAGGGCACTGTACTGTTTAAACTTGTGAGTATTATCTTCATAAAGGGTTATGAGTTGCTGCATGTGGCAAATTAAACTTTAAAATAATTGTGGCAAATTAAACTTTAAAATAATCTTTTTAAAATCACTGGAATTACTCAATGGATGCATGTAGTCTATTGTGTAGGATTTAGGTGATTCCCCACTTAAAAGGAACATTTTACTGTAATTTATTTGAATTTCATTGAATTCACAGCACAAATATGCAAATGAAAAGGGATCTAGGATCTTTATTGTTTTTCTCCCTATCACATGGTTCAGTATACAGATCCCTCATAGCACAGAATCACAGAATGGACAAAGTTTACAAGGACCACAGTGGATCATCTGGTCCAACCTTCCTGCTCAAGCAGGGTCATCCTGGAGCATATTGCAGAGAATTGCTTCCAAATGTTTCTAGAATATCTCCAGTAAGGGAGGCTCCACAACATCTCTGGGCAACCTATTGCAGAAAACATAAACCAATTATTTACTGGCTTTCACAGACAATATAGGTCTAAAATTTAAGAAATTTTTATCCTAAGGATTAGAATCTTTATTATTCTGCTAAGACACCTGAAAAAAAATTGAAATAATTAGGCCAAGAGGTGAATGATTTCCAAAGGAATTTCAGGGTGATGTGCTGGGTATGGGAGAGAAAAACTGTAGAAAAATAAACAAGGATAAAACTCACCCAATAAAATATTGCCTAAAAAGGTAAATACATTATATAACCACAAAAAATCTGCTGAACTCCATCAGGAAAATAAATGTCACCACACATCCCTCATTGCACCATCTGAAAGCTGAGGAATAAAAATCAGAAAGAGCTGCTGAAAAACCTTCTCCTTCCACAACCCAAAATTTTGGTTATTTTGCATTGTTTATGACAAAATTTGGTTTTGAATTTCATGAGCTGAGGAAGCCATTGTGCAGAGGTTTTGCCAGAGCTCATCCCTGATGGGTCAGGTCAAGCATACTCACCACAGCATCACTGTCCATGTTTTGTGGCCCTGTTCTGAAAATTCCTTGAATGCCATGTCCAACCAATTTTTAAATTATCTTAAGTAATTCACAAAGTTGCGTGTGAAACCAAGCCTCCACCAGGACCTCTCCTGTTCCTTGGTATTCATGCAGGGCCACCTCTCTACCAGTGCTGTGGTTTTGCTGCAATGCTGCTGCCTCTGTCTGCCATGCTGAGACTCCTGACACATGCTCTTTGTCCATTCTGTGGGTTGAATACACAATCTGTTGGCTTGAAAACTGAAGTAGAAAATAATAAGTGAGCCGCTTTCTCATTTTCTAAATGAGAATATCTTATTTATGTGTACTTGTATGCAATAAAAGGGAAGGTAAAAAAATCAATGCAGACTTTCCCTTCAACAATGTATAAGAGCATTCTGCTGATTTCTTCCTTTTCCTGTCAATTAGTTAGGAAAATCAGATGAAGAAGAATTATGGCCCTGTGTGTGCTCAGGGGTAAAAAAATGAGTTTTCTGTTGCTTTCTGTTAAAATGCACTGACAGTTTTAGAAAATACAAAGTGAGACTATCATCTGGCTTGAAAGGATGTGCAAGTGGAAACCAGCCATACTAACACAGCTGTATACTTCCTTCCCTGGCTGCAGACCCAAAGCCATCAAAGCTCTTTTTAACTGCTGGCCAGTCAGGATAGTTCTGGAAGAACAGAAGGGTCAGTGCAGATGAGGCTTAGTACTGAAAAAGATTGGCCCCTTATGCATTTTCCAAATTTACTCAGAAAAGGGACAGAGTAGGTAGTTATGTACATAATCATGCAACATGCTCTTAAAGCTATAATTCTTTAACAAAAATTGCATGTGGATTGCAAAACTGCTTATGGATTATGACCAACTTGAATAATTTATTTTCCTTAGCTGAGCCTCAAAAGTTGTGGCAATTAACCTGGTGCTAACAGTGAAGTTTTAACACTCCCTTTGCCTCTCTTGTTTGCAGGAGTTAAGAATATCACCCACAGTTTATGTAATTGTATCCTTCTGTGTTTTACTTACCATTTTGCATCCTGGAGTTTTAGTAAAGGGAATTGAAATTAATTGCTTTAGGAATTTCATAATTAAAAGATTCTATTTAGCTTGTGGATTGTAAGATGATAAAGGAAATCATATTAAAATTTATTTTAACAAGTAAGTATTATTTCAGTATTTATTTTTGCTGCAAAATAGAGTGGTTAACCCCAGGCACAAATAAATTCAGTAGGACCTTTTCAATTATATCCTGTGATTTCAGGTCATCTCCCAGACCTGATGCTACGAATCTATACCAAATTTCAGATCCTCCCTCAGGTTACCTGTCTGTTCCATGATGTGAATGTCAAACTGACCCAGTACTCCATCACAATATATCAGTTTTAGCTCTGTTCCAGGAAAGCAATCATTATATTAAGAAGTTTTAAAGATAAACAAAGAAGACTGTCTTTTTTCTGACACAAATAATTTTGTAGCCATAACAAAAAGGAACAAAAAATTATGCAATTGCCAAAATTTCACATTTTATGTAAGAATATTTAGTGATTTTCTTTTGTTAAACAAAATATGCAGTTAAAATAATTAAACTCTACCTGAAAAATAGTATTTAAAAGATGTTTGTCACTATATAAAATTTCAATTAAAAGGACTTTTCAGTTTTATGTCGTGTTAATGCTTACTGAGTACCTTACTGTCTTCTAGCTAATTTTCTTTTTAAAATATAGGATAAGAGATTCATAATTAGGGCTGATGACACTCCTACAAAAATCCTATGATGGCTGTTTTATATCATTCACTTTTTCCTCATTTCTATCAACTGCACTTATAGAGAAAGTATACAATTCTTCAAGGTGTAGAGTGGCAAATCCTGCAAAGTGAGAAAAGACTTCCCCTGGTACAAACTTTTTGAAGAGTTTAAGAGAATTTTGAGAAAGCACATCATATTATAGCTCTGTTAAGAACATGTTGAATTTTCATTTACTTAACAAAAATAAAATACATTCATACAGTCTTTCCTCATAACTGGGATCCCCAGCATTGCAGTGCATAGTTTAATTGTTCTGGTTTGAAAGCAAAACCAGTGAGAGACTCCAAGTCAGAAATACAATTTATTGGGAAAAGGGAAAAAAAGACAAAAATACATGCAATAATACAAAAGGAAAACTACTGACAAAGTCAGAATACAACCTGACACCTCTCTGGCCAGCGTGCTGGTAGCAGTCCAAACTGGAGTGGCTGCAGTCCTCTTGGAGTGGCAGATGTGGTTGCTGTGTCTTCTCAGAAACCTGTGGAAAGTCTGCCTTTCTGTCTAGAAATCCCTGGATTTATCCAGGTGGGAATGCCTAGCTTCTCCCCCTGGGCGGAGCATCTCACAATGGGCTGATGTTATTCTGAGTCACGAGGTGTGTCCCTAATCAGCTGTTAAACAGAACTGGCTCTTGGAGAGTGTTATCTCTGAGTCATGAGGCGAGACATTGATGGGCCCATTAACAGGAGATAAGGAAAACTGTCCAGATGCAACTGCTACTGGGATGGTAATAGGAAACATCTTGGTGCTCAGTCTTGGACATTAATTTATTCTGATTCCTGTAGTATCTTCAAGCTAAGTCTGCACTCACATAATGCAACCCACACAAGTATGAAATGAAATCAGTGTACATGAGAACTTATTTTATTCAAAAAAGTTTAATTAAATAAGACTAAAATATTCAGCCACTTTTTTGAATTTTTTTTTTGAAGATGACTTTTTCTGTTTTCTTTCTTAAGGTGTTATATCAAATAGAAATAATAATTTCTATTATTTAGATGCACATTATATTTTTGTTAGTATTTTAGTAGAAAGAACATCTTTGCTGATTTAAAATTTTCACTTTGAGATTAGTTTTTCAGATATTTTTTTTTCCTGCTAGCAGTTTCCCATGAAAACACCAGTTTCAACAAGAAATTTTTCAATGCAAAATAATCCCGTAAAATCTTCATAATTCTTTACTGAAAAACAGGGATAAGCAGCTTACTGTGGTTGACTAGGGTCTATTTGCCACTATTGCTCTTTTAACCAGCAAGAAGAAAAGTCCACCAACATTTTAATTCTTGCTTGTGAGGCATTTTTAAATCCCTGCAGAGAGGTTTTTTTCTTTATAAAATAAGTAAAATGGAAGAGTTAACCTCCACAGTATTGAGAGACTTTGATTGTATTAGCTGCTGACAGGACGATAATATTTTTAAGTAACATAAAATCATCTCACTGACTGACAGAACACGCATACAATAAAGATATATTTTAATGTACATAAGATGTAAGAAAAAGTCAAAGTAATTGCTTGAAATGAAGTAACATTCAAGCAAGCTAAGAGGATAAAAGATACAGTCCCAACTAGAGGGCTAAAAAGAAAACATATAGAAAAGTGTTATGGAACATATTTTAATGTGGTTTTTTTCATCCTCTTCAGTCTTTTCATTTACAGTATCAGAGCCATCCCAAAGACTTTCTTCCTTAGGAGAAAAGGAATACAAGTATTTTAGTTTATATCAGTTTGTCTCACTTTGTCCTTACAGAAGGTAATGGGTGCTAACTACATGACCAATAGTTAATAATCTTTGTTTCAGAAAGAGGTTTAGTTTCAATGTAGTTCTGAAAGATATGTATTGTGTTCATGTGTCTGAAAGACAAGTATTTGTTCAGATCCACAAAACTAGGAGTCTACTTTGAAATTATATTGTGCACAAGTAATTTTGCTTTTCTTGTTTGCTATTTGTTCAGTGTTTAAAACTGTAATCTGGAAATGTATTTGTAAAGGAAAGCAAAACTAAAACATTATTATGATCACACATTTGTAGGTCATAAACAAAATGTCAGGTATCATCAGACCAATGAAAACTGCAAGAGTTGAAAGTTCTGATTTAAAGCAGTCAAAGGATTAAAATATTTTGTCATTTTTAATCAAGAAAATCTCCCTCTGTGAATTGGATGCTTAAGCTTTCCTTCAGTCACTAATGTACAATAATCCTGCGGCCATTTACATCTCTCTCTGCCCAATAAATGCTGAAGCTGCAATTTCTATTTACAGTACTGAAGTTTACATTCAGGATGATCATCTCAGCAGACAGAGCACAGTGCAGTTTGCAACACCTTAGGAAAGGCTGTATCTGTGCTTTCCCTTAGTTTTTCTTGTTCTCTGTACATACTTCAGTTCATAGACCAACACTGAGCTCCTTCTAGGGGACTCTTTCAGGTAACTTCACAAGCAACATAGGAATAAGGGTTATTTATTAGGGGAACACATTTGTTTACTGAGGATAATATGGTTTGTATATTTGTCGATCTTTTGACCTCATTTACTGTAACAGAGGATGTTATACATTGATGTAAAATGGAATATGCAGGTCAGATTCACAAACACTTTGGTATGGAGAAATTACATTGTACAGTACTGTGAGGAGATCCTGACTCAGGCCATGAATGCTCTGTGACTGAGGGATTACAGAGGCCCACACCAACTCACCAGGGAGAGATAAAAACCAGGGAGAATATTTTCAATGGTTTTTTAATAACCAACTGGACAGAAGATAGTCAGTACAAGCTAGCAGTTATGTTTTTGTGCCAATGCAGATGATTCCCTGATCAAGAAAAAGGAGAATTTCTTTGCCTCTAGTGTCTGAAGTACTCTGACCCTGAGGAAGTCATGAAACTTGACATTTCAAGAGACTGTTCCATTTATATAATTCCTTCTTTTACTTGTCCTAGGTAAGTCATACCACCTGTTCAGTTGCTTTTGGAAAGGGCAAGAATGACTAAGAACTGTAGGAAAGGCCCAACCCATTCTCGTAAATCAATATAAACAATTTGGTAAAGAGCAAGGAGAGGTAGTTCCCATTAGGTCACTGAAACTTTGCTGGTGTTTTTGGAATTTAAACAGTTTCAAGAAAACTGTTGGTTAAAAGAAAGTAGCATTATGGGTATTGCTTGTGTGACACTTCATGGCCACGAGTGGAGAAATGGGATTAAAATTGTTCCCATATTTTGTCACCTTTAAAACCAATGGGAACATTTCAACAAATTGATTTGGGGTTGCCAATAATTCTCTGTAGTCCGTTCTACTTTTGCAGCAATATGTGTTTGAGAAAGATCTTTTCAGCACAGGTTTTGTTCTGACTTTATCCTCCTTGATCCTTCCACACACTGTATTGATTTGCACAGCTTCTATAGCCTCTGCTTTGCACTTCTGTTGGTATGCATCTTCTTATCTTAGCATATGTTTTCAACAATACTTCAAATTTGTTTATCTCCTGCATTTTACTTTGCATCCAGAAAGTTATCATTTGCCTTTTGATTAGTTTTGGACATACTGTTCAGAGGACTACATTGACTCCAAAAAATACCCTGACAGTTTTCTTACTTTAGATCCTGCAATTCCTTATTTACCATGTTATTTTAAAGTATTTTCAGAAGCTAATGATATTTTTCATATTCTCTCTTAGCTCACAGAGCATTTGGCACAATTGGATGCAAAAAGGAAATCCATTTGACTTTTGAAGTTTCCAAAGGAAATTCTACATGACTTTTTACTTTATGTAATGAGAGCATACAAATTTTTTTTTGAAATATTTTTTATTTGTGTGCTTTCAAAATTCCTTGCTATCTTTATTGCTGTTTTTCATAAATTATCCTGGTGTTTCTGCTTTCTTAACCATCTTTGACTGCCTTTCTTGGCTGGACGACACTTGACACCTTTACTTCAAAGTGTGGATATTCTTGGTGGGCACTATTTCCAGGCAGGGGAGGAGTGAGATTAGTTTTCAGATTGTGATACCCATGTATATGTTGAAATGTGAACGCGGCATCTAATGTTGCCATGTGCTAGCTTGATCAATTGTGTTATGGCAAAAGAGAATACTGTAACACATAGCCAGCAGTCACCTGGGGTGTGGGAGGGTCTCCCAGAGTGGGCTGTTGTGCTAATTTCACTCTATTATTTCCCATAGACTCTGTAGAGTGTGATTCTTTGATATATGTCTTTGCTTGAATTCGTTTTGCATTACTTGATTTTATTTTGTATCAAGGGTTGTATTTGAATTTGCTTGTTAGCAGCTCTTACTACACTAACAGAGGTTATAAGACATTGGTTTTTACAAATACATCTTCCATTAGAAAAACAGTCTATTCAATATTTCTGCAATTTCACCTAATACTGCACCATTTCTGTGAGTAAACTGGTAACAGAGTAATATCTGTCTATGGATGCTGCACAAGAGTTTCTGTCTCCAGCATTCTCATCTGTTACTCATTTTCATTTTGGAGCTGTACACTTCACTGCTGATAGGCGGGCCACCTTCTCTGCATCTGTGGTGGACTGGGAAAACCTTCTACTCCTTTTAACTTAATTTTCCCTCTCCTTTTCAGTTATGAATTGGAAATAAAATTGCCTTCTTTCCTATCTGTATTTTCATTCCTCTGATACTAATACTGGATACTATTATTTTCTTATTACATCAAGGAAGCTGCATGTGATTTTTGGGCTTTAGGGTTTTGGGCTGGATTGGGGCTTTTTTGGTCAGATTTTTTTAAAGCAACACAAAGAATTAAAATAAATGCTTACTGTAATAATGATATTAAAATTTCAAATCCAGTGACCAGAGAATTTTCTTAAAAGATGTGTTACTGTAGTTGGGATTTTGATTAACTCTTCTGTTTTTAATTCCTCTGGTTCCATATTTATGAAAAATAATGTACAGGGTTCTATTGACTTTCCCCACAATGTCCATAAACACTCCGTCAATGAGAAAATTAGTCCTGTCTTGATTTTCATCTCTTTTTGTTTATCCCTCAGAACCAAGCTTCATACACAATAGAATGGCAAATAGAGTACTTGGCAGACAGCTAATGACTCATAATGACAGACTCATAAACAAGCTAATGCATGGTAGGGAGGGTTATTTTTTCTTTCATGCCCTACCAGAGGCATGCCCTTCCTTGTCCTTTTTGTTTTTTTGGGGTTATGTGCAGACAGTACGGGAAAGGTGCTTTCACAACTACTTAGTTTTTGAAACATGCCCTTTACTTTGAAATGAGCATGATTCCTGGTATATTTGATGCAGAAAACAAAACTGTGCTTTTGAGGTGTGAAACCTCCCCTCCATCTGGAGGTTTGGTTGGTGGTAGAATAAAGCAGCAGGAGAAGTGGATCTCAGCCCTGCACAGGCAGAGCACTGACAACCGCAGGCTCCATTTGAGTGTCTTCCGGACGGAAGAGCATAGCTGCCAAAACACCTCACAGCTGTTGCACAAATGTACATTTTAGAATGAACTGTAGATAACAAGTCCCAGTAATTCATGGATTTACAGATGCGCTGAACCAGCACTGTTCTGCATAGCTGATGGAAGAACTTTTGAATATGTTTGTTTTCCCTTATTGACTGTATTATTGTTAATCATGCAGCACTAATACTTTGTGGCTGAGCAGCAGAAAACCTGCCTGTTTGCTTTATTCTGCCTGCTGCAGTCTGAAGTCCTCAGGAGGAGGAAATATTGCACCTCCCAAGAGTGAGATCCCTTTGGTAAAATATGAACCAGCAATTGAAAGCAGCACCAGAGGAAGAATTATGGCCAAGCCAGGTAGAATCACTATCAAAAGAGATTTTTTTTTAAAAAAATCTCTCTCCTAAGCAGAAATGATTGTTCTGTCTTTAAAAACTTGCTTTATTCTTTTGTATTTGTCTGCTAGTAAAACATAAATTTAGATATTGAGAACACAGTTGTGGTATTTTATTGTGTTCACTTTAATGAAAAGCTGTGGGTATATCCACCTCAAAACCTTGGTTCATTCAAGGTCCTCTCAAATAAAGTTGTCGGGGTACAAGCAGGGAAGCATTTAATCAGTGACAGAGGGACTTGTTTTTTTCTGACAAAGAAAAGTGTTAGACTCTAATAATTGGATCATCAGGCTTTCTTGGCATGTAGTTTCCTTCAGAAGAGCTAATATCAGTAGCCATCATTCAGATGAACAGATGGAAATTTGAAGATATCCTCTGCAAAAAAAACCCTCTCTAAATTAATAATGCTGAGACTTAACATGAAGTAACATAAATTAATGAGATTTCAGGCAAAAACATTCATGATCATACAAAAACATGACACAATAAAGATACTTAAGTGGCACAAAATGATTAATATAAATGTGCCCAAATACCTTTCTATTCCTTTCAACAGGAGCTATTATACAATACACCGTCAGTTTTCCAATGCTTTATATGTGGAGTATACAAGGGAGAGCCAGATGCTTTGTCATGTTCTTTTGCTGAGAGCCAAGGCTTTACCAAATTAAACGTTCAATGCCATGAAATAACCTTTGAGCAACTTTTTTTTTTTCCCTCAGAATGATGCAGTTGATCCTGCCTAAGTACAGTCATTTTTGCCTTCCTTCCTGGAAAGGAAGCAGAAAAGTTGAAAAGTTGAAAATTTGCCAAGCTAGTGAGCAAACTCCCACAATTTTGAGGAATAAGGGAAATTGAATCAGGGCTACAGACAAGGGGAAAGAAAGAATGTGGTTTCTGACTAAGCATGAAAGGAAGTCAGGTTCATTGGAGATTAATAGGAAGACAGTAGAGGAAGAGGAAGGAGCTATATGGGGGATAAAGCACTGTAATAGAAATGGGAGAGGAAACAATTACACAAACTGCTATTCAGCAGAGGTGGAATGTGTGGGCAGAAATGGAAAATGGAAAAAAAAACAGAAAAAAATGAGACAAATATCCCAAAATCTACACCTAAAATTTCAATTCAGACATATAGTGTGAGAAAAAGTGTAGATTGAGTAAACAACAGCCACTGAAGAAGTAAGCAAAAGTACAAAAACATTTGGAGGCCAAAAGACAGGAGGGAGCAAGTTACAGTGTGATGGTATTAGGCATGTGATGGTCACTTTTAGGCACATGAAGCAAGAAGAATGAGAAGAAGGACACAGACATGGGAAAGAGCTTCTGAGCTGTGATGGGAGGGAGGAGGTAATATGATGTATATGGATGATGCACAAGATGGGGAAAGTAAAGAGCATCCCAATTGCAACAGATATCACCAGAAGATGTCAGACATGTAAATGGAAGTGGAAATGTGTGTGCATGGCACAGGAAGAAACAAGATAGATCTGAGAAATGAAGAAAGCAAAGCTGGAAACAGTCCAATGCAGAAGAATCAAGTTAGGCATTAAGAAGGTAGGAAGTATAAGGATATAACACAGAAAAGAGTTGTGGGGAGTGTCAAGTGGTATAGGACAGAAAACCAAAGGAAATATCTGAAAAGCATAGTGAAAGTACATCTGCACCACTTCACCACACAAGCTTGCACTCTCAGCCTGACATAGATGAGGAAAGGATGTTAAGTTCAAAAACACTTGCAGGAAGTGCCCTGCTGCTCTCTCAGTTAGTACTGTGGTACCATGCAACCTGGGAGACAAATCCATCATCATTTTGACCAATATTCTTCCTCCCAGAGGATATTTCATGGTTGAATGGCCTGATTTGCCTTTAAAAAGCCAATATAGAAGTCAACAAATACAGTGAGACTTTTTGTGTCAGAAGATAGGCATTTTTTCTTAGTATCACTTTGTGTTTGTAAAAGAATAGGAGACATTAAGCCTCTGTCTACTTGTTCTTCTGTAAAGACAAAAATAATGTGCTTGAACAGGACATATTAGAGCACCACACATTTGAACTCCCATCTGTGTTTTGAACTAAGCATTTACAATCCTCAGACTTCCACCTTTCCTATCTCTGTCACTTTCTGCTCCATCATGTTAGCATTTTAACAATGTACATTGGCATTTGGGAAAATGCAGCTTTCATGTTGCTCTTTCATTTAGACAAAACAGACAGGGATGCATTAAATTCCAGCATTTATTTCAGAGTTTTCTTTCCTATAAAACAGTCTACATTTGCACGAAAACAATATGAATCAAACCCCCAAGAAACCAGAAAGATGTCCTTGAAACTGGTAGTAGTATTATCTCCCAGGGTTTACTTGATTAGTTCCAATGTCTGGGTATGTCTGGGTATACTTAATAAAAAGCCCATCTAAAAATCCTCTATGTTTAAGATTTCTTTAAGTCAGAAAAATTTGCACCAAATTGTGGAGTTGTGTTTTTAGGTTCCACTGTATGTATGTTCAAAATGGTTTATCCCTCTGTAACCCCCCTTGTGCTTTCTTGGTTCATCCCAGGTTTTCCCATCAGCACCTGTGTGTCCATCAATCCCAAAAACCCTGACTCATGCCCCTGACCCCTCCCAGGTGACTTGTCCATCCTTCCCCTCTGTCTGGAAGCTTCTGCCGGGGTCGCTGGGTGACTGGACAATGGCCTGGGGTCCCTCCCCTCCTCCCTGCTCAGTGGATACCCCGGCTGTCCTTCCCTCGGAGGGACACGCCCATGGCTTCTCCCATTGGCTGAGTGGGTTTCCCTGTCCACCCTATATCAGGGCCTGCTCGAGGTCCAGAGCTCACTCTCTTCTGGGACCTCTTCGAGTGCTGTTGGCCTCTGGGGCTCTCCTCGGAGTCACAATAAATCTTGGACCCATCCCCAGAAGAGTGTCGCCTCCTTCCTTGCCGGTGGGATCAGCAATGTCCTTGGACCCACGAAGGCACTCTCTAAAGCCCAGCTGGGTTCAGCAGAAAGTGCCTCTTGCTGCCCTATCGCCCCATGGAGAGCTAGCTGGGGCTGGCAATAGATCTGCTCTTGCGAAGTTGGGATGAGACACGGCACCAAATAATGTGCTTAAATATAAAATATTAACCTTTCATCATCTTACTTTAAAAAGTCATTTTGGGCAGTGGCTCAGGTGAAGCACAATGTAAAATCAGACCATAAACAGCACATGTTCAGCACGTAGACGGGTCAGAGCCATTCACATTACCCTACTGAAATCCTGAATAAAAAAATTATTTGTATTGTTAAGCTAAACACACAAATAAATGCTGAAGAAAAAATTTTGCAGTGAAAATCTTAGTATTATCTATTAGGAAACAGTCCCATAGCTTTTCCATTAAGAGTGCATAAACCTGCTTTAGAAAACTGGCTGCTTATTGAGAATTTGAGGCTGCTGAGGCAGCGGGGGCTTGTGCACATGGGGGGGCAGTTCGGTGGGGTATTAGCCAGCTCTGTTAGTACCTGTGATAGTAGCACTATGTGGAGTGAGGCAGGGAGCCTGCCTTGCCTATACTTTTGGTGTATGTGTCTGTACAACTAGTAAACAGAGACAAGAGAAACCTGCTTCCTCCCATAGGATAATAGGAATTCAAAATCAGGGAAAAAGATTCTGAGGAACAGCAAGTTCATGCATTGTAGTCCTGTTTTCCTTGTGAGCACATATGCTGGCATTCTCTATCTGTATGTACAGATGAATGACCTATCCAGAGACTGTTTCAGATATGGAAGCATCTGGGTTTCCTTAGTTCAATCTAATAATCTATTAGATGATTGAAACAAATCTTAAAGCAAATAATTTGTGAGCTTGAGCTTAGTCATTTCATAAGTACTATTAATGCCATTATCACTAAGTTATACAACCAAAGATAAAAAAGCCACAGACACACACACACACAAAAAACCAAAAACAAACAAAACAAACAAACAAACAAAAAAAAAAACAAAAAAAAAAAAAACCAAAAAAAACCAAAAAAAAAAAAAAAAAAAAAACCAAAAAAAAAAAAAAAAAAAAAAAAAAAAAAAAAAAAAAAGAACCAAAAAAAACCAACCAAAAAAACCAGGAACCTCTTAGTGGATATAGATTATCTCCTCAGAAACAATTGAAGCCTTTCAATTGAGTCTCAGGAATTGAAGCTTGATATTCGTATACCATTTGGGGCCAAACTTTGTCTAGTTGAAGGATAAAAGAGCTCATCAGAACACATGGAAGTTTTCCACTTGTTTTAATTGGCTTTGGATTGGGTCCAAGGAATGAATTTTGTTGTCCCATGCTATTCATGTGCAGCTGTTCACAAATGTTAAATTCAGTTTAAAAAGCTATGTGTAAACAAGGTTTTTATGGAATCCAGCTCAAAGCCAAGACTCATCCAATTCCTTTGTTTTCCTCTCTGTAACGGTGACAGTAACTGTCACTGGTCATAGTGTCTTAGCTGTCGTTCTTTTACTCTTTCACATCTTAATGACTCTATCTTTATAACAGGGCTCAGGCAAAACAAGTGCAGTCCATTTTAGAAAATGAGGTTTCAGCTTCTGTTTTCATTCTACACTAGAGCAAAAGACTTTTGGACCTTTTGAAATTTTTCATGGGAAGGGACATCAAGTCTATCTTAGAATGGCTACTAACTTTGTAGCTGGGGGCACACTTATTTTGCTGTCTCACTTTTTGTTTTTGTTGGTAAACCACTCATTAAATGGTCATTTTGAGTAGGTTTTGTTTTTGATCAGAAGATCAAGTGTTCTTGATCGTCTTTGACTTCAGAAACCTGATGTCAAGATGAAAGAATCTATCAATAAAAATTAAGTTTTCCAAGAAAAAAAGAGTGTTTTCCTACAGTGTGCAATATAAATGCAAAGAAGGCTTTGCTAAAAGTAAAAGCAAAGAAGTAATCCATTAGGTAGTTTTTATTTTCATTTTTGAAGTCCAAGATCCGACCAGTAAAACTCTTAATAATTTTAATAGTTCTCCATTCTTCAAGAAAATGAGACTTCAAAGAATATGAAAAGTTACTTTATATTCTTCATTTGGTCTTCTAATAAAATCTAAAGTTGAAAAGCAAGATATTTCAGTTTCAAAATACTTGCTGAATTTTTTATGAATTTTCTACTTGTGCAACCCCGATGAGACAATTCTTGTTGTCTTATTGCTTTGCTTTTGGAAGCCTCCACCTCTACAATTTAGTTTCGCTTTTCTGTAATTCAGCCCTACAACTCTTGCCCACAGGTTTCCTTGTTCTTAATTATACCTCCATCACTTCTAAACTGTTTTCCCTTAAGGATAAAATTTTAGGTTCTAAAAATTTCCTCTTTATATATTAACTTTTTAGATAACTCTGATCTTTCAACAGCTTTCATCTCTAACTCTGTTCCTTCTCTTCCTGCTTGTCTATTTTATCATTATCTTTTCACTGTGAAGAGCTTTTACCCTGGATGGTATTCCAGGGGTGCCTTAGCAGTGCTGAAAGTAGATGTCTTCAAACACATTTAATCTCACAGTCAGTACTATTCTTTAAATTATTCTTCTTGATATTATTTTATGCTAAACCCCCAAGGATCAAATCCTTAGCTGTTGCAGAGTGCATATTTGAAATGATTGTAGCTCTATGAATTACACTAACCACAGTACCATCTCTGTGACACTGATATTTTCCTGAAAAGTTAAAAGTCCAGTATTCATAACTAATAAAACCCCTCTGATTCTAAGCATATAAGTTTAGTCAAAGGATAATGATATCATCAATAATTTTTGTCTTCTGAGACGCTGACCCTTAACTAACAGAAAGTATGTATGTAGATGATTTTGGGCTTTCACATGATTGTTCATTGAAAGTTTATATCTGTGAAGTTTCCTGAGTAAAGGGGACACATTGATGGGGCATGTTGAGATGCTGATTGGTAACTCTGCTGTATGAAGTTAACTGAAGAAGCTGCAAATCATCACAATTTCCAGAATCAAGATAGAATTACAATTCAAAGGCATATTCTGTTCAGCAGGAAAAGGTCAAAAGAATAAAGATTTTTTTTGCAGCTTTTGTGCTAGAAACAGGCTACAAAGTGACTGAATTTCCAGAAACTTAAAGCTGCTCCAGAATAAGTTATATTCTGTGCCAAGTCTTTCACTCCCTTCATATTGTGACCTTACAAAGGGTAGAAGCTAAAAGGAATACAATTCGAGAACATCAATTTTTCTCATCACAGCTGCAGCACTATCAACAAGACATATTGTTGGTGATATAGGCACGAAATTAATACCATTTTTACAGCATGAATGCTCACACTCCTGCAGTCAATCTCTCTCTGACTCTCTCTCTCTCTTACGCCTGATGATAAAAATTTCTTTAAAATATCACCTATTAAGCTTCATAACTATTCAGAAATTGTTAGCAAAAATGTCGACACTTTCTTTTGGTACTCTAAAATCTAAGCAAAGGGAAAATAGAAAGGAAAATGCTTCACATTTTCTTTGAATTGTTGACATAATGTAACAACATTCAATCACTGCAGCCAAATGCATTATTCTGAGAAAAAAAAAAAAAAATATTAGAAGCTTATATATTCCAAAAGCTATAATTCAATTTAAAATAAGAAAAACCTGAGCTCAGTCCCTGTGGGCTTATTATCAATATTGTTTTCTTCTCCAGAGTTTTTTTTTTTAATCTAAAACTTTTTAACTATCAAAGAATGAAAAACTTCAAATTGGAAATTTGGTTGTTCTTAGGGTTTGCTTATCCATGGTGGGACCTAAATATACTTTACAAAATCCACAATAACACTCTCAGACCACTAGAAGTAATTCTGTATCTTTAGAACTCCCTATTTCTGTCCTCACAGGAAATGGAATATGATGGCAAAATTTCCAGTTGTAGGTGCACAGCCACTGTAACTACCACACCACTATTCTATGAAACTTCAGTCTCAGGATGCTGCAAGACTTTGAGACTTTTAGAACCTCTGGATTTTCTTAGCCATAGCTGAGTGTGTTCTCTTCTATTTTCCATGCATTCTTTTGAGGTGTGTCTGGGTCATTAGGCATCCTGGGGAAAAGAAAGAGAATCAGAGAAAAAAACGCTACTCCCCAGATTATGGTGAAATGCAGGATCCATGGTATGATGGATCTGTAGCATGTAAATGAAGGTACACAAAGAAATGAGATGGTATAAAAGAACTAATAGGCTTGCAGAATAGGGATTATTTTTGAACTCTTGTAATCCTTTACACTTAAAGAAATCACAATGTTTAGAAACATCCATACAGAATCACAGAATATTCACAGTTGGAAGGGACCCACTAGGAGCCAGTCTGTCTCAAGTGAATGGTTCATACAGAGATCAAACACACAACCTTGGCACTATCAACACCATGCTCTAACCAACTGAGTAAATATATTATCTGAGAAATTATTGGACCTGAGTAGTACACAAGTAAAATCAAACATTCATTTTAGAAAGAAGTATCTGATCATCTTTTAAATCCTTCAGGTGTTCTTGGTCCCACTACTCTTTCCCCATGGGTTAAGCAACGTTTCAATACTTGATTTTGCAAAATAAATGAGAGGGAGATTCTAATCAAAACCAAGCTTAACTATACCTATTTAAAATTCATTTTTACTTTTAGACCTGACTTTCACATTCATCAAGTCAGTGAAAAGTGACTATGTTAAGGAGGTATGAATCATGCTCCACATTTAGCTATCCATCTCTTAAACTGGGGCCAGAGCCAAGGTACTCTCTCTAGTTTTCATGGGATGTCTAACTTTTAGACAAGCTAAAATTAAGTGACATGAATCAAATCCATAAGTTACTCGAGGCTTTAAACGAAATCTGAAATTGAGCTCTGTCCCACAGGCATAAAAATGTTTCTTAAACATAAGACCATATTTCTTCCTAACATTATATGTAAGAATACTGTTATCTCTGGCACTACTTGAAATTTAAAAGCTTAGCCTGAAGTTAACATCTTACCATACGTGTTGAATAGGATTTTGCAGTTTTGTTTGGTTTGGGATTTTTTTAAAGACAGAAAGAAGGAAGACCAAATGTAAAAAGATGGAGCTGTACTCCCCAGGATCTGAAGCTTTGCTAGCTTTATCAGCTCTACAGGGGAAGGAGTCTCATGAGGGTCCATTCTTTCAAGTTCCTAACAAAGTGTGATGGTGATCATTCCTAAGCCTTTGTAGAATAGAGAAATTCATGTGTCTTTTTGCACTACTAAACTGAGAAAGACCACACACTGTATACCATAAGCTTTCCTGTGATTGCCTCAAATATGTTTTGTCTTATTTAACCCTACTGTTCATTATGGTTTTTCTATACCTATGGGAAAAAATTATTTAAAAACTTACCTTGTGCCAGTTTCCTTTCTTGGAATGTACTTGAGATAAATCATACACATGCAAATCCTTTCTTTTCTTGAATCCAAGGAATTTTAAATTTCCAGAGGAGAGAAACCTCCTTCACACATTTAACAAACAGAACAAAGACATGTATTCTAGATAATTAAACAGACCTTTCTGTTCAGTTTTGATATGTTATCTTTCTATGTAAAATTGAAAAATGGAAAATCTCTTGTTGTTTTTATGGCAATTTTAAACATTTTTGCTCCTATCTATGTTACATGTTTTCCTGTCCACTTCTACATAAGAATATGGAGAAATATTTTTCATTATCTTTCTGCAAGAAATTTATTGCATCTACTATATGCTTCAAATCAAGCAGTTTTTTCCATGAATTTTCCATTTTTTAGCTTAAATTAATCTTCAAAAGCAAATAAATAATTTTTGTCAGATGATGAAACTTGGAATGTGTTACAACTGCTAAATTAATTTCAAGCAGAAAGAGATACATTGTTTTGGCTATAGCTTGCAGTCTTTCCTGCTATACCACAATAAACAATTGCCAAATCTTTCCTGAAGAAAGTTAAGTGTCTTTATTTGTATCTTCAATTCAAAGAGGCAAGTCCAAACATGAACAGTAATTTTTACACAGTTAGGAAAAGTACTAAAATATTACAAAGCTATGCCATTCTTTTAATCACTGGACTATCCTAAAAAAGAAATTACTATAAGAAAAAGAAATTATTATAAGCAGTAATATTAATACTTCCTCTGAACATAATTTGAAAATTGGAAAAGAAGTCGGTTCAAGAATGTAGGGGCAATAGAGGCATTAGGGAAAGGACATTGTGTCACAAGTTTTTACTCCCCTGGAGACTGTGGTTCTGTGTAGACGTAGCTGAGTGTTCATCTGACTGTACTCCTGAGCTCAGATTAGCCAAAAATTATTTGATTTGCAACCAATGAGCAACTCTTCCTGTGATAGCTGAAATTTTATGAGAAAAATGTGCTTTCAGCATTTCAGTTCTAACCCAAAGAGATTGTAATGAATCTTTCTCTATACTTTGCAGAAGGGAAAAGTGGGGAAGTGATAGAAGTTCTTGGAATTCAGATATTATTTAACCTCACATATTTGGCGTGGGCCTATAATTTTCACTTAGCATTTGTACATTCATTTTTGAATTTCATTTGCCTTGGAAGTAAAAAAGAGAATTCTAGAATATAACATCTCTCCAAAAGGTCTCTATAATGCTTCTGACTCTGCTTAGATTTCAGCTTTCTAATGAATAATCTTACCTGCAACCTGACAGTTCAGTAAAATTTATTGCAAAAAAACAAGTCTTTATTGAAAGCTCTCATGTGATTACCCCAGTGTATTTGAGACCTAATTGGACAAATCCCTTTGGAACTAAATCTGTTAACATTACTTTTTGGTTTGATCGCTGTCATCACTAATAGTGGTGATAAATCTCCCACAGGTAAGGTAAACCAGAAACAATTGTGTTTGCATTTTTAAAGTAATTAAATATTAGGGCATGCTTAGGGAATAAAACATGATTTCTTCTTTTCATTAAAAACCTTTGAACTTTAAAAAAAACCTTTGCTTGAATTACTTTTTTTTTTTTTTTTCTCATTGATTCATAGAATTTTCTTTACATCTTAGAAGCAATTCCACCACTGCAGGATACTTAGTGAATGAGCAGCAGTGGATATATTTGTCTCAAATGAGTCATCTGCCTTCTTCTGCTGAGATCAGCAGCAGGCTACTCTGCCTTGATTTGCTCTGTACCAGAACTTACTCTTTCCCTTGATTCCTCAGTAAGAAAAGGTGCATGACAATCAGACCTACAAAGTCTTGTCATCCTGTGGACTGGCAGTCAGTTATAGGGAGGTTTTGTTCTTCTTCTGCCTTGATAGCTTTATATATAGATGGTTTTCATTTAATATAGATATAGTAGGGCAAAATACTGCTAGAATTCACTGAATCTTTCTCATTTTTAATTCTCAGAGAACACTTGGATGCCTAAAAAACTTCATAATCTTTTAGTTCCAGGGGAAACCAAACCTCTGTCTTATATTCACAGCATTCATTAGGAGACAGCCATTAAATCTGCTGTACAGAGAATGACTTTTCTCTGTCTCCTTTGTGAGGATCCTGGTTGTGATCTTTTATTTCCTCATTAAAATGATACCATCTTCTTTCCTGTATGTGACCTGCTTCAATCTTGCAAATGTTGCTCATATTGATCTATACCTGACTTGAAGATAATAAGGCTTTGCAACCAAACCTGTGGGATTCTGAAAGCTGCCTGCAAAGTCTGATCTTCAGCTGAAGTTAAGTGGGTTCTGCCTGTGCTTCTCTTTCTCCCAAGTGCTTTTGTCAATTTCTGCTTTAAGATATATTCAGTGCTTTTAAGAAGTGCCTTTAGTTTATTGGTACTTTATTCCTAATTATATGACCAAGCTATACACCTTTGCTTTTAAAGCACATTTATTGGCATCCTGTCAGGCAGTACATTGATATTTATACTTAAATTGTTTGGTTTAATGTATGACTTGGCCTTGACTCCTGTTATCTAGAGGAATTATTGATTCTTTCTGAACCCAGTTGGCTCTGCAGTCTTCAGATACAAGCTTGTTAACTGACCCATATCTAAGATCAACAACTTTGACAGAGTTTGCCTTAGGGGAAAAAGGAAGGTGTTACAAACCCCATGTGTTGAATATTGTGCCTTTGTGGCTTGCAGAAGCCTTGGTGGTAGAATTACCTATTTCTGAATTGCCACAAAAATAGTTCAGTTCACTGACTTACACTGAGCTATATTTAAACAAAAAACAACGAAGCAAATCTCTACATTACTTCGTATTATTGCAGCAGGTTTCCCTGTATTGTTAGTGTATTACTAGTTTGAGGAGAATACCTATAATCAGATACTAGATCAAATAGTTCAGTACTTCTGTCTTTTATTACAGGTTTTGCACTACAGTCACTCGGAGTTCCCCCAGTAGGACCTGACCCTTGGATTAGCTCATTTGCTTAGAGCATGGTGGTCGAGGGTCCAATCCCTATATGGGCCATTCACTTTAGAGATGGACCAGATGATCCTTCTGGGTCCCTTTCAACTCAGGCTATTCTGTGAGTGGAAAATCCTTTGAGTATTTCCTTTGCTAAGACTATCTGATTGAGGACTTTTTCTATGCAAATGCAGGTAATAAAGGGCATAAGAAATAAACAACATAGACATGGAGACCTAACACACAAATGTAAGACCAGGACACAATCAAAACCTCATCAGTCACGCTAAATTACTTATGGGGTATCAAGAACCCACAGGAAGGTCGAGAACTTGAGGTCTGGGACGCTGGAGGTTGGAGAGTAGTTTTCAGTGGGACTATGAAAACTAATGAAGGACTGAAACTCATGAAGGGTCCTACACCTGGACAATGGCAATCCCAGACACGGCTAGAGGCTGGATGCAGAATGAGAGCAGCCCTGCAGGAGAAGGACTTGGGGTGACCGCTGATGTAAAGCTCAACACAAGCCACAATGAACAAGGAGGAACATGAGAAACAAGGAACAAGGGTGGACTATTTAACTGACTAGCATTAGAACACCAAAGCAATTTTTAAGCTATACCTCTTTTACTGTTCTGTTTTAGAAGTAGATAGTTGCCACTAGAGGACAAGATGAAAAATGTATGCTGGGGCATCCATATTAAAATATTCATTTGGGTGAAATTAATTTTACTTGGGAATTCAAATTTGGCATTTTTAAGCTATATTTTTATGCATTTTTAAAGGTTAAATACTAAGGCTGGGGACTGGGACAAGTTGTGGAAAATACCCACAGAAATTTCTAGGTATAGTTAATAGAGACAAACAATGTATGTTATAAATATAGTTGTGACCATACATAATTGGGAAGGAATTCTTTGGGTACTTGGGAAAAGTCAGATTTGTCTCTATATTAATTGCAAGACCCATGGGAAGAGGTTATCATAAGAATGAAAATAGTCTTGTCCTGAAAATATGTGGAAAATTCAAAAGTTCTGTCAGACTCAGAACTCTCTAGCTAGCAAAGTTAGGCACTTGCAGAGGCAAGCTGCACTTCTGGACAGCCAGCAGATTGTTTGATGGTGTTTCTAAACTTCCAGGTTAAGTAAGGTTTAGATTACCTGGAGCCTGTCCTATTTTCCATCACATTTGTTTGTAATTGAATTTCATAAATCATATAGATTGCAACACATACAGAATGTTGAACATATTTAAATAAAAGTATACACTTGTTAAATGTCTTCAAGTGCCATGTGCCATATCAGTGTGATACAGTATGGAAATTTGGGAATGTATGTAAGAATTTGAAGCAGATAAAGTGTCAGAACATGATAGCAAGACAGCAAATATATTGTGAAGACTGGTTGGCAGGATTAACAGGAAAACTGGGTAAATGAAAAGGGGTGGATAAAATAGTATGCTTCTAGATGTGAGAAAACACTGGTGGCAGGCTGGTATGTGAAAATACAACAGAAGTTATTTCTGAAATACCTCTCAGATAACAGACAAAGAGGGCATTATCTTAGAAATATCATGTCATTATGTTATGATGAGGTAAAATATTTAAGAGAAGAAGACTAAGTAATTAGGCTCATATAGCTAAGTTTAGAATAAAATTCCAGTTTTCCTTTTTAGCAAGAAAATATCAAGAAAATGACTGTTGCATTACTTTATACAGTCCTGTAATATCCCAACATCTAACTTTTATCTCAGTTCTCCAAACTAGTTCTTTTTTGCAAGTAAACCTTCCAGAAGAGTTTGCATACACCTTTATTCAAAGCTTATCTTTGTATTAGGGGATAATTTTATTTAGAAAATAGAATCATCACTGGGCTTAAAGAACTAGAGCACAATGGCAGTATAACCTATGAAATATAAGCACAAATTCACTATGTGAGCCAAGAAGGATGGAGCCTTCCCCCTATTTATATTCTGCCCCAAATGATTCATGGCAAGACTGCAGTTATGTATTAAGAAAAATGAGTCTATGATTGCATAAAATTACACTAATGTTCACAACAAAGTTTTCATCAGTGGAAGCTATGCTTAGTTGAAGATTTTCTCATATGGATTGGATTTTGGCTATCAGGTTGTGCAAGGACCTTGTTTTCTTATTAGCTGTGTATGTAGAAGGAGAAACCTCATAGAATGAACTAATTCAAAACCAGCTATGTCTGTCATTGGGTCTACTAACTATGCAGTTGATATTGGGTCTGCCATAACAAAGTTTTTTCTTCCTTTCTTTAAATCTTGATGCTGGCAGAATGGAAACTGGAAGACTAACATCATGATTCTGAAAAGAATAATATGAAAAAAGATCTGTTTCTACATGTCCAAGAAGTCATGGGATCTTGCTCCAATGCATTGTACAAGAAAGGTTGTGAACTGGTAAGTAGCTATTGGCATAGAAGGGACACTGCCTGACAACAGGGATTAGAAACAATGAAAGCAATATCATATTATTTATGACATTCAGATCACAAACATTATGCATTTGAGATATATGCTTCATATTTTTGCCTGTTTCTGCTTTGGGTTGTTCCTTTCTGCTAGCTAAAGGAAGAATATGTTCACTGACATTTAAAAAAATATGTCAGATCTTAGAGTTTCTATTATTTATACTTATTGCTAAAATACATTTTATTGGGGTTTGCGCATAAAATATCCCTTATTAAGTAATGGTGAATTGACATAAAAAAAATGCCTGTAAAAATGAGGAGAGAAGGGTCTTCTGAATAAAAAATTGTTATTAAAAAAAACCCAAAAAAACAACAAACCTAAACAAACATGAAGCATCACTTGATGCCCAGAGGAAAGTTTGGAAATACCAGATGATGTACTTGAAGTTTCTGTAAAGAAACAACTAAGCTGACTTTCTGTACTACAAAAAGTTGATAAAAATTTGATATGAGAAGTTGAGACCTAAACTTAATACTAAAAAGCAAGTTTATAATTTTTAAATCTCTCCTGTAGCAGAAATCTGTGTCTTGACCTTTGTTATTTCAGCAAAGCCAGTTTAAAACCATCTTCTTTGAAAAAGAAATTAAGGGTACTGATTTGATTTTGAATACATGTTTTAATAAAATACAAAAAGAGCAGAGGTCAGACATTAGTGCGAAGGGCAAATTTTAATAAGTAATAACCATATTCCTATTGATTTTAGTGATGCAGTATCAACTACAATTTACTAACATGACATTATTTTATTTTTATTTTCACCTACTTTTAGATTTAAAACAATCTTTTAGAACTGTATCTGGAAATAAAAGAATAAAATATGTCAAGAATAACGGGCATATTGTATACAGAAGGAAGTGTTAATCTACAGAAGGAAGCTTGTCAGCACTCTACAAAAACAATGCAGGTCAAGTCACTCCCTCCCCAGGTAGATACCTTGCACATTTATGCAGGAAAATTGTTAAATTCAATTTGTTTATATTGCAGATAAAGTGGGAAAATATTAAGTAAGAACATGAAGAATTTTCTTTATTTGCAAAATGGAGTAAAATCTGAGCTTGAGAAGAAAAAAATAGCATCTTGAAAAGACTGAAGAGCTAAACTGAACTGAAGATTTGTTTCTAAAGGTGCAGCATAAGTAAAATGACCTTTGATGGAATGGGAGAACAATGGTATCAGCAAGAATGGATCATTTCCTAAGATGATTTGAGCTGGTAACTGAATTTCTGGTCCCAATCAAAAAATTACTGATTCAGTTAAGCCCAAATTTCAGCCAGTGGTATTCCACTCAAGTATTTGCAAGTTTTCTGTCTCTCAGGCAAAGATAAGATCTTTACCCTCAAGACTGAGTAATTATTTTGAGATGTGGTACTGCTCTATTTTTGGACTATGAAAAGGGGGAAAGATATAACTGGTTTTGGGCAATTACTGGTACAGCTGCGAACATTCTGCCACTGCAGACTCAAGGCTAGCTATGAAAGAACTTTCAATCCCCTTTAAGTTCCTTCTCAGCCTGGCGAGTTTTCATGTACAGAAATATTGTAGATGTGTTGTAATCATGTAAGGCACATTAGAGCTTTGTGTATGCTAATTAAAAAGAAACCTGCTACATACTAAAATTCTTTGAACACTTTTCTTCTGAAATTTAGAAGTAACTTTTTGCCACTGTGCTACCAACTACCCAGATGATCAGATAAAATTGCTATGAGCTGTTCAAATACTTAAATTTAATTGACAAGAGAGACTATCAGTGAGAGGAAATATCATAAATACAGGGAAATAGAATGTATTTTTATTACTTAACCTTGTGCAGTCATTTATTTGAGGCATAAAAATGTTTGTGGGACAAGTAGTGACAATAACATTTTGAAACAAGGCATCTTCCAGATGAGAGAAAATAAAAGATGTCATTAAAAAAAGGAGAAACAAAACAATGACATATAAAACGTGGAAAGAAAATTTTGAGAAACTGACAATATGAAATAAGAAATTATAAAGAAAAGATATAAAGTATAGGATTCTTGGTATTTCGCATTTACTGATTGCTCCTATGTGTAATTTTCACACTTGAATTCCAGGTGATACAATTTTCCCCCAACCCAGAGTTGATCTATGCATCATAGGTCTCATTATATATAGTCTTCTTTTTTCACACATTCTCAGCCCTTTGATCATTCCTTCCAGAGCTTGTTTAATATAATTCAGGGCAAGCATTAAAAAATTATAGTGTTACTGCCTGTAGCAGAGCATCTTTCATACAAAATGACATTGAAGTACCCTCCAAACTGGTTTACAGGTTTGAAATTACAGTACAGTTTAACCTCCTGGGGTTGGTGAGAAGGAATGGGTAAGTTTGATTAGGAGGAACTCTGCATTTCCCTTGTAGCCAGGTATCCTCATGATTTGCTCACCTTTACACTTACTGGAAAATTTGGACCTGTGCCAGCCAGTGTGCAGTGGTGTGTAGGAAGCCTCCCAGGAACTGGTCTCTCAAGTCCTACAGAACGAGCAGATAGCTCTGGTAAGATACTCCAGCTTCTGTGGGCAGATGTCTTTATTGTGCCCTGACACGGTGCAGATGATGTCCAGACCAGCTGAATAAACAGGTGCTTATTCACACCTTGCTGAGCCATAAGCTGATTGGATTGATTTTGAAGTTAAATAGAGGAATTACTCTGTGCTTCTGATACAATAAAATAATTCACAAGAAAAGAGGAAAAATATGGCTCCTGAAACACTAACTACTGTGTCTCAGCACAGCCTGTGTTATGGAGAAACTGCCCAAATAGATCCTAACTCCTTTTTTTTTTTTTTTTTTAACAAGACATTTATAGCTGATTTGCAAAACAATTAAAATATGAACTGACAGTATCTGCTGACACTAAGATATTCATCATAGCATAAATGAAGGGTCACTGTAAAGAGCTGTAGAAAGGTCACACAAACAATTCAATGACATCTACAACTAAATATAAATAAATGGGATAAATGTGAAAACTGTACTCTAACTGTAGGGATTCATCTCTAACTGTAGGGATGAATGGTCTTCAGTCTGCAGAAAGGATAATGGAGAGGATCACAAGTAACAGTTTTTAGAAACAGGAGGAGTTTGAAGAAATCAGCCTCAGCTGTTTATTGTCTTGTGCAGTACATAATAAGGAGCTCCACTAGCACTAGCATGTTACAGACAAAACACAAACTTCTTCCTATGTAGCTAAGTTGGAATTTCTTTACCACAGGATGCTGCAGAGGCCATATGATTTCACGAGATCAAAAAGAACACAGTAAATTTGTGTCAGAAACACCCCACTGATGGTTATTAACTACCACCAATCCCTCTGTGGCCCAAAAAGTGGCAGAACATTAAATCATGGGAAGCGAAGTGAGTATCTTGGGGACTGTAGTATTTCACTGCTCATATTTGCTTTTCTAAGTTTTTTAATACTAGCACATGCTGGAATAGGTTGACCTTTGATTTGATCCATTATGATCCCATTATGGTCTCTATTACTTTTATCAACTAGAGATCAAGGTATTTCCATAACAACAGAGAAACAATAAGGGTTTGGTCAGTAAGGAGAGCTCAGGCTGTACTGTGACAAATTGAAATCACATCAGAAGAAATTAAAGTATGTTGCTCTATTTGTAAACAGTCCTTAAGCATAAACCTCTCATACTCTGCAAAG
Organism: Vidua macroura; assembly: GCF_024509145.1. Taxonomy (NCBI): domain Eukaryota; kingdom Metazoa; phylum Chordata; class Aves; order Passeriformes; family Viduidae; genus Vidua; species Vidua macroura. Next base: position 46,414,920 of record NC_071575.1, on the reverse strand, counting down.
CTGAAATATAAGTCAGACAAAAAAGTTTTTTATACGTACTCTTCCTGAATTTCTGTAGTTATTAAAACTTTAATTGACTGGCATATTAAAAAAAAACGTCCCCATGTCGGTATGCTTTCAAAAAACTTTTCCTTATGGATAGTTTAATGGCCAAGAGTATAAGAAGAATTGAATACATAATGATGCAATGAACTGAACATTAAGAAGGCAAAGAATAGATCCTGTGTCAGCCCAGTACAACTACTGAGCTGGCTGTCTGTTTGTGACCCATGCAGAATCATTCAGGACCAAGCTCTTGGTAGCAACTGTGGCTTGCAGGGGACTCACATTGAAGCAGTCTGTTCCTGAAGGAATGGCACCATGGAAAGGACCCATGCTGGAGCAGGGGACCAGCATGACCTGGAGCAAGGTAGCCACACTTTGGGAAATTCACTCTATTTCCCAGGATGAAATTACTTGGATCACATTTCTTTACTTCTAGATAAAACCTATACAGTTATCAGAGCCCCTCTAGTGTGATTTTCACTCCACTTTTCATAGGATCATATTAAGTTTTTGCAAGAAATCCCTTGGAGTGCTGAAAAGATGTAAGAGGGAAATATCACTCTAGAAATAAGTGTGAAAATGCCAAACTTTCCATTATTTCCATTGTGTAAGGTGCCCATATAACTTTTTAATGTAATTCCTGCTATCCTGTGAAGACAGCTAAGAAGCATGTGAGTGTGTAGGTGTGCACTGTATCACAGCAAGGCTGATTCATCTGAAACAGTCAAAAGAGAGTTATGAGCTTTTGGTCTGCATCTTTGCCAAGAGATCTAATTAAAATGAAGAATTACATGGACGCTGAGGCAGGAGCTGGACTCATCAAGCACACAATTCTGCATACTCAGCAGCTAAATGTGGGTGCAAAGAACTTCTCTATTACTGATTGTATATAGATAAATGATTTTTACCTTCCTGGTAAAATAATAAAATATTTTTTTTAAGTAAATTGGTAACTGTTAATAATGCTACAGCTAACAACACAACAGAAAATGCAATACTGAAATTAAACATTTATTTTTGTATTACTGATATTTCCTACATGCAAGTATTGGTTAAAATGCAGGCTAGGCAATATTTTCATTTTAATTATTCACACCTATATTGCAAATAAATTTAGACATTATTAGGAAACTCTGAGATAGATTTCTAGTCATTGTATTAGCCAATGTAAAGCGGGTGTCAAGAAAGTAGTGATTCCAAAGCATGAAAAAATTACAATGCTATGAAATGATATATTGGGGTTTTAAAAACAGTGAGATACTATGGCATGCCCCATTGTAATTTGCACATTATTTTTCTATAGTAGGTATGTTGATAAAATAATTGACTGGAAAGAGAAAAGAAATGAATCTAACACTGTCTTGAAGTTTTCCTTACAGCTATGCAGGATGACCTATCCTTTAATATTACTCCATTCAGCAGCTATGAAAAGTTGAGCAGAAAGTAACAGTGCTAGAAAATCCATAAATGTAAGGATGAGCTGAAAATTAGGCCAAGGAAAAGACTGCTCTGGGAGGTTAGAAAAGAAGGATAGATTTCCCAATACAAGTATTTGAAAAAATGGTATTTTATTGAATGGTGCCACTTGACCTAGTCAAAATGTTGCTTATTTTGGAGATAAGCAATACTGAGTCATAGATCAGGCCCTCTGTGTACAGAAAAGGTTTGTACAGCATCGTCAAAACTGCTAAATGAAATAAAGTTTTTTCCTTTTCCTAGGGCCATGAAAATATGTGTGTTGATAAAAGTAATCTCTCAGGATCATACAAAATTTTGTTCGCAATCTTAAGAAAGGAATATAAGCCTGACCATGAACAGGGCCATTGTGTTTCTGAAATGTGATATATTCTTCTGAGGATGCTTTGACTGTCTTAGTCATCCTGTGTGTTGAAGGGAAGGTAGGGGTGTGACACCTGGAAGTGCCTACTCCAAGTTGCTTTAATTAGAAACTGCGTCTCAGGACAGGACACCGAAGAATTCAGCAGATTAAAGCAACAAAGGAATACTTTGACTATTAACATTAAGTGATGCTGCATCGCCAATGAGTTTATTATTTGTGACACTGTTTAAGACTTGCCAATCTACAAGAGGAATAAGTATTAAAATATTTGAACAAAAATAACTAAAATTCATGGAATGTTTCCCTTACTTAAAGAATGACCCAAAATTATAAAGCATTGCAATGTTATTCCAGCAACATTTCTGTAAATGATTCAGTACTAAGATTTTTTTCTACAATGGTATAAACATGCAAAATTCCTCTTCTTGAAGCAAGTGACCAGTTTTGCAGTATTACAATGACATATAGAAAATCCTTTTATCAGCAAATCAATCCTCCAGTCTTTTTCCATACAGCGCAAATATTTGATGTTCATAGAATTTTTGTTTTAAGTAACATAGGATTGGACTGCATTTCATTGACTTTTCATGCAAAAAGAAGTTAAAGAGATGTTAAATAGTGATACAAATATAAATCTTCTAAGACATGTCTGTGTAACTGACTGAAGAAATTGATCAATGTGATCTTAAGTGCAGATCAAATATTGTATGGATTTAGTAGTAATATTAAATTAACAGTGCACAAAACAAGTTCAAAATTAGTTTGCTGATGACTGTAATTCATTTTCATGTACATTGAGTAACGTCTTCCATATTATTTATTGCATATAATATAAATATTGCCTTATTATAGAAAGAATTTTTAACAGACTTTTTTTTTCTGATCTACCACTACCAGATCAAATTGTACAGAGTACAGCATCTAGTTTGTCAATCTTTTTGTTTCTAGTGATAAATTATTTAGTTCAAGCAAAACATTGAAAACATTGACAACATTCATGCTTGAAATCAGGACATAAACTACAACCAGAGATCTTAGAAAACCATAATGAATCACCATATTATTTGTATAAATCTCCACTGATGATCTGATATATAAAGATGGCAGGTCATTCATACAGTTTAGAAATAAAACTGAGTTCATTCAAGGGCTTATAAAATGAGTAATCATTATTTATAGTATCAAAGTCATTATAGTAGTAGTTCATCTACACATTTTTAGAATGTAGCTTCACTGTCTAAAACATAAAGCAAAATATAAGTAAATTCTTACACAATGAGCTAATATTAGCATTTTTTTACTCTTTATTATTCAGTTTGTTATTCATTATTGCTCTGATTAGAAAGAAAGTGTTAAATGAATTATTTAACTGTGTACTTATTTGGAAGCTGTTATACCTCAGGAGTGACTAAAATTGGTGCAGGTGATATCTGTAAGAACTGAAGAGAAAATGTTAAGCACTACAAAGCAGAACACATTGACAAGGAAGTGAGAGGAAAAATCAATGGATCTGTCTCTGCTTTGATTTACGTCCTTTGCAAACACCCAGTGGAGGATTTCAATAGTTATAAATCACTATGTCTCTTCCAGAACCAATAGAAAGATCCATGTTTTGGCCATCTGAAACTCCATCCAATATCTGGAAGTAGATGCTGCCAAGAGCTAGGGAACAAAGATGAATTTAGCCCTGTCTGATCTACTGAGGGCCTTGGATGTTAATGACAGTGTTGGCTAAAAAAATGTCTGTTTATTTTTACTCCTTTTCACTCATGACCATCAGTGGGTGGAAATGTAAGGCCTGTCTCTTTTTCTCTCACTCATTTAATATTACCTTATTTGTAGTCTCTAGAACAGTCAGTGAAAGTAAACACATCTATTAATTGCTTTATTCTATTTGCTCGCAGACTATGCCATTTCTGCTCTGTCAGCACTCTCTCTCATTCAATACATACTAGCCAGTGCATGCCATCCCCTTCCTTAAAAACTGGAAAGACTAGAAATAAAAGGAAAAAAAAAGGTTTTATTATGGGATGGTAATTCAGAAATATTTTCATCATTAATAGACATGGTCTCTTAGAGTCATTGTTATATATACTTTCCCTTACTTTGCAGCAAAAGTTTATCAAAAGCCAGTAAGTAGCATTTATTGGTGACAATAGCATTTTATGTTCTGATGCCCTCTTCTAAAGACAAGTATTTATATCTAAAGCAGATTAAAGGCCAGATAAACAAGCAGAGTTTATGGGCTGCTACTAGTTTTGGAATATCCAGAAAAAAACGTCCTGAACTGCACTAAGAAGAGAGAACATACAGGTGTAAAAAATAGCAAAGGAATAGATATAAAAGAGTAAATGCAGCTGGCCAAGCCTTACTAAACTAAGATGACAACAACATGAGAAATGGCAGAAATGAAAAACTATGTATAAAAAGAGGCAGTACCTTACAGAACTGCTGACCAAAGTGTAATTTTTCAGGGCAACCGCATCATGAATAACAAGAAGGTGTAAAATGTCAGCAAAACTGAGATCCCTGGGGAAAGAGTAAATAGGAATAGCTGATGGTAAAGATGAAGAAACTGGACTGTGAAAAGAGCTGTAGAAAAGGGTAGTAAATCATGTTGTTGGGGAGTGATCAGGAACATGTCACCCAGCCCAGTGCTTCATCACTACAATTTAGAGCAGGACACTGGAACCACTCTTTCCATTGTAATCATGTACAACTTACCTCCAAGACCATGAGGGATATGAGTCAACTCTCCTTATCATCAGTGAGGGAACATCAGGACATTATTCCTAATATCAACCAGCAGATGCCTGGAAAGTACAACTTAACAAGGCCTTTTTCCGCTCTTTAGCAGCTGAACTGAGTGTCACATTACAATGCTTTTTTACAGCTTAATAAATATTTATAGAATATATATTATATAAATACAAATATATAAATATTTAAACAATACCTTAAACTGTAGAGCTGAAGAAACCCTCCCTTTCTACCATTTTTGGGCTGCTTTTACTCTGGGGATGGTGTTCATCCCTAATACAAGAGCAGCAATTCAAACCTTTTAATAAGCAATAAGATCTTGTTGGTTACAGGGTTTTTCTTTCAAAGGTGTCTGTATTTTGTGATGAAAATGGCAGGGATCAATGACCTGGGTTCCACTTGAAGCCCTTCCCAACAATTTCTAAACCATGACAGAGACATTTTGAATATGTTGTACTGTCTTGTCCTCTAATGGAAATTATTTATGTTTTGTTTTAAGTAAGGTATTATTTATTCTCAGCAATAGATGAGGACTGAACCCACTCTTTTTGCTTTTGCTGATGGAAACATCAGTTGAAGAGGAAATGCTGGAGGAAGAATAAAGCAAGAATAAAGCAAACTACATTTTTAAGTGGTGTAATGATGTAGGACAAAGAATTTAGGTAGTTCAATAAAACAGTTTAACTTGGAAAGTGTATGGGTAATAGTTGAATTTTATTTTTTTTCACCTGTCACTTTAAAATACGCTTGCTCACACTGACATATTGTAGCATCTATAAGAGCTGGGCATATTTTAGATTAACAGTATGCATCTTTAATTATGTTCTCTGTAGTTAATAGTTTTGAGAACTCTGCAGTATTAAAGAGCTTTAGCCTTTCAAAAAGGTTTTCCCAAGCTTCTCTGACTCATAGCCAACACCAGTGTCACACCAGTCCCCAGGGATTCTCAGATGCATACACCCTAAATTTCTTCCCACAGAGGTTAAAAAAATTACTGCTTAGTACTTACAATCAGGCTTTGTTCTCCATGTGAAATCTTCAGCTCTGTACTGCTCTTTGTGACTGTACATCAGTTGATAGCCAGCAGAACTAGGTTTTCAGATTAAATAGTCTTAGTATAGTATCATAAAAAATATAATAAAGTATAAAAATTATAAATATAATGTAGATATATGATCTATATTATATATAATATATACAACAATAGTATAATTAAAATTATTAAAATAATGATTAAAATTTATTAAAAGAAATAGTATCCAAATGCAGAAATTGCTATCCAAGTTGAGCTACAAATAAACATCTCTACATAACTACCTGTTGTGCATACCATGATAATCATGTTTTATTGCTGCAGCTCTCCAGTATCAAGCGATTTCAAATATATTAGTTACAAAAAAGAGATTATTCCTTGTTGCACATCAGACAACAGACTCATTTATAGTTTCCTGATGGTTTTAGGCACAAGAAGCTCAGAGGTTGCATAAAACACATTGATTCAAATCTGCTGTTCTCAACATCTTTTGATATACCCACTTACATTCAGAGATTTTAAGAATAAACAATTTTCTCACTAGGTACATACATGGAGGAATGTGCAAATCTCAAAAGTACCAGGTGCTGTACTGAGTTTGCTAACTGTAATTGAACTTTGGGGATCTCAGCCTTCAAAAATGACCTTGGCAAACCAGAACACATATGAGATAAAGGATTACATTTGTTTTATGTTCTGTGATGGAAGGAATTTCTAAGGTACTCCAGGTCTAACACAGGCTGGAAGCCGGTCAAACTCTGAAGCAAGATCAGGCAGTTCAGGATATGTCTTAGTGAATTTTTTAAATCTTCAATGATGTAGATTCTGTAATATTCATGGATACATTTTTTCAAGGCCTCTAGTGTTTACAATTATTAAGATTTTTTTTTTTTTTTTTTAATCTTAATACACTACTAAAAATTCTGTTGCATCCTTTTAGTATCCAGCTTCAAGTGGGGTTCTCACCAGAGTGGAGAAGGGGCAAAATCCTCTCCTTTGACTGGCTGCCCACGCTGCTCTTGATGCAGCCCAGGATACAATTGGATTTCTGGGCTGGGAGGGCACTTTGCTCATGTGCAGCCTCTCATGCACCCCAAGTCCTTCTTGGCAGGGCTGCTCTGGATCTGTTCCTCCCCCAGCCGGGGGTGATACAGGGGTTGCCCCGACCCAGCAGCAGCACCTTGCACTTGGTCCTGTTAAAACTCATGGCATTTCCACCAGCTTCCTTCTTGAGCTTGTCCAGGTCCCTCTGGATGGCATCCCATCGTTCAGGTGTGCCAACTGTACCACTCAGCTTGGTGTCATCTGTAAATTTGCTCAGGGATCCTTTTGCCTGTGTCAATGATGAAGGTATTAAATAACACTTGTCCCATTAAAGAACCCTGAGGGACACCACTTGATGTCCATTGGGATCCCTGGCTATTAACCACTACCCTCTGCATGCAACCACCCAAAGATGTCCCGGCCACACCAGAGGGGTTGAAACTAGATGATCTTTGAGGGTCCCTTCCACATTCTAAGATTTTATGAAATAGAAAATATAGAATTAGAATAAAAATTTGAAAGAAAATGAAAGCTGCCATAAAACTGTCTTTTTTATTTCCACAGCCCCTCATTGTCTGCCATTTATTTACAGTCTTCTGACATAAAGTCATTAAAGCTTTAGATTGACAAAAAGAAAAAGACAATTTTCTCTGCACTGAGAGTCAGTGTAATCATTGCAGAAAAGATTACTAATGCAGTTTTATACCTGTTGATATGAATTCAGATTGAGAAAATAGTTATTTTCTTATATAGTCTTGTATTGTTAGCATGAAAATTCTTAAAATAAATTAACTATGACTTTTGGGTTTTACTTTTTTTAATGTTTCAGTCACTAAGTGAAGTTTTCTATAAGAAGTAAAGAAAAGAAACAAAGAATTAACAGAAAATAGTGAAAATTCAGGATATTAGTAAGTGCTGCAAAAAACTTTGGAAATGGTTCAAATTTCCTCTTATTTTTTTCCAAGCAAGATACTCATCATATACATATCAGACATATAGCATTCTGAGAAAGTCCATTATTTATCCCATTATATAATTTCATTATTTAGTCATAGTCTATTAACAATTCAAATATGTCTAATATATTACATGTCTAAGAAAAATTTAAAGCCAAAATAAAATCACTTCTATATGTGGATCCACAGATCATTTCTGTCAGTAGGGTTATTTCTACTGTCTTCCATTCACTTGTAGTGAAAACCTAAATAATTTCTAGAGGTTTCTGAACCTTCTTGAGTCAAATGTGCTCTACCCTAACTCTGACAAGATGCAGCTCTACAGTACATTGTTAAGAAATAAAAGAACAGCATTAAGACCTGGGGGCTTCCTAAGGAAAAATTGAATTAATGAAAATTATGAGAACTACAAAAAATTTGGGATGAATTCACTGCCTTACTTTGACAAGGGGAAAAAATATAATACTGGGAAGAACCATTGGCAGAAGGTGGCATCCAGAGTAGCTGGAGCTATGTGTGGCATCACATCATCAAAAGAATCTGTATTTGAAAACACAATGCAGTCCAGTAAATTCAGGAAGCAGATAAAAGTCTCTGTTGCCAGAAAAGACTGTTATGCTAATTCTTCCATTTTGGGGGTGAGTGTTCTAGGCACTGTGGGACAAGAATAGTGACCTTTTATTTAGGCTTAGCAAAGACCTTTTATTTAGGCCTTTGTAATCGACTCTCACTTAGACCCTTCCCTGAGCCTTCTCCCACTCCTGCCCACATTCCAAGAACCCATTTCAGCTCAGTCTGTGGCCATCAGTCCCCACCTGCTCAATGGACAGCTCCTGCAACTCCCAGAGCCCAGCCCATAAGGATTGAGCAGGGATCCACCAGCCCTTCCTATACCCTGATACACCCTGCCAGTATTTCAGACAGCTATCTTGCCAGTTTAGGAATTCAAGTGAAAAAAGACTGTTTAGAATCACATGAAATTAATTAAATCTTAGCCTGGCAGGTTTTCTGGAAAACTGGGAGAGAAATTATTTTATCAGTCTTCACTTAGGCTTCAACAATTAAAATAAATAGATTTTAAGGGAATACATGGACATGCCAGTTGGAAAGTAGGGAGCTGAGAAAGTAAGGACATTTAGTTTAACAATAATGAGTTTAGTTCAACTCATGCAGGTATAGACTGCATCATTCAGAGATATATCACTATAACTAAAGAATAACAATACTGTAAGTACCGTTCACAATTTTCTACGGTAAATAATTTCTTTCCTAGCAAGAAATGGGAATGAGTGGGATAAGATCACATTCCCTGGTTTCATGGCTCTTGAAACCAGCTTTATGCCCCAATTGGTTTTAGTTTTATTCTTGAAATCTTCCTGCTGTCATGTAGCATCACTTTAGAAAAGCTTGAAGTATCTTGATAAATATCAACTGTTAATGAACCCTTTTATTTGTATTACATTTTTTTCATATTATGTAATCCAGGAACAATAACACTGAGGTTAGATTTTTTAGATTAAAGAAATGGCACAGAAATTAATACAATCAGAGGAGGAAAAACTAAGTCTTATGTCTCAGAGTTTGCTAAATAATCTTGGAAAATATCTCACTGCAGTGCTTTAGACTGACATGAATGAGGTGGTGACTTGATCTGTTTAGCATGAAAATATTCGGGTTTTTGGAAAAATCTATTCTCTTTGGTTTTCATGGAGCATCAGGAACTATGAAATTATGTTTTCCACTAACTTGCAGCACATAAAAATTACTACACAGTAAAATTACTTTGTCCCATGACTTGGTAAAGTTAAATGAGCCAAGGGCAGAACTCTGACAGACCTTTATATCTCTGTCTATATATTGTAGCAGCTGAAAGCTAATAGTGTTAAATAGCCAATACCATGTGTAGATTTGACAGCTGACATGCTTTAGCATCAAATTCCTGGGTCTGTTTCTTCTACTAGAAATGCTTTCTGTTAATGAATCCCAGGACTAAGAATAGGCAACTTTCAGACTGTCCAAATTATTCTAAGCACAAAATTCACAAAGGACGAAACAAATAGTGGTGCTTTCTGTGTTTGAGAGGTCAGCTTTAAATCTTATGATTAAATTCCTGCCATTCAGGTATACTTTTCAGAATACCTTTTTATAAGATACCCTTTTTGCGTACATCAGGTAAATGTCATGTGCATATTTGTGCATGAACATGCATAAATATATAGTGCACTGCTCTGTCCTAAGAAGCACACCTGTAAAAGGCTGCATAGCCCCAGTTAGGTGGTCTGTACACACACAAGATCTTCGTGAGGCTTCTGGCATTGAAATGCCTACCTATTGTCATCAACTAAAGAGCACATGAGGAACTATGAACATGAACTATGTGCATGTCTTGCAATGCAATGAACTCAAAACCTCTCAATTATTAAGCAGAGGTGATTTAAATAGCCGCTCTCTTGTGGTCTAGTCTGGTAAATGGCTTTCTTTAGACCTTGAGCTGATGTGCTAAATTCACAGCAAGTTTTCTTGGGGATTCTGAAAAGCTAAAAAGAGTTAGACATGGAAATATGATCAGGTTAAGCAGTACTAATTTTTCAGGAATACCAGAATTGACTATTGACAGCTGTGTACTGTAATGAGCAAGTGATCTTAAGAGATCTTTGGAACCTATGAGTATGAATCAAATTAGAAAAAGACAGGACCAGATGAAAAATAGAACAGTCATCATCAGGTGAAGATGAAAAACATAATGGAAATTTCCAGAGGAAAAAATCCAGTGAAAATGGCTGGAGTATGGAAGGATAGACTGAGATAAGGTTGTCCTGACCATATTGGCAGAAAAAATTGCATAAACTAGAAAAATCAAACAAATAACTTTTTTTGATTTATTTTTGAAGAACTCTGCCTTACCACATTTTGGGGAATACCTTGTAAAAAATCAAATACCAATCAATCAAGTATCAAAAATCACTGGAAAGAAGTCTTAAATGTGTTTGAATAACAGATGGGTTGTCTCAGGAACATCCTAGGTTTACTCAGAATTGCCAGTGTGATCGATTACAACAGCACATCAAGGAGCATGGAAGAAAATTTACCTGGCACAGAAGCAAATTTTTATTACAACAGAAATATTTGTTATGAAAAACAGCCGTCTCTACTGACAGTATGAAGTTACACTCTCTCCTGAATCCTAGAAGAAAATACCTGTTTGGTATTATATTATCACCATTCTTTCTGATATTACTCTTTGTTTATTATTTATCATGGCACCTATGGACCTTCCTTACAATCAGGTCTTGCGGAGAGCACAATACAAGCACAAAACATCAAAAACTAATGTTCCACAGAACTAGTAGATTTTCTAACTCATCTAAGTGGAAAGAGAGAAGCTCTTATCCTCTTTGCACGGTAAGACAGGACATGAAAAAGGTGGCCCCAATTTTTTGCTGTGCCACGATCTTCCATCCAAAACTACTGAGCAGTTTTTGCTTTCTAGTCAAACTCCAGTTCATTCCACTTTCTGCAGTCTTGACTCATGTCTTCCACACCAGTCATGTCATAATCCTATTGATATAAAACATTAATGAGCTGTAGCAAGCATGGATTATTTTTTCATTGAGCCTTTCATTTCTCTGTATCTATTACAAACATACTTACTATCTTCACATGACATGTCTATTTTCTTTGCAAAAAACCATATATCCAGCGGCTAAAATCTTCTAGTATTTTTCAGGTACCTCTGGTAACTGTTATTCTCATCCAGAAGCACAGTTCCTTGGATGCTAGTTAATCAACAAAGCACTTGGCCACACTGACTGTCTGCCACATCTGGGACCTGCAGCTTCTAGGGGCATCTTTTAAAGCCAGAAATAACTAGGTTTTAGCATTTGCCGTCTTTGACAGAGTATTCACAAAGTGCTTGGCTAACTAATCTGATTTGTTGTAACAGATCACTGCTTGTTGATAAATAGCAGCTTGGGCATGTGTTTTTGTACCCACCAAAGTCCACATAGGCCTATGTGAGCTTGAGTCCGGTGGTTTTGGTCTGCCCTATTTCTCTTCCACATTTTCTAGGATATCTCCTCCTCCCCTCCTTGACTTTCATAAGTCTCCTTTCTACTCACAATAATCATACAATGAAATCCACTAAGGATATTTTGCTGAATTAAAATTCACTTCTCATTAATGTGAATAAAGCTTAAATGAATCATTTATCCTGCAGTATTTACTGACTTACAGATAATAATCTTGCATTACAACTAATAGGTAAAGGTCAGCTTGCATGATTCACTGTTAATTTGTTTTCATTTAAACTAATTTACTTAGAATTTGTACAGCATTGGCTCCCTAAGGGAATGCAGCAAAAACTATCACCTGATGACAAGTAGAACCTTTAAATTATAACAGAATTATTAATAAAAGAGTCTTTTTATAATTTGTTAAAAATCTTGGGAGATATTAGCAACTTATTTATGTAAGATATGGAAAGCACGTCTGTAATATAATTGTATATAAATTAAAAATTTACCTGGGGAGACTGTACAGTGGTCATAGTTTTAAGATGATTGGCAGATACATTAACATTGAATGCCCCAGGAGAAAGATAATGAATTCTGGGTTTTGATATTTTTTCTGATTTCCAAAGAGAATGTTAGTGTGTTCTTTTGTTTGTGATGCTTGACATTGTCATAGCTAGCTGACTTAAAAAAATGAAGTCACTTACAATGCTGGTCTTGTTAATAGCTAACTGGGTTATTTCATTTAGCTTAGGAGACAGGGCAAGAAAAAATAATGAATAACAGTCTCAAGAAATAAAAGGAAACTTGTTTCAAGTATATGCAGATAAGATATTTTAGGTGTCAGTGAATCTTTTATTAGGATATAGCTTCTTCACATATTGACAGGAAAACCAAAGATAAGCTTTATTATGCTTTATAAATTAGATGCCCTAGCTCTTTGGTTTATTTATTGTGACATAAGAAGTAATGTATTAATTAAAAAATCTTGCCAGCCATAGATCTGACCTAGGTGATCTAACTTAGATCAGTCTGTAACCACCTGAAGTCTATAACTGATTTATAGACTTCTGCATGACTGTAGGATGGCAACTCTAGATGCCTAAATATAGCCAGAAGTGGTAGCTCAAAACACTGTTTTATTTCCCATTAACAACAGACACTGACATGTTTGCACTCTGCTCACTCTTCAGACTACACAGACATTTTCTTCACTTTGTTAAAATATTTTTTCTTTGTTAAAAAGGTAATATTTGTACATATTCTTACATGTCACATCATATGACAGTGACAGCTAATGCTTATCTCTAGTTACAAATATAGCTACTGATTAACATTGTTCTTAGTAATACACAACAGGATGCACTGCAATGTAGTGGGAAGAGCAGAAAAATATAATTTAGAAGACCTGACATCCAATTTCTTGGAACTGACACATGCTGAAAGTGCCCTTAACACCTTTTCAAACATAATACACCTGATATCCTATTCTATCACATGCTTATAGAGACCAGTTTACATTTTTTTTCAAAAGCTCTCCTCCAAATTGTACTGTAAGAAATGAGAAACCTTATTAATCTCTAAATGCTTATCTTGTCCATTTTGCCATATAAACCCATTAGTGATAGATCCTAAATTTTATTCTAAATTACATAATACCCAAGGTAATCTACCAACCATTTGAATAATATTGTAAAGCCTAAATATTTGGAAGATTCCATAAAAAATGGCTTATTTAATAAACAAATAATTAAGCATTAGCAGCCAAGAGACCTGGCTGGATGTGTATCTTTCTTTGTCTAATAATGCTAATGGATTTTATGAATATAATTGTATTAAATATGAATAATTTCTTATGCATTTAATTTGTGAAGTAAGCTAGCAAAACTTCTCTCATGCACGACAGTTCCTAGCAAATTTCAGGATTTGTCTTTCCTTTGCAATATATGCCAGGAAATGTCTTAATTTCTCTGTCTAGATACATTAAATTTTTTTTTGTAATTTTTAATGTTATTTAAAAAAAAAAGATATTAATTTTTCCCCAGTTCATTTTTTCCGTACCTGGGAAGACTTGTGGAAACACCTACATGACCTGAGGTCTGGTGGGACTTCATTCTAGGTTACTAGCATAACCTGAGAGCATGTAATTGTCCAGAAATCTTCACCATCTAACTTAATTTGTTGGTTTCAAACTTAAACCACGTTCAATAAACAAATCTGTGTTGCATTATTTTTGTCATTTAACCCCTGCTATATGCTGTTGTCATTTAACCATTCAAATGTTCACTCGCTCTGTCACCTCCCCTCAGTGGGGAGGAGACTTGGAAAGAAAAGGTAAAACTCATGGCTTGAGATAACAACAGTATAATAATTGAAAATTATGATGATGATAGTATTTCTATTATTATTAATAATAAACTAATGATAAATTATTATTAATGTTAAAAATAATAATAAATGAAAAGAGAGAGGAATAGCACCCAAGAGAAACAAGTGACACCAGCCTATCCCTAAGCAGTGATCAGCAGCCCCCAATAAACAGCTTTGTTTATATGCAGAGCATGACATTCCGTGGTGTGAAATATCCCTTTGGCCAGTTTGGGTCAGCTGTTGTGACCATGTTCCCTCCTGGCTTCTTGTGCACCTCTCCACTGGCAGAGCTTGGGGAACTGGAAAGCTCTAAGGGTGAGCACTATTCAGCAACAACAAAAACATCAGTCTTTTATTAACATCAGTCTTATATTAAATCCAGATCATAGCACCATACCAGGTGCTAGGATGAAAATAACACTATCCCAGACAAAGCCAGGACAATTACCTACTCTCTGTTTAACTCAGTATCTCATCTCCTTTGAGGAGCAATAGAAAATGCTCAGAGACAAATCCTTACCCATCCGCACCCAAAATCAGTAGGGGCACTCTGGCAAAAGAAGTCCCCCTGAATTTTTGTCTTAATCAAATTTATATTTAATTTTATATCTGAGATAGATATGGTATTTATAGGTGTTTGCCCCTCTCATTGGGCCCCACTGGGGTCTCCTCTGATGGGGGAAACCCTCCTGTAGCAGTTCTGTGTCAGGAAAGAGAGACGCACGGGACTTTTTTGGTCTTCAGCTTGTTGTTTATTGTTATCTTATCAAAACTTCAGCACGCCATCTGTACCAGACTTTGGACCCAGGAAAAGCACTGCAAAATGTGCAGTTTCAAGGTCTTTTAAAGCTGTTTCATACAATTAACTCTTAAAACGCACTTTATTTCCATTTTTCTACCAATAACTCATCCCTTGTCTGTCCATGTGACCTAAAACTGCGGCTTTCCTTGACCAATCAACCTGTGCCAGCAACACTGCAGAAAATAGAATAGATGGAGAAGAAGAACCCCAAGACAGTGCCCAAAACTCTCCATCTTGCTTCCTATCTACGTCCATACTAAAAAATCCCCAAAACCTAAATTTCTCACCCAGTATCAAACTACACTATTCTCTATTATCTACTTCACACTCTGGTAGACTCTAGTCTATCTTGAAGACTTGGAAGCTTTCTTCATGGGTGAAGGTCAAAGTCGGTGCTTCTCTGGGGGCCAGGACCCCTCAGAGCAGACAGAGAAACATTCCCTGTGCCCTGGGTTCCAACAGGTATTAGGTGATATGACTCTGGGAAGTCTCAATATAATTATAAGCTTTTAATATCCTTATAATCTTTTCCATCTCATGTCTCCCAACTTCTTTCTGAACAATGAATTTCACAGTCTTAATATATTCACTGGAAAAATCAATATCTTAATTTTATGGTATTAGGTATACAGAAATTTCTACTGTATTATTTTTAATGTCCTTAAGGACTGAATTTTCCAGACAGGGAACATTTTAAAGACTGAAAACAGTAAAATTATACAAATAGGTTTTATGGAGCTACAATTGAAGATACTAATTTTCTGCCAACTCTGCACAGCTATCTACACCAGGCAGTTTCATGTCTACAGGAAAGACCTACAACAGATAGTATTTATGCAATAAATAATTCAGTACTGTAAGTATTGCTTCCTTTGCTATCTTTCAAATAATTCTGGTTTGATTTTTACCACTTAACTAGTATTCAATTTTAATCAACAATAAAAAGTTTCTATTTCTCTAAAATTGTTTTAAAATTAGAGACTATATAAGAAAATTAATTTCATGGAATGTGTTTAGCGTTTACATGCTCTATTTTTATCATTTTTGGTATAAAACTATGGCAATTTTTATTATGTTGCACTTCTCAAATCATCACTGATGAAAAGTAAATCTTGCTGATCAAAGCAAAATGAGGTATTTTACTTTGTTCAACAGAGTAAAACCAGGAGAACTTCTGTCATGATTTTGTGGATATGTTTAACGATCTATATCTCCATTGCCTTGGATTTGGGTACAGATCACCAGTTTTCCTAAACAAAACCAGTTTTGTTATCTAATTTTAGATAAGTAAACTCAGAAAGTTTAGTTATCTAATTTTGAAACAAATGAAGTAAAATGACAGCATACTCCTAGTGAACTAACTCTAAAGAAGTCAGGCTGGTTCAGTAAATTGCAGTATATCCGCAGAGACTCTTGTATCAACCCAAAGAGCAGTACAAGGAGAGAATTAAACACCCAACTGGATAACATTTCTAAATGAAATCCATATTTCAGTCAGTGAAAACTAAAATGTGTCTATTTATGCAATGCTTTTTCAACAGGTTTCTTTGTTAAATTAAGGAATACATAAAAGTATTCTGTAGCTCTCTAGTAGTTATGGGCTTCATAAAAAACATTATGTTTAAAATGTTCTGTGTTGTTTTTAAAGACTGTATAAAAATAAAATTTTAGGAGTTGATGTTTAGGAATGTACTATCATTAGTTGTTATATTAAGGTAAGAGGGTACTGAAAAACATGTATCCTTTAGGACACACCAATACCAAGAATCCTCCCTTAATCTGTCACTTCATGAAAAAGGTTGAAGGCTAATTCAGGGCTAAGGAAGACTCTGATACTTTGATTCGAATTGGAGATGACACTTAAAACTTTCTGAATTGTTTGTTGTCTCATACACGACGTTGTGACTGTCATTACTGTATGCTCCTGAAGCAAGGAGCTTATGTGTCAGCTCTGAAAAACTGAGGTGCCTTCCTGAGTGGTACTGAAGATGTAACAGTGAAGGTGTGGCCACAGTGAAGGGCGAGCAGCAGCCCTGCAGAACAAGAATACATCAACAGACTACAATGCCACTGGCTAGAGGGAAAGACCTATTACCTAAATAAGAAGGATTGATGGACTTATTTGCTCAGAATTATTTGCATTGAACTATTTACTCTTATGGATGTTCACTAATGATTATTTTGCCTAATTGTACAGCAAACAGCCTAAAAAATATAACGCATTTTACATATTCAATTAATGGATTTTCAAGAACATGATTTTCTTGTTTTCTGTGACTAGTAATGGGGTCACCTTGAATTAATTTTTAAAATCAAAAATTAAAAAATATCAGTAAGTATCAGCTAAAATAAAACCAAAGTTAAGACTGCACAAAATTGATCCTAAAAGCTGAGAAATACATTGATACTATTGAATTGTGTTTGAAAGATGACCCAAGATTTAGGAACACATATCAGCATTGAAAAAAGTACACTAGAATAACTGTTTAGAACTTTATTACAGCATTTTTACAGGACTCATAAATGCCTTTCCAAATACCTTGCACCATATGTTTGCTTCATATTGCCTATAAAGCTCAAGTAATTTATAAGTCTGCCACTTCTCCGTAAATTGATGTTATGAGTGGCTTAAATTTGTCTGATGCTGTGGGGAAAAGCCATTGAATTTTATGTTCTCTATTTTCTGGATGAGCACATCTGCCAAAATAGGTTGCTCCAATGAGTTAATAGAGCTTAATGTAGTTTATAGGTTGCCATTGAACATTTCTAATTTTGAGATGAGCTTCACTCAAAAATCAAGGCTACTGAAGAGGAAATGGTTTAAGTAATTTAAATATTCCTGCAACCTTCAACATTCTCTGATAAGTATTTCTAAGGTAGTCTATTACGGGAGAAAAAATGAATACAGCCAAATGTGTACAATAAATACAGAGAAAAAATATGTAATTCCACTGAAATCAGGTGGCTCCTGGGCTGTGAACTACTCACCAATGCTCAATTAACCAGTCACAAAAAGTGCAACACAAGGAACTGAGTAAAACCAGTTCTGGATGTAACTGAGAATGAAGAACAAATGTACAAGTGCAAAACATTACATATAGTGATTGTGGATGTGAATTTTGAGATACGGTGCACTTGCACGTCAGTAAGTAAAGCATGACAGTAAATATAATGTGAAGCAGATCCTGGAGGGATTAGAAAGAAACCGTCAACATGACATCATCCTCATCCCTATGTCCATGAAGAACCTGAGACGCCAAAGATTGCCATAGCCCTCCCTCACAGCCTGAAACCATTGATACATTCTAGAAATTTTGAGTAGATACATCAACTTACCAGTATAAAATGTAAGTGTTAATGTAGTGATAACTGGTCTAAAAATAATTATTGGATTAGATTATTAAGAATTAGACCAAAACTGAATTCCTCCTTTGCATTCACAGTCTGCTCCTTTGGATCATAACAAGAGTCTCACTGGTAGGAATTCAGGCCACCCATTCTGTAACTTGGGTTCAGCAAACTCATAATGTATTATTACAGCACTTTGGACTAGAGAAAGCCCACAATAATAGTTATTTTGTGTGTGTGCACAAAATAACTATTATTTTGTATGTCCATAGAGCCACAGAGCACCACCTGGAAGCTCAGAAATATTTGAAACAGGTGCCTTGTATTTCTAATGCACCCTCCACTTGTGGCCCAGGTCATGCTGCTCTGGGGACCAGGCCTGGGGACCAGGACTCAATCCCTGGATGGGTATAGGCAGAACACACATTTAGACACAGTGATGGAATCCTAGGTTCTGGTACTGACACAGTAACAGAACCTGCCTGTTTTCAGATTCAGATCTTTATGAATGAATCTACTTTCTCTTTATCCTGTCTTCTGATTATTCCAATTCTAATTTCATCTGAGAATAGCCTGTACTGCAATATCCTTAGCACTGAGGAATTTTGATAGGGATTGAAACCTCTGAACACTACTGACGTATAAACAAATAATGACAATGGAATATGACACTCATGAAGTCAAATAAAGCAGGTAACATTGGAAATACCACAGCCACAGATAAAAATACAAAAATTGTGGTTCAAATCTATTTTTCAACACAGTGTTTTCATTTGAAAACATTAGATTTGTAAGGAACTGGTATGGAATCTGGAAAAAAAAAAAAACAAAAAAAAAAACCACCAAACCAAGCCAGAAATAAATGTCAGACTCCAGTGTTGTGATTCAGCTTCTCAATATCCTTTTGGGTTTTGTCATAGGAGTTGATTCCTTTAAAAAAAAAAAACCTGACTTCTCAAAAGATTTAAAGAGTGAATGCTATAAAAACTGGGAATTTTGTCAGTGTTACTGAATATTTTTTTCATATATTTCCGTATTTTTTTTATTTCCCATTTAAGAAATGGGAAATTTCTTCCTTGTTCATTCTGTATTTTGTGCATTTTAATTGTACCAACTGGTTCTTGCTATTTCATGTACCTGAATAATTTTCTATGCATATAAAAAAATTATAGTACTGACTCACTTTCCATTTAAACAAATTGTCCATTCCATTGACAAATATGTTATGCCCATTAATTTATAGATAAAAGTGTAAATTTTTTGTAAGCAACATTTTAGTGAACATTTTTTTAAAACAACTGATGTCTAGCTTGTTATACAGGGCAACTAAGAACTTTCATCTTCTTTCAGCTTTCCAAGTGTTTTTGGTTTTGATAATTGCTTGAAACACAGAGAATTAGATTGTCATTATTATGCTATTGTAATTGGTCCAAGTCATTCTCTCTTATGATGAAAACTTGAAAGGAGGCAATCTTTATAAATTCTTCTTCAGTTGATATCTCCATCATCCCTTTTCACAGGGAGCTGGATTTAGCTCATTCAAGACACATGAGCTGCAGGCTTTTAAGTCTATATGGAGGTCTCCAGCATGTACTTACTGGAGCTGCACTGCAAACTCCCCCTTTTACATAATTTCTGTAAGGATCCCAGGGAAAAGAGAAAGGAAAAAAGAAGATAATACAATTGATTGTAGTAATCCATATTTACTCAAATATCTGGGATATTTGCAAATATCTGTCAAGGAATAAACACTTCTTAATTAACTGCTAAAAAGTTAGGAAGAGAAGAGATTATTATTAATGAGTATTATTTGTGCTTAAGGTAGGAGTCCAAAATGGAGAGACAATAATGGAAGCAGGGAAGATTATGAGGGAAAAAGGGATAAAGTTGCTAAAGTATACCAAAGATCATCTTATTGTATTGTAGGAATAAATGGATTAAAAGCATCAGAAATAAGATGAAAAAAAAACCCAAGAATATACTAAGTATTCAAAATAATAAAAAATTTCCAAGAATTGTATAAAAAATATCAAACATAAAATTAGATTCTGAAGAAGCTAACCATGATACCTTTTGTTGTCAGAAAGCAAAAAAACAGAAGCATCCTTTGACAGCGCATCAGTGTTTAGTGCTGAGGGCTGTTCTTCCAGTAATTCTGGAGATGTGTTCTTCTCCTTCTTGGCCACTGAAGCCCTTCTAGAGGCACCTGGGGTCTCTATGCCAGACTGAGCAGCCCTTTTCTGTTTAAAGATTCAACTTGTTTGCTGAGAGCATTTCTCAGACACACGCATACACACACACATACACAGATGCACAGAAACAGAGAAGACAATGACATCATGTGCAACAGAGCCAGGCACAGAAAGGGTGCTACATTTAACTGCATCCACATAGAGGGCTGCTAAAACATCAGTACAGGCAGCTACTCCTCCTCTTTGGCTGCTCTGGACTGAAGGTCACTAGTAAAGGCACCCATGCAACATTTTCCAGATTCACAAACACAATCATGGACACAGACATGGCATGTTCCTTCTACCTGTCCACCTTGCCTGCTCAGATCCTGTGTCTCTTGCCTGCCTCAAGGATTCCCTACTCACTGGCCAGCTAACACACAGACTTCCATAATCACAGATCTCCCCCAGGTGCCAGCCTGCCTGATACCCCTGCTAGACCCAGGGCATCCTACTTGTCCCTGGTCCAGCTTGAGGTTTTTGAGTCAACCAAACACACACTCAGGCTCACATCAGGTTTGGGGAAGATAGAGAAACTTACATGACCAGTCTCTGGCCCATGGGCTGAGACCGATGGTCCGTCTCCAGCTGCCAGTGCAGAGCCCCTCATTCACCTCACTCTACCCCAATTCCTCCAGCAGATGACACTGGGAATATACCCCATTCAAAACCCAGTGGCTGGGTCAAGCTCCCCACCTACTGCAGTCTTTAGCACTGAGACTTCGCTGCCTCCACTTGATGACAGGGAGCTCATGCCTTGAATGTCCTAATTCCTCATCTTCTTCTTTTTTTCCCCTTATCAATTACAAAGTCCAGGTTGATCACCTCCAGAGCTGTACCTGAAATTTCCTGATGGCTCCTCAACTTGTTACTGGGGACATTCCGTCTTTGGCTTAACCTCTATTATCACTCATCTCCTAGGGATGTATCTGTCTAAACATTTTTCTTTTGCTTCCCCCTTTTATGTCCCCTTTGCAGTGAAAAAGCCTTTCCTTGGATAATCTTAATGAGACATCTTCCTCTGAGCTTCTGAACCATACCACTTCATACCATGAGCTTCATATCATTATTTTTAAAAGGTGACTGGAAATATATAGATTGTCAAAATTACATATATAACGTCATGTATAGAATGCTTTTTACTTGGTAATGGAAAAAAGTCATACGTAAAGAAGCATGACAATTCTTGAAATAAGTTCCTTCCATGTATTGGAGAAATCCTCTGAGAAATCCTCAAAAAGGGGAGGAAAACATGGAACTTACATATTTTTTAAATATTACAGACTGTTAAAACCTGTCCTGTTATCACAAATGATCTTCACAAGAGAAAACACTTCACAATTTCCTTTTTCTCTGTGCTGTAAAGCATGTGGAAAGAAAGGAGTTAACAGCTCTAATAGCTACATACAGGTATGTGAGACTCTTGCTTCCACAAATGTCATCTGAAATGGAAAGAAAATGACACACAACTTCAGTAACATGCAAAGGGTGAAATATCTTTTATTAAGCTGTCTACAGAATGAAGCATCAGTGAAATGTTTGACAGGGAAGAATATGTGCTAAGCAATGTTGTCTGATTTTTAAGACAAAATGAAAATCCTTTTTTTCCAGAGAAAGCTGATGGAAAAATGTTCTCATAAACAAAGATCAAGCCATGACATTTTATTTGTCCCTTTTCTCCGCCACTTCTTTCCATACAGTACAATTATCTTTCTAGAGAAGAATTTTTGAGATTCAGCTTTTCTCTAATTCAAAATAAAGTCTTGCAAAGTAATATATGCTGGCAGGACATCTACAATAAGAGTAGTACAAAGATAGCTACTTAAGAGAAAGCAGAACATAATTAGACCATGAGATAATAAAATGTAACTACTTTGTGAAGATGTCTAAAATTGCACCTCACATTAAAAAAAAAATCTCTTTCTTCTGATGATGCATTTACTTTTAGGCTCTTTTCAAAAAACTATATTTTTCAATGCTCAGAAGAAGTTGTGATGATGCTTTAATTAAGTTATAGTCACTGTCACCAGATGACACAAGCAAAAACTACGCACCACAGCTATGGTCACGATGAAGAGACTAATTTATTTCCTCTGACTCTAATAATTTATAGTTCTCAAAAGATGCCAGTGGATTGGAGGGTGAACGTGCCACCTCTCTAATGACACTGGACAAACTACCTGTACATCAAATCTCTCCACCTCTATGAAAGAATGCAAAACAATAGGTTGTTTACAGAAAGTTGTGTGAGAAAGTTCTCTACAAGAATGTAAACTCAGAAGGCTTTAGAAAACTCTGAAAAATCAGAGCTACATAGTCACATTTTAGAATTTGTCATGGTGTAAGGCTTCACTACCATCTTCTCTTAATAATTTGTGTCCCTCATTCAATTCTGGTGCATTTTCTATTATTAATCTCTTGGGGTTTTTTGTCTGAAGCTCTCCTGTCAATTATGAAGTTCAGTAGGAGTAGAAAAAAAATTCTAGAGATTTTTCAAGGACTACTGCATCCTAGATTTGATATTTCTTTACAATACTGAAGTGTGATTTTTGGAGATGTGGCTTCTGAGTGAACCAGCTTGTGTTAGGATATGCTTGGAGGTTTGCTCCAAAATAACATCCATGCAGCTGGATGGGCAGTATGAGCAAAGGGGCATGAAGAGGCCAGACTACATAAAAGTCTGAAAAATGTAGTGGATATTGTGCCTTAGATAAAACACTATATAGATGCAGCTGCATTGACCCTGTTTTTCTGCCCCCTGATTATGATGCAACTATAACCACAAGTAATATATGAAGTTTTTCATTTTTCTACTTTGATTTCTCACCTTGATGTTATATTAAACTGTGCTCATTTTCATTGAAGTTTTTTTGAAGGTAGGCCTCTAAAATTGATATTCAGCCATAGTGAATGATTGCATGAAGGTCAGTAGCTGTGAGCACTAAGCCCTGATACAGCCAAAGCAATTTTAGCAGGATTCCATTTAACAATTAAATCCATTTACTTATTTCAAACCTACTGTTATGTAGTCCATAGGCAATTTAATTCATGCATTCCCACAGGGTTGTTATTCCAAAGACACTGCATGGTAACACAAACCATGTGAAAACAAATGCTGATGAAAGTCAAGAGAAAATCAAGATAAATTACCTATGACCCACTCATATTTCTGGTTCTTATTAGACATAGGACACAAAACTCAATAATCACTTCAGATGGAAGAAGGGCATTACTCAGAGTTTTTGCTATACAAGAATAAATCTATTCTCAAATTGCAAAACCAACGGAAATATATTTATTTTATTGTTCACACCAGTATGTGTGAACATAAATTCTCTTTCATAAATTTTTAAAATGTGACTATTTGTAATAAATTTAGTATTTTGAATATCAAGGAAAAGTTTCATGTATCTTCTTTAATATCTAAAGCTACTTCCAGTGTCAATTATATGTTATAGAAATACTGGTAAAGAGATGGAGATAAGTGAGCGGCAGCTAGGAGAAATAAGTACAAGTCATTCATGCTTTTGAGATTCCTCAAAAGTCTGTTCCATGAGCTTCACATATTTCTCCATCCTCACCAGGACACCAAAGTGGTTCAGATATTAATAGGAGTCGTGGGTAGGAATGTGCCAAACAAATTGTGAATAATGCAAGTAGAAAGATGTTGTCATTCTCAAGCTTTCACTGTTCATTCTTTTTACCACCCATCTGTCTTCTCATATAGTGAAATCCTTTGATGAGTGTAATTAAATATAAAAGTATAAGATGTGCTAAATGAGGCTTTTGGTGGCTAATATTTTTTTCACTTAATCTATTCTTCTGGAAAGCAAGTATCTAATCTAAACTATACATTTTGAAGTTATTAGAAGGACATAAGAAGAATGATTTCATTAGCATAATTTAAATTATACTGTCCATTTTAATATGGGAAGAGTAGTATACAAGTAATGATTTTTCTTTGTGTTAATGTGATCAACACTACTCAAGTAGTGTCTGGGCATGTATTTTCTTTACAGTGAAACCCACAAAAGGTACAAAATCTAAGCACAGTACAATCACACACAATAGCTTTATTGATTGCCCTGTTTTGTCTAGATTTTCAATGGGAATGACTGTCACAGATGTATAATGATAGCAATCAAAGTATTTTTTATGTCATATACAAATAATCAGGGCAATTTAATTTGCAATTTTGTGGTTTTGTTGTTTTTTTGGTTTTTTTGTTTTTTTGGTTTTTTTTTGTCTTCTTTTCATTTTTACCTGCTATCTACTTTTCAATATCCACTGGCAGTTTATGTGTTTATGGGTTATGTGTTTATTGTTGTCATTTTAACATGCACAAAGACACAGAAAATACAAAAACATGCACAAAGACATAATAAATACAAATAAACTTTCAAGCACGAATTATATTGCATTTTTTAAAGAAAAAGCACAAAATTTAAACAGCTTTTTGAGTATTTCTGTATTTTGATAAAGTGTAGGTGTAGTTACAACTTTTAAAGCTCTGTTCCATCTTCAAAAACATATCTTGCTATCATACATTAAAGAAATATAGAGCAAAACAGTAGTAGTAAGAGTCGTGTTATTTGTATGCATGGCAATGATCAATACAATATTGACGTTCAAGGTGTCTTTTGTTCAAATTTTCTGGGAGCTTGTTCTACCAATACGTTCTCTGATTAAAATTAAATACAAGGAAGCCAAATTTGAACCTTTCCTGTTTTCTAGCATTTATCAAGTTAGAAGATGTAAAGACAAGTGAGCAGTTCATAACAGACTGCAATATTGCTACAATATTATTAGAAATTAAATAGTCTGTCATTATTGTAGCATGAAAGGAATTCCAAGATTCATGCATAGTATCTGGGATTTTTTTCTCAAGCCCTATACCTGCTAATCTCTCTACCCCATATTTTGTTCATTCAACAAGACATTTTAATTTTTTCTAACCTTTTTTTACAAACTTTTCACAGTTAGTGTGCCTACTTGTCTGTTTTCTGAAATTACTTAGTCACTTATTCACAAGGCCAGACAGGAAAAGAGAGGAAAACAAAATATTTGAAAAAGTCTGGAAAATTACTTGAGAAGGAAAGACTTGTAACCAAATATATATGAAATTCTACACATTTTGTTTGCATCTATTCTATGATATTAAATTAATAAGTTCAAGATGAGCAGTACTTTTCATTCTTATGCTTAATGCTGAAAAGTAGAATTCTAAGTAGAATTTATTGAACTGGAAAATAAATATTGAACCTGCAGATTCCTCAAACTTTCTGTATTGGAAAGTTGCCTTTCCTGCTGTCTGTCCATCTGATTTACCAACTGTGCAGCCACCATTCATGGATTATGAGCCTTAGTGCAGCAATGCCAGGAGCACAGAAAAGTTGTTGTGATTTTAGAATGTGTCAAGTCAGGACAGCCCACTGCTCACTTATGAGTGTGCAACCATCCTTCCCACTGAATGTCACCTTTCCAGTTGTCATCCCTACTTGTTGTATTCCCAGAAATTCCAATGATATTCTTTCAAAATAGAACCACTAATAGAATATAGATTCACACAATAAAAAATGGGAATTGATTTAGGGGTTTGTTTGCTTCTTTTAGTTTATTTCTTGGAGACAGAAAGGGGCATGTTTTCACCTGTAATATATCTATATTCAGCATCAGTCTTTCGTGTTTATTCTTTTAGCCATTTTTTTGAAGTCAGTCTGTTGGAGATTCTTAAGTACTTTGTTTCAATATTGCCATCCTGAAAATGACATGAAGACCCAAATGAAGGCAGTATTTCTCCAGTATTTATCCATGTGGATATTGTATTATATCCACATTCACAATAAAGAAGAAAACCAGTATTTTTACCAGGACAGAAGTGTAGAAAAAGGAAAGGTGACTTCTTTGATGTAGCTGCAATAGCTGATAGAAAGGAGGTCAGAAGAGAACAGAAAAACGTATTGCTTGATTAAAAATAAAATTAAGGGAAACCTAGCTAATACATCAATGTACTTGGACTATGTATAGGCATTTAGCCAAGGACTTGAGTGAAGAATCTTATCAAAGGAGAAAAATATAGCTCCAAATTACAATTCATTTTTGTTCCCAAATTATTTGGGCAGAAACATACTAATTAAATTAAAAAACAAGAAGCAATTTTCTCATGGCACCCTACATTCAGTGCAGCATTTTTCCACCTGAGGCCAAAAAAGAAACACCAGTGTCCAGTATAAGGAAGGAAGAAAGAAAGGGAAAACTTTGTCTCTGATCTGTTCATCTCGCTGACAGCATGAAAAGTAATTACAGTAACACTGGGCAAACTGTGCAAAGGGCTATGTGGAAGCATTTCAAACGAGCGTAAGAAAGAGGGTGCAGAAATTGAATTTTCATAGTGTATATGTTGTTCCATAATGTAATATCATTCCATCAGGGATTGTAACTGAGAAAGATCTTTAGAAAGATGCCACTGTAACTATATTTACACATACAGTAGTAGACACCCTCTCCCCAGGCTTAGATACCACTGCTACCTCATCCCCTGATTATGGAAAAGAACATCACCAAAAGCACATCAGCTTTTATTAAAAGGCTTTATTCCTAACTCACAGCAGTGCCACCATTTAGAAAACATCACGGCAGTCTAACATTTCTAACTAACTTTCCTAACAGTAAAAGTGATCTGAGGCTTGAGGATATGTATTTTAATTTCCCTCATGTCACATTACTGGATTCATTCACAAATAACTGTCATGGGCAGGTACATTTGCAAGCCTTTGGGGGCTGATATGATGCAAGACTACATCACTGGACTCAAAGTAGCTTTGAACACACTTGCTCTAAAATGGGAGCACCAAATCACTTACTGAATTCGTAAACAAGTAGGATGAATAAGTCAAGGCAAAACATTACTAAAAGTGTTTTTGCTTCTTTATTCAATTAGCACTTTTACTTCATCTAGAGCTCTCCACAAGTCTATATTTTGCTTTTTGGAAATATGTCACTTCCTCTCATGTTGTTGGAAAACCTTTTTTTTTTTTTTATTTTCCCCTCCTGTGTAGGGTAACATTCTGGACTTCTGCCCAGGATGTATAAACAAAACATTAGTGAGAGCATGAGACACTCAACATAACATCAACATTGTCACAGTTTAACCCCAGCTAGCAGCTTAGCACACAGCAGTTTGCTCACTTTCCCCTTGTTGGATGGGAGACAGGATCAGAAGGGTAAAAAGGAAAGGACTCATGGCTTGAGATAAAGACAGTACAGGTAAAGCAGAAGCTGTCCATGAAAACAAAGCAACATTCACCACTTCCCCTGGGCAGGCAGGTGTTCAGCCATCCCCAGTAAAGCAGAGTTCCATCACAGGTAACAGTGACTGGAGCAGACAAACACCGTCCCTCCAAACATTCTCCTCTTCCTTCTCTTTCCCCCAGCTCTGAATGCTGAGCACAACACCACATGGTCTGGGATATCCCTGTGGTCAGTTGGGGCAGCTGTCCTGCCTGTGTCCCCTCATAACTCCTTGTGCACTCCCAGCCTTCTCACTGATGGGGTGGGGTGAGACATGGAAAAGGTCTTGACTCAGGGTAAACTCTGCTCAGCAACAGCTAAAACATCCCTGTGTTATCAGCACTGTTTTTATCACAAATCCAAAACACATCTCCATATCAGCTACTGTGAAGAAAATTAACTCATATAAGTAATTTTATATGACTACATGGAGATTGGCATATTTCTGGAATTACTGTCCAGAGGCTTTCCTCATTATGATAGGATTAGTATTTCGTTTCAAATCTTAAATACTGTCAGCAAGATCACAGTAAAAAAGGGGCTAAATCCTCAGCCTGTGTAAACTGGCATAGCACCATAGAAATCCATTACAATTATACTGTCTTTGATAAGCAGATAGTGCAAACATTAACTAACACACTTTAGTCTGGACAAAAACTGTGAAATAAACAACAAAATTAATTTTGGATCATGTTAATATTCTAAAAAATAAAAGAAAAAATATCAGGTGAAATTAAGTAATGCAAATATTTCTATTCCAAATAATAGATTTTTTTTAAATGGAAGTAAATATGCAAATCATAAACAATACAAAGGAAACAATTCAAACACAAAATCACCTTAATACAAGAAAATGCATGCCAGAAATTCTGATATGCAGCTTTTACACTATATTTGTGAAGTAAGGTCCAAGTTAATTAAAAGAATATTACATTTCTGAGGAAACCTTTCAGATCTTATGCTTCCTCACTGGATCTGAATAAAATAGCTATCTACTACTGGGAGAATTCTCTTTTTAGCAATGTTACTTACCCCAGAAGGATCTCTGCAGGTCCCAGGGCTAATGTCTCCACTGAAGGTTCCCTATCTCTGTTGAGTGTTTAGTTCTAAGAGAGACATAATTCCTTAAGGAATTAATCCTTGCCTCACAGATTGTATACCTAAGAAAATGAAGAGAATTTGAAATAAATTCATGTTCCAAGAAAAACTCTACCATAAGAGCAAAATCTTTTTATGCCAAATTAGAAGTCAAGGAAACAGAAAGAGATTTAATATAAATAAATAATTATGCACCCTATAGCTGCACCTACTCTCACTTGAATTTAAGGTAATCAGTTTATTTATGGAAGCAAAATCAGCTAATTCCCAGGAGGATTTTCATAACCCATAACCTCAATTCCAGGCCTTCAGACCAAAGCAAATCTTTTAACTATTTCTCCATAAACAGGGTCATTACTTACCTGCCCTTCTCTCAAATTCTGCCATGGCAAAACACCCTCTTAGCAGCTTTCTGCTACTTTCTAACCTGGGAAATGATTTTGTGCATTCAACTCAGTATGCACAGCTGTCTTTGGCACAGCCCTGGCTGCTGGGTGGACTCAGCTAGAGCCAACATCTACCTGGATACAGGAAATCACTCACTGGATAGGATTGAAACAGACTCAGTATTTGACTGAAATGGTAAAGAAGCAATTTACCTATGATGAGCAAAGTTCTCTTTTCTTACTAGGAAGAGAGTATCTGTTTTCTGGAGTGACCGGAATGATATTTTATACACTGAAATTCATATCATATGCAATCATAACACTGTATTTTCCTTCATACAAAGACGGCAGCAATGAAAATAGGGTAAAACTACCCTTCAGTAGAAACTAGGTGTTACAACAGTTTGGAGTAAGAGTTATTCCAAGTCCCAGTGCTTCCCTCCTAGTTTCATGTATAGCATCAAAATTTTTCACTATATTTAGTGCCATCAGCCTTGCTGTTTTGAATTCCAAGGCATGCTACCTTCAGATATCCCTAGAAGAGGGAAGAGGAAAAAAAAAAAGAAATTAACAAACAAAACCCCTACAAAAACACACAAGCAAACAAGTATAGTGAGACAGCTGGAAGAGGAGGAGTCAAAGGCTTGGGAGCCTACTGTTGCTGACTACATTAGATGGATATTAATGTAGATGGCTTAAATGAGCTCTTGACCAGAACCTACCTCCTGTGCCAGGTCTACAAACAGCAAGTTATTATGCAAAAGGTGGTTACCACCCTTCACTGATGTACTCATTCACAAAGAGTTAGTTTAGTATCAAAGTCAGAGAATAAACTGTAGGTTGTGAAACAGTTTCTCATAGGTTTTAGTTAAGAAGGGAAGTGACTATAGTGATAAGAAAGGCGAGTTTTCAGACAATCCTATTTGTGAGTTTGTCTCAGATATCCTCCTGCCTCTCTTCTCCTAAAACATGGACATGATCTCCTTCATCACTATATAGAAAACTCTCTTAAAGAAAATGACTACTTCTATTCAGAGACTCTGTATTAAATGCTTATTTTTTTGCTAATTTTGGATTATTGTCTTTGAAGGTAGATGTGAGGTTAATCTGAAATAACCCTGGAATAAATGGATGTTGCGTGTTAATCCTATGCCACTTTGACTATGTGGTGAAACTTTCTTCAAGTGTGAAACTGACACCCACTTCCCACTTGCACCACTGTACCATAGCCCCATAAAATATTTTCTGGAGGAGAGCCCCAGCTGGTCTCACTAAGTTCTCAAAAAGACAGCATCTCCTGCAATGAAACAATGATGCAACCGAGAGCTGTTTACCATTCAGTTTAAAAACATGAATAAACAGACTTCAGCCCCTCCTTCATGTTGCCCAAAATATGTGTTTTCTGACACTTGCAATTAAACTGTCTCCAGTGTACCTTTTAGAGTAGGAAAACATCATAGAAATGGCACATCATGTCACAATATCATTATACCTAAAAGCTGCAGAGAAAGGACAGTCTTATTCTAACACAGATACAGGAACAGTAATTATCAAGTCAAGTCTTTTATTAGTTATCCAGGGCTTCTTCACTGTAATTATTGTATCTCTTCTTTTTTGAAGACGACTATAATGCAGCCCTCTGACAGTCAGCTCATTAAACTTGTGCCTATTATTTCTCAGAATACAGTGTTGCACTGCATTAATTTTGTTATTTATACAGAAGAAAATTATATATATGACAATGTGGAACAAGAAATAGAAATTAAGGAGCCCCTCACTTCTTATTCCAAAAGCAACACTTTCCAAAATGCACTGTGTTTTTCCCCAGCAGCATCTGCTGTGGTTTTTGTCATAGATCTGCATAGATGTGTATTGCTCTCCAAATAACACAAACCAAACTAAACCAAACAAACAAGCAAAATCCCAAGACAAAACAAAGCCAACAAAACTCAAACAAAAGAAAGACTCCCTAAACCTAAAACTACAAAAGGACAATTGCAATTCTGTAGTTTCATATGTTCCATCTGAGCCTGACGCAGCAAGGTAGTGAATTTTCAGGAATTCACAGCACATCGTGAAAAAAACTGAGTCCCCAATAACTTTTAAAGATCTTTATCTGCTATGCAAGAGGCAGTCTGAAAGTGCAATCTAGCTCTCTGAAGTAAGGATCCTGATGGGAAGATTATTGCTGAATTAGTTTCACAGTGATATTTTTCTGTAAACTATACTATATTGCTTACATCCCCTTCCCATCCTCCAGAAGAAGGAAATCTTGACAGAAACAACAAGGAAGCAAATGAGATTTCTAGGACGAATCACACTCCTGCCTAATTGATTAATTTCTACAGGGGAGGGTTATCACAAGTGCTGATCTATCTTCTCTCAGGCCTGAAACTTGTAAAATTTTTGACCAGTGTAACTTAAAGATTTTTTATGACAGCTTTTGCCATGCATTGAGATAATTCCCAGTACCTAAAATGAGGAGCCCCATGAGCAGTATGTGACATCCTTTAAGCTTTTACAGACTCCAGAAGGAAAGCAATAGATCACGCCATTCTGATCCCAGCCCCAGAATTGGCCATTATTGGTCCATAATGAAAAATACCACTTTTCTCCTTTATTTGACCGAGTGTATCACTAGTTTTGTTCACATCTCAATGAATCAATCCAGATAACAGTGTAAGAATGCAAGGGTCAATGTTAAATAGCAATATTTTTAGGACACCTTTTAGAGATGAGGTGTCTCAAAGAATAACCTTTATGAGTCTGCTTGTTGAGAGGCAGAGAGCAAAGGATAAGGAGAGATCCCATTGTGTGAATTTCTCATATTCAGAGTCACAAATACATAATGTCAAACTCTGATTTTAGCTATATTAATAGCAAATCTTAATCTTTAAATAGGGAACTGGGAGAAAGGTTTTTCCTTTCACGGAAAAACACTGAAAAACTATGCTTGCCATAGAATAATAGCAATGTTATTGTGAGTTCATCCAAATTTGAATAGATATTGCATCTCAAAGAATTGAGGGAATTTTTATCACTAACTGAACACACAGACATTTGAGAGGCAAGACTGATAACACAGTGAATATTAGCATCAAAAAACGACCACAGCTTTACTATGTGAATCATTTTTAGAACTTCAAAGCTAAAACTGCAAAAAATACTATGTGTGGTGTTGGTATTTTGATTTTGTTCTGTGTGTTAAGGGTGCCATACAATCAACTTCTTCAACTGTTTAAGATAAAAATTACTTTTCACATGTTTCTGAGATAAATGTGTGCAAATTTCACAGCTCATCCTAAAATGTTAATCAAAAGATATTCTAAATATTCAATTTTTTTATTTACAGAACTCAGAAATAAAGCATATTGTCTCATTTCCTCCATGTTGAATCCTTAGGTAAAAAATGAATGTTGAAAAAGTGTTTGGTTTCTCCTTTTTCCAATTCTTACATAAAAGCTGCACTTTTAGCTTCAAAAAACCTTTGGGATTTGATTATAGCAGGAAAACCACATACCTCCTAATGTGTTTTGTTGTTTCAATGTACTAACTTCAATAGAAAATGAATAATACATATTTTTTAAAAATATACATAAAAATAATCTATTCAAAATGTTATATTTATGTACATTTAAATCCATAGGAAAATAGAATATGAGGGAAAAAAGTGAATTTTTAATCAAATATTAACATTTACTGGGTGAAATAATTGACAAATATTCAAGTTGGCTACTGAGGAAATGGGCTTCTAGATAAGGACAATGCAATTCTTTGTGACTGCACAAAAGCCCTGTTCTGAAGGAAATGATTTTTTTTTTCTTGAATTTAAAGTTCATTAAATAAGTATTTCAATACACTGTATAATTATTTCAAGTTATTTGAATTTATCACTAAGGTGTTGATAAATGGCATTTTTAAATTTCCATTATAAACCCCCATTTTTGGTTTCCTTCATTCTCTTGAAGAAATTATTCAATTCATTACAATTTAAAACTTTAAAACCTTAGCATGATATCAAACATACCTTTAGTCCAATAACAATTTTACAAGAAATCCTCTGTAATTTATAACCTTGAAAACACCTAATAGCTAACATTTTGCTTCCATCGCATTTATATAGTAAAGCTTGAACTGAATGTGTAAATGGTCTACAATGAAATTAACATTAGTCCTAGATATTAAATGCCTTGCTGAAGAAAAGCTGAAAAGGTGAAAAATACTTGCTTGTGGGATCCATTCTGGCAGTGGGCAGGACTACATGCACAGCACTGAGATTTGTATGACAGCCTTGTCTTTCAGTTACATTTTAAGGCTTAGAAAGACCCTTATTAAGTGATTAAACCAAGCCTATGGATGTTTTAATATTATTCATATAATAGATGCAAATATTCTGTAGCCTGCATTAATGCAGAGGAGAAAGAGGAAGGAGAAGCAAGGAGAACCCATTAGAGAAATTGCTAGAGAACTGTGAACATGCACTGAACAAGTCAGGGAGATTGGCTGATCAAGTTTACATAAAAATTCCAGGATCTATTGCACAAACAATGCATAGCTTCCCCACTGTGCTCCAAAATCTTAGTCCAGGCTCACTTTCTTCTGATAGAATGGAAATGGAATTTTGAAGCCTGCATGACAGCAAAAGTATTTCTATTTTCTAAAAATTTCTTCCTTTGATCCTTTGTTATACAAGTTTAGGAGAGTCTTCCTTTTTGTTATACTCCTTTTAAAACTTCCCCCTCCTTCTTTTAAAATGTCATATTTTGAAAGTTCCATGATTTTCAGAATACTTTTAGTGTAACATGTGTATGTTTGTGTGTTAATATTGAGATCTTGTTAGGAAAGATGGACCCTGTTGGCACCTCTTGCCCTGGCTCTAGTTTTCCTTAATACTTTCAAGATTATGAAATTTAGAAAGATGTGCTGCTAAAACAGCATCTGATGGTTTTTCTACCTGCCCAACATCAGGTCAAATCCTGCTACTCAAAATCAACCTGGCTGGAACTTTTAACCATCAAAGGTTAATTCAGTGGGCTGCTCATAGAGATGGTTTTTATAGTGGTCCTGGAATCCCAGCCTGTGTATGGAGAATACAGAAGTCATATAAAATTCAGGAATGTGTTCCCAAATGTTTCAGTACACAAGGAATTAAATAATGCATTTAAAAGTAAGGAAAATGATAATTGTGGATTACTGTGGTTTTCTATATTATTAGTAGCTTGAGCAACATAAAAAAGTAAGCATATTGGTGGTTTCAATTTTAGGGATGTGTTTATAGTTAAAGAAAAAGTCTGATCGATATCTGAAGATAAAGATCAAAACACACCAAAAGTAAAAGTAATCTTGCTGAAAGCTGTGTGCTGGACCTGAATAACCTTTTGTTCTGCATCTGTTTCTGATATTGATAACTCTTTATGTATGAAGTCTGAGCATATATTTTTTGTTGAATTCAAAACAACAACAACAAAAAGTCTGAGGCAATCCAATTTTTTAGAGAAACTATGTGTGTGGGAATTATAGACAAGAAAGAAGCAAACAATCAGTTATGTGTATGTCAGGATCTTAACTTCTGCCTTTGCTAAAATATTATTTATGTTTAAAGATCTTGATATTTTTAAGTCATTTAGCCCTTTGCCACTCCCTTTTCACTACAGATTTGTTATAACTATTGTCATAGTTCACATTATTTTCATGGTTTCCCTCTTATTTGTTTTTTAGCATAAGTCAATAAAAATAGAAAACTAAGTCATGAGTCTGAATTTTAGGGCACTAAATTTCATACTGGCTAATTTCAGCTGCCAAGCAACTTTTCAGGAGCATTGTAGCAACGAAGAAATTAAAGAAATTGCTCTGAAATAAAAATCAGCCGCAATATAAATAAGGTTCAAGTAATGGTAAAGTGCATTTGGCAGGGGATTTATTGATTAAAGACAAGAGCTACATCTACACAAAACATTCAAAGTGTACAGCTCAGCTTGCCATCTTGCTATCCTGTGGATTAAATATTTTCCCCCCAAAACTGAGGCATCATTCAGAGCTTAGCCTGAGCTAGTGACTATTCCTCAAAAGACTAGCCTCTTCTGGGGAATAAGGGAATTTTGTAGCATAAACCTGCACAAGACTACGCCAGCTGGCTTCAGGATTAAAAAAAGTACCCTAGCACTACTTAGTTTACAGGCATAAAATAAGTCACAGGATTACAGCTATCTTTGGATATCGTTTGCTTCTCTTCTGGTGTCACAAACCTTTCCCTAGGAGGAGAATGTTGATTGATTAAAAACTAACCAAATGTATCTGAAACCTCTGTATATATCTTGATGTTTTGCATCTACTGCCTCCTATATTTATTTATCCAAAGTAATCTGTTATCATTTCTTCATAATCTGCTATTTTAAATTTCTTATCTGTTTTCCTATTTTTTCTTTTTCCTTTTCCTTTATTAATTTCTCAATAAACTTTATCATTTTATTGGAGGATACATAGTGGATCACTGAAGCACATAAAAACATTTAAAAGACAGGCTAATATATTGGAAAATTGAAATTATCACAGTGCAAAACCCACAATGTGCTCTACATACCTGGCATTCCTTATATATTTTTAGAAATTTTAGGGACTGAAATGTCAGTTGACTTTTGTTCACCAAGTTCTCAAGAATATTTACCATTCCTTACATATATGCATTTTTCTTACTTTTAGAAGGAAAAGTACCCAGCTTCATCAAGTACTGATCATTCAAAATTCCTGTCAAGATATCACTAATAGTTTTATAATACTGGAATTTCAATTAACATATGCAGCACTTACATTAATTCCAGTAGTTCATTTCCTCTATGAAGTGATCTATGGGATTTTGAGTAAAAATTTTAGATATGCCAATTGAATATATCTAGTTCAATAAATAGATGAAGATTCAGAACAGAACGGCTTATAATACTGCATTTACACTTTGATATTTAACACACAGAAAAGATAGAATTACAGGTTTGCCAAGGAAAACAATTAACACATGGATATCTTCGGAGTAATATTTCAGAATACATATAACTACTTATACTGTCTGTGACTCCCCCCCCCACACACACATTTTAGCTTTTTTGAGCATTATGATTTTACAAATTCTGGGGCCTAGAATAGGGATCCAGATTTCTTTCCCAGACACAGTGATTATTATTCCATTATCTTCAGCAGAGATAGTCCTAATTTGCATGACTTAAACTAAAAAGAAAAGCTAGACTTAAAAGTTATAATTTCTTGTAACTTCACCATTTCCTTAATTTATTTCGGTTTTTGGAGGTTAACCTATTTCTTCCACCAAGATGAAACTTTTTCTCCCACATTCCTAAGAGCCAAGGCAGTAAATATGCTATATTGTCAATTCTCACTTTGTCACTGGCTGCTGCAGCACTAGGCAGAGTGCAGACACTCAGTTCCAACCATCTGCTTGCACAGTTTCCTGCTCCGCGTACTTCCGCCGCGGCAGAAGAAGCAGCAGGGTGTGACATCTATGGCAGCGATTGCTACTCTTAGCCATTAATTCTATAACCATCGTTTCTTTAGATTTCTTCCTTGACTTATTTAGAAAAGAAGGTGTCTGGAAACTTTCTCTTTCGTTGTCAATTACTCTTTCCCTATCTTGCCAATCTGCTTTCACATGGACTTTTTTTTGCATATATCAGACAGTATTTCTATTACTGCAGAGCTTAGTGATTTTACAGCGCCACAGCTTTGCACACTTTAACTGATTTCACCCACTATAATCAAACTTATATGACCTTGTGTTATTTTTACTCAAATATATGTATTTGGTGGGCTGTGTCAAATCTGCTAAACACTTGTAGATGGCGGTGAATATTACAAAACTGCTGCTTGGGCAGAATTTCCTGTTTACAAGTTATAGTAAGGATCATGAAAATATTTATGAAGACCATGGGTCTTTAGGACAGGAGACTGGAAGTGACTGGCTAGAAGGACAAAGTTAAATGAAATAATAGAGCATGAACGAAATTTGGTGGAAAAAAGTCAATGCTGTAAATATTTTAATTTCAGATTTATGTTTGAATATAAACTTGTGATATCCCTTTTATGGTGTTGAATAGTTTTTAATTATTGCTCTCCAAGTTTATTTTTTTCACTAATTTTAGTAAGAAGTCATTTGACAAAGAACTTCAGCATTGATTCTCTGACCTTAGAATCATAAATCAGCTCTTATTAGTCATAGCATTCAGTCTATTTATAGTAAATCTATAGCAAGATTTTGGCTTTTGTTCTGTAATGTATAAAAAGTTTAGTAAAACCTATGTAATATTTTGGGTTTTTTTTTTCAATGTACAATATAATAGGCAAAGATCAGACTGAGAGCCTTGTAGAAGACCTTGTATTCGAGGCGTAAGGGAATTTAAATAGGCCAAGTATAATCTATTGAATCATGTCCATTGAGCTTGAAGACCCCCTGTGACTTATATAACCTGCTGTGATAATATCTTTGAAAAGGTAAACTGTATGCTGATGAAGGGAGTGGGTTGTAGTGATTCTGACAGGTTGACAACTGAACATTTCACTATGTTGTGCTGTGTCCAGCCTGGTCCTCAGGCTGCCTTATTCTGCACAAATCCTCGGCTGCAGGACAGGGTCAGGAAGTTCACTGGAACAGAGGAGCCCGAAATCATCACCCACTTTGAAGCTGCATTCATGCTGCCTCTGTGACCTTGTCTGTGTGACAGTGCAGCATGAAGTTCATATGTGTATTTTTTGACAGTGGAGATTATTAATAAACTTGTTTTATTGTAAGAAAATAATGTAGTAGATCAAATAACCAGAAAGGAGGAACTTTCCTCCCCATGCAGGTCTACCATGGGAAGGTCTATCTAGAGCCTATCTGACAATTCATGAAAGTAGGGTTCCTGTCATCTGAAGGGATGTCAAATTTACTTGTTATCTGTCTTACTCTTTGTTCTTTTTATGACAACTATTTAATTTGGCCATTTGTTGGGTTTTTCTTATTCAGATCCAGAAAGAAGTCTGTATCTCCTATCCTTGTTCAAAATAACCTCCAAATCAATTAAACCATATGTGAAAAAAAGTTTGACCTACAGGAAGTGAACTAAACACAGTATTGTAAAATGTTACTGTTACTGCTTTTTTGATAACAAGGAAAGAGAAAAATAGAGTATTAATCAACTTCATGGTATGGGTTTTTTTATTTTCACTCAGCTATTCCTATACAGGGTACAATACAGGTGTGAAATTTTCCCATTCAAATATTTTCATTATGTGCGTTTTTCCTCACCTGCATTGATTGTTCTAGTACTTCTCCTGAAATTTTTTTTTTATATATCTTGTGTGTTAATTTTGCAGGCATCAATAAAAATATATTATTAAATAAAGCAATAGCTCATTGCAACAAACCAGTACACTTCAGGTAGAAATTTAAGTGACAGGTGGTGAAAAGGGAATACAATGCTTAACACAAATGTTTTTCTGATCTGGTGAAAAAATTTATGAAAAAGCAGCTTCCTCTTCAAAATGATGAAAAATATCTCCTAATTCCTTCATGTAATTACACTGTAGAAACTCTAATAGCAAAACAATTGCATGACAAGATCAATTAGCTGTAAGAGTCATGGGAAATCGGTTTACATCCTGAGGAAGGGCAGTTTTGTCTCAAACTTACTAAATATTTTCTCAGTTTGACAGTCAGACAAGCTGGCGAAAATTTACCTCTGTAGGACTCAAATATATAGGAAGCTTCACAGACTGGAAGCTCTGTCTCCAGTGAGATAAATTACTAACATTCAAAAAAAAACCTTCAAGCCTTGGTAATCAGATAAGAACTCAGCTGGCAAGGTTCAGGTCTGGGCACTTCAACAGTGGAAATAAACTAGGATAGTGATAGTCTTGCCAATGACATAGAATATCAGATAAGAAAATTGAAATCAAGTAAAACCTGACATCATGCTCCCTTAAAGATATTTGTGACATTATTGGATATTTGTCTAGAAGAAGAAAGCTCTGAATATAACAACAGAATATATTTAACAAAATAAAATATATTAAAAAAAAAAAGCTGTCCCAGTATATATCTAATGCTACATGGACCATATCACAGTAAAAGTATGCTGTCATTTTTTATTCCTGTGAAATGCTGATAGACTTGGCTATAGTGTTTCCAGAATAAAAAAAAAAAAAAAATTAGTCAGATCTACATGGTTGCATTAGTAAGGCTTAGACCTGGAACTCAGTTTTTTCTGGCCTTCAGTGTATCTCATTTACTACAATATTTACTGCATGATATAGAGATATGGCAGACCTTGAATAAATGGGAGACAAAGGAGCCCCTGTGGGCAATTCAGAGCTCTGAAATGTTGGCAGTGTGGAATGAATTTGTTTTACTTGTCAAGGCTTGCCTTTGTGTTATTGAATCTTCTAACTTGTTTCCAAGCTTTAAATAACTAAGGAATATGGCATGTCAATGTATGAATCCAATAAAAAAAATTTCTGTGTTATTTTATTCAAACATACTGAGTTAGGGCTTTGTAAACAAGAATTCTCTCTATACAATGGGTAGAGACAGAAAAACAAGTTTGCCCTGTGTAAAACATTATGCATTTATTGACAAAATTTTATCACTACAGGATCAATATTTTACCTGTCAAAAGCACTCACAGAAAAAAAAAAAACAAACAAAAACAGAACTGGTTGCAGGTTAGAAGTTAGAAGTACTCTCTTTGCTGTGTCTCAAGACAAACATTTCATCATTGTAAAATTCAATGGATTCAATTTATGGATCGCCACACTTTGTCAATAAATTGCAGTTCTTGAATGTAGCTATAAAATTTCTAAACAGATGAAGGAGATGTTGCTCCAAATGAAATGTATGTAAGCATACAGTTGAACTTGCCTGAGGAGAGTTCTTAAATATTACCCTAGTCTTGATTTTCATAAGTTCAAAATCACTAATATACTGTTGGCTTTGCATGACTTCACAAAATAGAGGGCCATTAATACCAGTCTAACCAGTGGCCTTTGGGTGTTTGCTGCTCAGAGACACTGCACTGCCATTGATGTGACTGCAGCTACTCAATCATTTCTGCACCAGCAGGAAAAGGATGAAGATAAGATGTCTAAGGCTAGTCTATATACTGGAAATAGGATCTAAAATTTTCAGCTGAGCTGAATGTTATCTGTTTTGTTTCTATCCAACTTCGTGCCAGGCTCTAAACAAGCCCAAGTAAAGGAATCCTTGAACATGCCCAGTCCAAACCCCAGCTCCAGTGCTGGTGTGAT
Organism: Vidua macroura; assembly: GCF_024509145.1. Lineage (NCBI taxonomy): Eukaryota > Metazoa > Chordata > Aves > Passeriformes > Viduidae > Vidua > Vidua macroura. The sequence continues at coordinate 46,374,421 of NC_071575.1, read as the reverse complement.
CCACAGTGTGATCCACAGTGGGAGCACTCTAGCGAGGTGCACAGGAGGTTTTGCAAACTAACCTCTCTTATGTAAGGTCACTGTTACAGGTGATGCAGCAATTTGGCCCTAGCAAAAATAGGCCTGGGAAAGCCGAAACCGGAGCAACTGGAAAACGCTTTTACATTTTCTCCCTGAATACTCTGAAGATACCACAAAAGATCCTTTGAAGTATACTTAAATAGTTTTCAGGGTTTTTTCCCCTCAAAAGTCTTTAATATTTCTCTCATTTACACAGGTCTGTGATATAAACAAAAGTTATGTGGGTTGTGCAAATGCCTGTGGTTACATGCAGTATATTAATTTTAATTAAAACAATGGCAATGCAAATAAATAACTACTGAAACTTGTCAAAAGGTGGCATTTTTTGTTTATATAATAATTACTGCTTAGAACAATATATCTGTTTAGCATACTATTGTTTAATCAAAGCTGGAAATTAATGACTTTTTTATGAATGGCTAAAGGTAAAAAGGAGTTTATACATATTCATAATTTACATCAAATCTCAAAATCCTGAAAAGTAGATAACTGAGACATTGTTTTAGAAATCTTCAGTTTGTACATCTCAGTTTTCCTGTAAGTATATATCATTTGTAAAACTATAAATATATTGCTTTTCAAAATACAGATCTATATAAAAATTCATATCCATCTATATTTTTCAGATTTTTGAAGGTCATATTTTCTCCTGTTTAAAGTCAGTATTTTCTATAAAATAATTGCCAAATTAGAAATTACATAGCATTTATTACAGTAATTTTGGTGTGTAGTACATAAAAATCCAGTTTAAAAAGTGTTTTTCAACTAATGGAGAATATGAGTTACTCTTTGAGTTTCAGAGCTATTTAAAACATGCTATTCCTTGTATGAATATGTTCTTTGGTAAACTGTAGTATAGAAGTCGTCTGTGTACAGAGATAAGGAATGGGTAAATAGAGAATTTATTTTAAGATGAAGTCACATTCTTAATATTTGAATTTCACAGGTTCTAGAGATTAATATTTCTTTAAAGTTTTGTTAGTTTATTGAAGAATTTCTTTAGAGAAGCAAACCATGGAACTTTCTTTACAGCCTATAACAAACTTTGTGTATTTAAGAATATATTTATAATCACTGAAAACAAGAGCTCAAATTTCTAGTTTGAGCATAGCTGTTTTGTGAAGCTGATGGCAGGCCTAGAAGATGACAATTCCAGACTTAGACACTTCCTGTCCTAGGAGAGATGTCAAACTTGAAAATGAAAATGTAGCATTTCTGAAGCAGGAAGTGTGCTTTATTTTGAAGGTCGAGTAAATTTAATGCTTACAAACTTGAAAGGTACACTACAATCATTGAATATATAGGAGATTAATAAAAGGATGATTTGCTTTCCTGCCTGATTCCATTTGTGAATACACATACTCAGTATCTTCGTCCTCCCACCTAGGCCTGTATTTTATTACTTTCTATGCTACAGCCAAGGTCAGTAATTATGATAAGCACTACTTTTAAAATTTCCATGTGTAAAGGAAATTTCCACATTTCTGGGAGCAAAGCAGTACTGAAATGTGATCTGTATGTATAAAATTTGCTTGGTATATGAAAATAAACCAGGATTCCTTTTTTAAAAAGGTATTGCATGTTAATTCTAGAGGTATCTGAACTTGGAAATGTTGCTAATTACAATTTAAGGTTGAAAACCTTTATTTTTTTTTATCCTTGCAGAAGGTTATTGATCAGTTATTACACATCAGCCAAACTAGAGGTATCAAACCAAAGGCTTGGGCTTCCTGGATCCAGCCTTTCAGATTAGTTGTTTCATGACTTTCTTATCTCTTCACTGAGTCATCGTGCAGCTGACTCAGGGAAGACTACTACTACTAATACAACTACTTCAGGGAAGACTTCAATAGAAAGAGTCGGAAGAATATTCCTATGACTATTAGGGTCATGAATGTCAAGTGATTGCAAGTATGATTCCATTAAATATAGATTAAAAATATCCTGTGATTAGTTTACTTAGCGTTGTTAGGGTTTTTTTTGTGTTTTGTTAATGATTTCCTTAAAATGGCTTTTCTGTTAAATTGAGAACATAGAGTTCATCTCTCTTTTCCATGAAATATTTTGCCCTGGTGATTTTTCTTCTCTTGCTCTATGGTTACATCAGATATACAATCAAGATTGTAGGTTTTACTGAGTTGTAATACATCAGCAGTTTGTCTAAACATTAAAGTTGCATGTCTAAAGAGATGGTTCTAGCAATTACAAAGTCTAGTTCTGCAAAGACAGAAAATAATAGCTTGAAAGAAAATGGGTATAGGCAAGGTTATGATGGCCATCTACTTTCTTAAGGATTTATAGAAAAGTTGATGGGCACATTTCCTTTAATAATCTTCCCCATATACTCGGTCTTATCAACACTGTACACTACTTTCTGTTTACCGAAGTGGTACCATGAAGGAAGAGCAATGAAGAGTAGCTGTATGAAATCAAGATATTAAAGAGAAGCAGCTTAGGCAATGTTTTCGCTTGCATATCTATCAGAGTAGATATATTGCTATTCAATTTCTCAGTACTCAGCAACAGTCCCTGTAAAGTCATAAATATAATTTTCCCTATAAGACCTTTACAGATTCCTCAGATAATTGAGTAACAACATGCAATGTAATCAGGTTTATAATATAATAACCTTTTATTTTTATTAGCAACCAAATAGAAATTTTGAAAATTTGAGACTTAGACTGGGAAATTACAACTAGCTTTCCAAAGCTCAAAAGTAGGATTTAAGCAGAGGAAATTAAATATTATATACCTCCAGAATCTGAGGAACCTGTCACTTCTCTTGGTAGACAAGCTGACCTCTGGCAGATCATCTACTAGAAGAATTCAAAACCTAAGTTCCCAATACATTAGAAAAAAGGTAAAATGTTCATCTGTAACAGTCTTCAGAAACAGTACTCTGTATTTAACTGCCCTTTGTATTGCAGTGCTTATAAAAAACCAAAAGGGTTAATGGCTGACTCATATCTCTAACTCCTATTTTGGAGCTTTTAAAGGTATCACAGGCATAGGACTGGTCTGACCCACATTTTTAGGACCATTTTGGAACCTGTATCTGACATACCTGTATCTGTATCTATATGTTTGTGAGAGGCAGAACAGATGGGGGAGCCCTGGCTATGGAAAAGTATGTGTAGTTGGATATAAGATAAAGCCTAGAAAACAGAAGAGGCAAAATATACCAGCATCACAGATAATTTAAGCAGCAAGTAATTACTGCATGTATTGATTATTGATGTACATTCAATACAGCAACATTCATAAAATTGCAGATATAGTAGACATCACTAGCAAGACACAACTAACAGAAGTTAATATTTTGGCTAACTTTTCAAAATATGACCTACATTAATTAATTAAGCAAATTAAATACATTTTTCTCTTTACAGTTAAAAGTTCACCAATATCAGTCAATCTTCTGTCTGTTAAATTATCAGTTGTACATGCTAAGGCCCCTTCTGCTGGTTCTGTTAATGTTTGTGAGTTTGTATTTAGGACATTAGGATAAAGGTTTGGGCAGTAGAGACACTTGCACTTCTTTGTATTGCCACGTAACCATTCTGTCTGGTGCAAGATAGTTTTTACCAGGTAAATACAAGGAACTTACAATACCATTTGATCCCTCTATAAATGCATGACTTGTAACTTTCTCTACACACCAAATACAAGAAAGTAAGAATGACATCTGTCTGTATGCCAGAGTTTGTATTGTGAAATGCAAACTGACTCAGACTGTATAGAATTATTCAGTGTTCCCCGCAGTGTAGAACCACAGAAGTCAAAAGAAAATGCATGTGCATATGTGTATGTGTCCTGCTTCTGGGCTGTGTAACTGTTTTAAAAATAAATCTTTTGCAATTTTGTGAAGATTCTCAGAAACCATGAAAATGTTGGTATTTATGAAGAACTGCTCCAAGGCTGCTAGGAATATTATTATGAGTCCAAACTTTGTTCTCCATGCTCATTATCATTTGAAATAGGTATATTTGTTAAATTTTCATAAAGTCCATCTTCTGCCTGTTGTTTTCCTGATTCTGGGTTTTTTATCCCATCAGCTTTGAAGGCTGCATTTGATTTCTTCTTCAGAAGATGGAGATTTTTCAAGCATTTTCAGAGCATATTCCCTGATCAGAGATTAGTTCCAGCTGAAATGTATGGCTTTATTTATCCCATCAGGTTCTTACTATATCTGCCTGAAAAACTGACAGAGCCACTTAACAGAGACTCCAGCTGCCACAATATCAAATGTGAAGAATGAACAAAAGATGCATCTTTAGATTTGTTTGTCAATGAAAAAAAATACAGAGGTGATCCAAGACAAACACGGCAATCACTATGGCATTAGATAACGATTAGGTAACAAGAACAATGAACTATTAAATGTGTGTATCAGCTTTATGCATAGACAAAGATATAATGATAAGCACAAGAATAGTGTAGACTCATTACAAAATCTGCCACTCAGTAAAAATCTCAAATGTGTGCATGGTACCATGGTGAGTTCCAGCAAACCTCATTAATTTTAGTAAGTCTGAACTAATTTAGGCACACCTTAATGCATGTAACACGCTTTTCTAATCATCTTAATATTTAACAGAGATTATTCACAAAGGTCTAGTTAGTACTTCATGGACACATGGGTGGTAAGAAAAAAGTGCCTCATAAAAGAGAACTGTTTACCAGTTTATGTGAAGAGGAACTGGCTACGGGCTGTCTTTTGGACATATGTAGTCATGCAAGTCAGTACATCTGACTGCATGGCAGTTTAACTGCAAATAAGTAAAAAACCCAAATTTTTCTTGGAATCTTTGACCTTTCTGCTATTTCGGCAGTTAACTGAACCAGTACAGACAGGTGTGTAAGTCTCTGGCAAAACAATACCTTTTTCCCTTCCTGAGAACCAGAAAATTGCTCCTGTTAAATCACTGAGGTGCAGTTTCTCATATAAACTGCCTTCGATCAGTGTGCCTGTAGCACCAAGCCTGTATGGGCCTTACAGTTCAGAGCTGGGCTTGATGATCCTCATTGGCCCCTCCTAACTCAGAATATTCTGTGATTGTTTTTCCTTTTAATTTTTTTGTGCTCTGACGATACATCTGATATACCTCTGACAATAACACTACATAACAGGGTGATATTTCCACCCCTTTTGATAATTTTATTTTATTCAGATTAGAAAGGATTGCTAATGGAATTACGTGGCACTACTGTGGCCTATTCTGCCATAAAAACAGAGATCACAAGGGGGTGGAGATTAGACCACTTCAAAGACATTTCTGTGCTGCCCTAATAGTGATCCTCATCTATGCTCTTTATGTTAGAAAAAAGATAGAAACTGCAACTTAACCAGAAAAATAATAGTTACTGAACATTATTTTTCAGTCTCTGTAAACAGCACAGTACTATTGTAAAAATACTGCTTGTGTCTAATTGCCTCACTGCCTGAAATTGTCTTATCTCTCCACCAAGTTTCGTATGGATCTTCAAAGGTCTGTTTTTCATGGATTAGGAAATATCTTGGTTTGCACTTTGACTGACAATAAAGATGAAGTTTTGAAATTGGCTGCATTCATTACAACAATAAAAGAAAATGTGAGAAATCTCAGGTCTTTTCATGGAAACTCTCATTCAAACTCACTGAAATAAACCTTTCCATTTGTATCTTGGTTAATCAGATATTTGCAAATGAATACTCAGGCATAGTTATTACAGGGCATTCATCTCTTTGGTCATCAGTTTGTTCTACTTTTAACTCTTAAGCTTGTGAACAGGAGGGATCATAGAATCAGGGCAACTACCTAAGGTTACCTCTCCCTGGAGACCAGTTTAATGGAACCTGAAGACAACTCTCTGAGGAACACCTAATTTTGCCTAGCGACAGTTTTTTCATGGAGGAATTGAATTTTTAGCCTCTCTTCCCTTGGAAGTCCTACATTTGCTTCAACTACATCATCACATCTTTCTTTAATTTCTTTTAAATTGCACTGCTAATTTTAATCTGAGATTTTTTTTTTCCTTTTGCTTTTATTTTCCTTTTTTTTTTTTTTTTTCAGAAAAGGGAGATGATAACTGGGAATCTTAGTCCTGCCTTCTTTTTTTCTCCAAGAGGAATTCAGAAAAATTCAGTTTTCTCCTTCTTAATATAAAAATTTTAGACAATCATTTGGAACCATAGAAATTGTCAAGAAAAACTTGCTGACTTTAATTTCTTTATTATTGTAGAACCTGAGATATGGATAATTTTCCATACTACAGCACACATCTTCATTTATCTTTATATACATAACTGTATAAAATTGATGGGCTTGGTATTCTTTCCATTTATGACTGACATGCAATTTGCCACTTCCTTTCTGTTGCAGATCTACATCTGCTTTCCATCAAAACTTGTTTTTGTGGAAAAGGAAGAGATATAGCATATAAAAAAATCTTTTAAGTGTCAGTCCATATAGTCAGAGAAATATTCATTTTCCACTATTATCTTGTATGAGGCTTAATGGAGGGTCACAGTTCTGCATTCAAGTGTTTTCTTAAAATGTTTGAACACTTTAATCTTTTCCAGACACAAATAAATAACGTTTTTCTCCTGCTTTTTCTTTTGAACAATGCTGATTTAGGGATGCAGAAACAAGGGCTTTGTCGCTTTTTTTTTTTTTTTTTTTTTTTTTTTTTGTAACCAAGAAGGAAAAAGGCAAAGCCAAAGGATTAAAAACCTGCTCATAATTTCCTCTAAGATAATTGATGTTACGCTGGCTGCTGTTACACACTTAAATCAATGATACTATAAAAAATGTAGAATGAAAAGGGATCAAAAGCACTAAAAAATAAAGGAGATTTTTCACCGCCAATTTTTGTTTTGCTGCAAAACCCACCCACAATAAGCGAGGACACCTTCAACTAGACCTGGTTGTTGAGAGTCCCATCCAACCTAACCTATTTCTAGGGACTGGGCACCCACACCCTATCAGGGCAACCTGTGCCAGTGTTTCACCATCCTTATCATAAAAATTTCTTGCTCATATTTAGTGTGAATCTACTATCTTTTAATTTAAAACTGTTACCCCTTGTCCTATCAGCATAGGTCCTGCTACCTAAAAAAGGAGCCCAGAGTGCACCTCTACTCTGATCAATGGGAACCTGTGGTTGTGTATATGCATGTACCTCTGTGACTGTGAATTCACACCTGCAAGGTGCTCAGGGCTTTTTTGTGCTCTTTCTCATCCATTCCCCCACCACTTCCCAACAAGAGTTTTTTCTAGGCTTCCTTACCAGCAGCAAATCAAAAATTTACACCAGCAGCTGGAGAGAGGATATGGCTGGGTCCAATGCAGCTGTTTATGTGTAAACATTCCCTAAGCCTATCTTGCCTGAAGGAGTTGACTTAGTTCTTTGCAATCAACTGGGAAATTATGAAGTCACTGGTGGGATTATTTATATATGTGGATTCTAACAGTACATAGTAATAGTGAGCGACTGTTCAAAGGATTCATTTGTGTTTATAGGCTTGGTGGTATTCATCTCTTGGTTACAAAATTAAAACACTATGTCCAGAGATTCATCTCCCAACAAATAATTTTATATTAGTCAATGTATGTAGTACTTTTCAAAAGAATTTACACTTAGGATTAGTTAAACATGCTAGGCAGAAGGAGACTATCACCCAGATAACAGGTAGCTATATTTCCACTCCTCTAGGAAACTCCTCAGAATAATGTTGGACTGGGAATATCAGTATTAGCCCAAGTATGTTTTACTTCACTGGAAATGACCAGAGAAAAGAGAAAATCACTGGAACCATTGTAAAGATTCGATTTTCTGTATACACTGAAAGTGAGGTAATTATGATGTCTCCTTAATAGTTAATCTTTTGAAATCAGTCTACTTAGAAACACTTTTTCCCCTATCTAAGCTTTTGCAATTTGATGTAAGGTAGAATGGCCTTCTTAGTAGTAAATACTGGTTGTCAAGGTAAGAGTCATTCACAAGGGTGCTACCACTGGCTAGTAACTGTAAATAGCTGTCTGTTCCAGATGCTGCAGGAAGATGTCTCCTGATCCTCCCACACCTCTTATGTGGATGTAAAAGTAGGTCTTATGAAGCAAGTGCAGTATGCCACAGCAAACCATCCCACAATGAAGAGCTGGTTTGCAAAATTTCAACAGGTACATAAAGTTGATTTTCCTTCTTTTATTTCTACTCTTCATCTCTTTATTTGAACCATTCTGAACTGATATTCATATTACATATTCCTTTTTTCTCAGTTTGGAACTAGGCTTTGGTATAAATGAATAGCTCAGGAATCCTAGTTCAGAAGATATTTGAAGGACATCCTTATGATGTAACTATTTTCACAGCAAGAAACATTTGATGTTTCATGTTTGCATATAGTTCTCCTGATAAATAATTCTGCAATTTTAGAGCTGGAAAAGAGCTGCTGATAATTGCCAAGCTGAAAAATAACGGCTGTTATTTTCTTTAATATGTACTATAAAAATCAGAAAAATCTTGCCAAGAAATATTCCAAGGTAACCTCAGTCACTTGCCTTTATCAGTTTCGCATGACTACATAATTCAGTTTACCAAATTTGTTGCTTTTCTAGGCGTCACATTTGAGTTTCATTGCCAACTCAGCTCTGATAAACATCCTTAACCCATTTTTCTGTCCTTCACATCTACTTGATTTGATTGACCTTGTTCTAGGTGAGGAAGAGGATGACAGTGCAGAGAGAGGCTTTTAGAGCAGGCAAGCTAAAATTTATATGAATCCATATGAAGTGTCCTGTTTCTATAGATAAAGCAGCAGGGTTCCTTCTAACATTGAAGAAGCCAAATATCAGAAGGCAAATATCTCCTCTGTCTGATGATCCTAATAGTCCTGTTCATTCCTCCATGATTTTAAAGCATAAAGATTGTGCTTATGTATTTTGATTCAGTGTATCTCGACAAAAAAATCCCACTTCACCTGCCATATTCCTTGATCCTCATTATGTGCATGATTCTTACAGAAAAAATTGCTTTGCTGGCGTCATATTTGTCACGAATGTGATGAATAGCTGAGTATGGCCATACTAAAAATTACTGTGTTGTCATATACTGAAAGACTTAAAGAAACCATATTGCCCAATAGGTCATTAAGGACATAAACAGATACTTTTTTTTAAATTTATTTTACATTTTGTACTAGTGCATTTTGTACTGTCATATTTTATGGATAAATAAATGAATGCTCCAGTCTTCATAAAGTGTCCAGTCAAGTTTTATTCATCTGCTTTCTACTGCAGCAATCTACTTGTAGCCCATTCATTTTCATTTCTGGTACTGTTGTGACACCAGGATGACTAAGGATTTGCTTTTCCTTTAGCTACTTTTCAGCATGTATAAATGTACTTAGAGACCGACTAAAATCCTCTGCCATGAAACACAGAAGGAATTTGTTTCTGTATTGAAATAATAATAAAGAAAAATGGTGTAGAGTGAATACCAAATGCATCTTAGACAGTTATTGATTGAATTTTGTATGAGAAAAGCATCAGGTGCTAAGAAATCAAACCAAACACACTGATCTCCTATAGCATTTTTTCTGTGAAAAACTGAAAAAAATACTGTAGAATATTTGCTTTATAATATATCTTCAATGAAAAAAAAATCAGCCAGTCTTTGTAATAGACCTACATAAGTAAATTACTGACTAGTATTTTAAAGTGAACAAAAGGAAATCATCTTCACTCTGGTAGTGGATTAAGGTTATTTGCCCATCTCTCTCCCCTACATTTTCCTTTTTAAACAGATAGTAGGTAGCAATAAACTAAAAAAAAAAAAAAAAAAAAAAAAAAGGTAGAAAGGAGAACAAAAAACCCTCTGCAGTTTAGATCTTTGTATTTTCATTATCCCTTTCCCATAGCCATTCCAAAGCCATTTCCCATAGCATATACCAGCCACATCACACAGTCAAGCTAAGTCTTTCTTTTACCAGAATCTTCTGCAAACTGTGGTAGATCCCACAGTACTTTAAACTGACTAGACCAGACAGGAGTAATAGTGTCCAAAGTTTGTAATAGTGTCCAAGGTTGTACCCAAAAGGGTACAAAAGTTGGGTTGATGTTCTAATTAGGAAGGCTCAGAGATGACTTGTAATTGCCATCTGAGGCAATATTTTTATGTCAGAAAAAAACCACAAAAGACAAGTTATTTAGAAGTAAATTAACTCAATACAAACTACACGCCAGGAATCTGCTTACTGGCTTTCTTAAAAAACCTTGTATGCCTAGGAGTCACTAAAATCTACATAATATCAGTGTATGTCAGTCTTTTAAAAAGATACTTCATATATTAAATTGTTAAAACACCAATATTTTGGTTCATAAAGACATCGTGTGTTGACTGACAATGAATACAAAATGACCTACCAACACTGATGTTAAATACAGTTATATAATAAGATCCTCAAGCATCCTCAATTATTTGGTTCAGATCTCATCGCTATTTCCTTTTCCCCTGACAGGCAAGAAAAAAAATCACAGCCTGGAGAAGAAACAAATACTAGCTGAATAACACTCATCAAAGAAAAGTTTGACAAATGTTGGTTTTTCATTAATTTGAGAAACATTTATGAGGCATGCAGATTGGTTGTTAGCATACTTAGAATTCCTAAGTATTTTCTGAATGCTCTGAATGTGTTATACAGAGATGACAGATTGCTTACATTGGCTGTGCAGTTCAACTGATCTTATGCTGTTTCTGTTCTTTTACTGCCTGACAAATTTATTAGCAAGAGAATAGTGAGTGAAAAAACAGCAAATAATGTGCTAACAAAATATATGGATCCAAAAAAACTCTACTAAAAGCCTAATGAACAATACTCAGTTACCCAGTATTCACAGGAACAATATCTAGTGTGTTGAATTAAAAAAAAAAAAAAAAAAGGATGAAAAGAGTAAAGAATTCAAACTGTATCCTCTCAGCACTGAATCACCTCATCATTCAAGCAGAGCCTATGACCTGGCAAAATGCAGAGCTTAAGGTCCTATATGAAAAACCTAGATGTGTATTTGCATTGTGAGGGCAATTGCATGTATCCTAATGTAGTTTTGCATTAACCATGCTAGCTTCTTGAATGTTTTGGTTCTTCAGAAAAGCACACTTTGGATAAATATTTTTCTCAAGAACATTCTCTATTGTACAAAACAAATTGGTGCAAACATAAATTAGCTTGGAGGAGGTTTTTTCTCAGAATTGAATAAAAAGACTGCACAGAGAGAGAGTAATAGCATTTCTGGAATAAAATGGGTGTTCAGGCACTTCAGTATGAGGCAAGCTATTTATCCTCAATTCTCTTCTGCAGCATGTCATCAATGGCTGAATGTAAAGGTAACTATGAATCTTGAAAAGCTGATAGAGCTGCAAACGAATTAGAAAATCTCTAAAAAGAAAGATAATAGAAGCGAGTCTAACACATAAATTTTCACAGTTAGGAGGGATACAGAAAGTACAAAATATCAAAGGTTCTGCCCAAGAGAGTGATTTAATCAATGTCAGTCTAACCAAGCATCTACACTGCCAACTGGCATAGGTACAAGCAAATACTGCCTGTGTGGCAATTTTCCTTTTCTTTGTTTCTTCTTATTCTGGAAACTCCTGCTGTGCTGTTTGAATTTTATACATCTGAATGACAGTTAAAAATAGAAGTAGACACGTTGGGATTTTGTCCTTAAACTTTCTGTAGTGAAGACAAGGTTAAGTGCATATCAGACACTGTACCAATTTCCTAACTGGCAAACCTGCTTCTGCAGCTTAATTTGCACACAAATATACACAAATGATACCATTTTCTTTGAAGAATTCTACGGGCAAGACAGATATACTGAATATCTTGTAGGAAATTTTAGGACTCAATGAAATGCATGAAGCTACATGATCATTGCATTACATTTACCAGCTATGTTCCTCAAAGTTTCTTCCACAGAGTTATCAACCTCTTTTCTTCAAGGATCAATTTTTATTATAATATTTTGCCACCTGCTTGTACCAATCACTGCTCTTTCATGTCTAGATACAAATATTAAATTGTAAAACACAGCCTTTGATGTTATAATTGTTATTCTGTCTGCTCCAAGAAAGAGGGCAGGCTTGCTGCACTTGTCTTCCAGTTCCAGAGGTCACTGTTTCTACAACCACTCTTTTCCTCACTCCATTATTTCTCATTTCCTGGAGGAAATTGGTGAACTGCTAGTCTGCAGACTAAGACTCTACTGACTGCTCTATTTCAGCAAATCAGGCTTAAGTCACAAACAAAAAAAGACTGACTAAGTGGGAGCCACTAGAGTGCCTTTCTGTCTCGTCCTGTGGCCACATGGGCGTTCTTTGTTCTTGTGTTATTACTCGACATTTGCGTGATATTCTTTATCTTTACATTCTGTCAAACCAAACTAGTTCAGAATAAGTGCAGAGTAAAACCAGATTACAACCTGGTGTTGACACCAGGGTGGAGAGGACTGCATGATAGGCTCCAGAGGAGGGGCACAAGCAAGGTTGGTTTAGGATGACTCAGACTGCCATGGCCCAACACTGTCACAACTGATTCTGACTGAAATTAATCACAAGAAAAGCTCCTTCAGCAGATCTGTAGTGACTACCTGGGTTGGGAGTAACAAAGTGCTAAAGCTGGAGCCTGGAAGGGGCAGCCCTATATTAAGAGAAAAAACAGCAGCAAGAGTTGGACTGTTTAAGAAGACCACATCTGTTGACAGACTTAGGTTTCAGTATTTATTTCCTAGCTCATTATTTTGTTCTCTGCTTTGAATTAAATATGCCAAAACTTCTGACATGCTCTAGACCACAGAACAAGTTAGGAAGTTCTGTCATTTTCTAAATCATCATGAATGCCACAAGCTTTTATTGATCCATGCATGCTCTGAATTTGATGAAGTCAGTCTGAATGTATGATTTGGTAACTTGGCTACACCCAAAAATGTGAAGTTCACTCTACATCCCTAGAGTGCAGTTTTTATGTGGCTGTGCAATATATCATAAAACCCTAAAACATAAACCCTCTGCAGAAAATTCTCTTTCAGACAAACAAAGCCCTTTTTTTTGGTTAGGTTTTATATTGTATCTTTAGGGTCAAGTGTGGTTTTTCTTCTAAACAAATGGACTTGATAAGGGTTGGGAATATGTTCACAAATGTCACAAACACAACATGGAGAATTGATGACAAAGGCAGTTGTCTGTGAAACAGAAAGTAGAATTAATGCTCTCGAGATGAGAAAATCCATCCAATCCTAATCTCTGCCAACAGTTAGATAGGTATTTTTGGCAGACCTAACTCTGAAAGCTTAAAAAAAAAGTCCAAAGGAAAAAAACCTCACAACTTTGCTTTACAACCACTCTAGCTAGTTGTATCTGTTACCCAAAATTCCCATTACCAATAATGTGATTATAAGGTTGTGTCTTAAATATCGGGAACTATTGTAAAGAGCAATAAAAAGTCCTGAACCCTCTCAAGAAGGCAGTGGTCAGATTAATATGAAGATTGTTTACAATGGAGTTTATCACTTGTATAAGCAGATGCTCCTTTGCTAACTCCCACTCAGCAAGCAGCTCTTTGGGTCTACAGCTAAGATAATAAATACTTCATTTGAAGAGGATTATCTCCTCCTTCCCCTCTTCTACTTTGCCCGAACAAAGCAGAAGGTGGAGAGTAGGAGGGGGAGATAATCCATTTAACATTCAATGTTTCACACCTGCCAGGTAAGTAATAAATGCTGTATTCCAGGGGGATTAGCACAGTAGTTCTTGTTTGGACTGAAATAAAATATTTTCAGACACTGGACTGAGCCCTTGGGACTAAAGTCCAGATAGGGTTCTGTTATTTAATTATTTCTTATATATCTGCTGCATTTTTATGTTTTCTGAGTAAGACAATATAAAGATAGAATGGAAACTCAAAAGCTGAGCTTCTGGGGGATTTTTTTGTGTATGTATGTGAGAAATGCTAAATACGTTGACAAGAACCAGTAATAATGAAATAACATTTTATTATTTAAAGCTATACATTCCACAAGAAGAAAGGAAGAGGCAAAGGAATCTTCATGAAGCTTGCATGCTGTACAATACATGGTCCCTGAACTCAAGATATCTTAAAAAAAAAACCTCATGCTGGTCATTGTGATAATTGCTTCACATTACAACTCAGCAACCTGTAACATTCTCTGTCTGCAACTTACTCATATGGTTATGTTTACTTTTTCTGATGTTCCCACTGCATTTCGCTCCATAGACTATCATATTTTTTATATGTTACATAGTATAAAAGCAAATATATATATATGTTGATAAGATATCCAGTAATATAACAGAGCTAGTTGAAATTGTCACTGGTCATTACAGAGGAGTTGGACTAGGTGACCATTAAAAGGACTCTTCGAACTCAAACTATTTATACTGGGCCTAATCTGAACAAAAGCAGGAGGGAAGAGATCCTGGAAGTTCCAAACAATGGGAAGAACATGGTCTTTTATGCCCTACTGTCTTTTCAGATTTTCTGTTGCCTTGTTCATGTTACTTGAAGATGACATTAGAGTTTGATTATGATACTCATGCCTTTCTCCATATCTGTTAGTGCTACTTAAACACAGACATCAGATAGAGGACAGGCAGGAAACCACACAGTATCGCAAGTGGCAGCAGATGCCTGAGTTTATCTATATGAATCATACTCTACACTGGTTATATATAACAGGTTTCAGATTGAATATCTAGTTCAGCTCTGGCTTCTAATATGGGAAAATAAATAAGAAATCCCCTCTCCTCGAGACATCAAAGATATCACAGCCAAAACAGTAATCTATTGATTTTCTTCTACCCATAGAAAATAGAGTTTCTCCTTCCTTAGTCAGAGGTGTAGTGAGGCAGTCAATACTCTCCTCAAGCTTGGTGGCAGTCTCTGATATGGGACAGCTGAGAGACTCCCTCACTGGTGAGGTCTCAGGTAGCCTTTATATGACTCACTTCAGCACAAAGCTATCTCAGAAGCAGATAAATTTGAAGTAACTAGGTTTTACACTTAGAACTGTAGAATCTTAGAATCATTTGAGTTGCAAGGAATCATAAAAAGTCTTTTAGTTTCAGCCACCTGCAGTGAGCAGAGGTCTCTTTAACTGCACCAGGTTGCTCAAAGCCCTGTTCAGTTTGACCTTGAATGTTTCCAAGGTTGGACCATCTGCAACCTCTTTTGGTAACTTCTGCCGGTGTTTCATTACATTCATTGTAAAAAATTTTAGCTTAAAACTCATACCTCTTGTCTTATCACGACAGTTCCTATTAAAAACTCTATCCCCATCCTTCTTATAAGCCCTCTTTAAGTATTGAAATCCTGCAATAAGATCTCCCTGGATACTTCATGCTAGGTCTCTCAGAAAGACCCAACTCTCTCAACAGTCACTATTTGGAGACAGCTAAACAGTTGTTGCTGTCCAGACACGACAAAATGTCATGACTAATTAAGCATAAATTGAGTTTATTATTACTGATGGATGATAGAATAAAAGTCCAGTCAAGGTGTCATATAAAGAGCTGGAAGGCATTTTGCAATCCAATTCCTCCAAGTCGAAAGATCTGACAGAAGTTCACCATAAGTACAAAGTTCAACTAATTGATTTTTTTTTTTAATGAAACTAAACATTTCCCAGTGGCAGAGTCATCAGACTCACATTCTTAGAAATACAAGGGAATGTGGGTGGAATTCAAAAAGTAGAAAGTGCCTAGTGCACAAGCCACTGCTGCAGACAGTGATAAATGCTAGTGAAAAAACGACAATACCAAAATAAACACTTCACCCTCCCAAAAAAACAACGATGGAAGAAAATACATTTTAACATAGAGATGATAAAAATAATATGAAGAAATTGCAAAGAGCAACAAATTTGGTATAATAATTGCTTTCATTTATTTACAGAACTTTTAACTGATTCATTTTCATTAGTGCCTCTCAGGTTGTTGTCATATGTTTCTTTCTCCTGTTTCTCTGAAAGATTCTATGATAAAACTTCCCTATGACTAAAATACACAGCTCCCAAAGCTTTGATAATCTTCTACCAGTGAGATTATGTTAAAATACATTTCATTTTGCCATGTCTCTCAAAAAAAAAGTTACCTATTTTGATGAGCTAGAAATAGCACAGAAATAAGTGGAAAAAAAAATTACACATACATGTTCACATTCATGCATGAATGCATTCATACATACAAATGCATGTAAATACACTTTTAGTCACTTGCTAATTTTCCTGACAGTGTTTACCATGAATTTGTCCAATCTATGTTTAAACAGATCAAGTTAAATGTCTTCCTCTTTTTACCAGGGGACTCAAGAGTCCATATAGGAGAAATACACTGGGATTTGGAATATAATATCTGTGGGGAGGAGGGGAAAAGTTGCCAAGGAAAGAATATTTACCTAAAAGAGGAGAACATATTGCATTAAAATTAAATCAGCCTAGCTACTAGAAAAATTGTAAATTCTTATGTAATAAAAAACACCCCAGGACTGGAACAAGAGAAATAACAAGTAAAGGATCATAGAAACATAGAATAGTTTGAGTTGGAAAAAACCTTAAAGATCATCTAGTTCCAACCTTCCATACTGTAGGCAGGGACACCTGCTGCTAGACTGGGCTGCTCCAAGCCCCATCCAGCCTGGCCTTGAGCACTTGTAGGGATGGGGCATCCACAAGTTCTCTTGGGCAACCTGTGCCAGTGCCTCACCACCTCACAGTAAAGTTCTTCATCATATCTAATATAAACCCACTCTCAGTTTGGAGCCATTCCCCCTTGTCCTATCACTACGTGCTCTTGCAAACAGTCTCTCTCCATCTTTCTTGTAAATTCCCTTCAGGTACTGGAATGCCAAAATTAGGTCATTCTGAAGCTTTCTCTTTTCCAGGCTGAACAATCCTAATTGTAGGCTCCAGGTGGGGACTCACCAGAGTGGAGCAATGGGGAAAAATCCCCTCCCTTGCCCTACTGACAACTGCTTTTGATGCATCCAAGGATACAATGGGATTTCTGGGCTGGTAGGGGACTTTGCCTGCTCATGTCCAGCCTCTCGTGCACTCCAAGTCCTTCTCAGCAGGTCTGCTCTGGATCTGTTCCTCCCCAGCCTGTATTAATACAAGGGTTGCTCCAACTCAAGTGCAGCACCTTGCACTTCATCCTGTTAAATAACATGAGATCCCCAAAGGCCCACTTCTTGAGTTTGTCCAGATGCCTCTGGATGGCATCCCATCAACTGCACCATTTGCTGAGGGTGCACTTGATCCCTTCTTCTGTATCATTAATGAAGATAGCAAATAGCACTGGTTCCCTAAGAGACACCACTTGTCAGCAACAGGATTCAAGATTGACATGTTGAGAATACAGGAGGAAGTAGTAAGCTCAGGTTGTAGGGAAAAAGGTCCTAGAGGATGAGGGAACAAGGTGTTGATGGGAAGAGAGGCAGGGCAAGGCAGGGCTGCTGGAATTAGTGTGGTGGGGAGAGGAGTAGGCACAGGAGGAATGCTGGCTAGTACCTGGTGGGCAGGAGAGAAATATAGCACTGATCTCAAGAGTATGGCACTATAGGGGAATGTGAGAAGTAAATAATAAGGCCAAACAGAATGCATAGTGGAAATAAAAGGTAAGTGATATGTTTTGGAAGGCCATCAGCAAAGAGCATAAATCATCAGGGATGGGAATGGGAGGTGGTAGTACAATTAGTAGGGCAGTAAGTGAGGAGGGATAAAAACAGTATGCTTTGGTGCCAGTGTTTCGTACTTGCCTGTGTTCAGTCATTTTTACCCAACAAAATTATTTTGTTGCCCTTCATACTCAAAAAGCAATTTTTTCCCAGTCTCTTTTACTTCTTGGACATCTTGAAGATGAGAGTGAACCTGAGAGACATAAGTCCTATGAGTTTATGTGACTGATGGAAAGGTGATTGATCTCATCTACTATACTAGAAAATTAGAGCTAGCACCATTTAAATATATGTGATCTGTATAAGAACTATTTTCTACTTTATTTTCTAGTGAGCACATCCTTGTCATGTGATCTTGCTATTAAATACTGATATAAATATGCAGCACTGCTTCTTGGAATATTTATGTGATGATACAAAACCATTGTAATCACACTCTTCACTTCTTCAAATAATTACTATCTTAGCAGGAGGGGATGGCACTTAAAGTAAGAGTAAAACAGAAAAAAAAATCTAAATTTCCACTTCACAGGTAAGGCAAAGTAATCATTCAAAGCATAAAATTTGAAGTAGACATTAAAACATTTAAGGCAAAGAGAGTCTAATAAACTCATAGATTGGTTGTGTTTGCATTAAAATTCAAATTACTTTCTCTGGTTCTTGAAATACAGTAATATTAAAACCAAGTTTAGGCTGAATGGAAACAATCTATGTCAATATTTGAATATTTCTTATATTGTAGCAATGCTTTTAAGTACATTCATTTTCATTTCTATGACAGTGAATACAGAGGAAATGAATGTTAGGCTAAAGCTTCATCTTTCTGAACACTTCCAATGTCTCTGATGCATTTAAGGATATTTACTATTTCCAAAATTCTCAGGACACAGGCATTAAAAATTAATTGTTTTGCAAATCCATACAAAACTAAGTCTATTATTCTTTAAGTAAAACCAAGGATTTTGGAGATAATTGAAGCTCAGCTTCGTCCATTTTATCTTAAGGATTTTTTTCCAAATTTTGGCAAGGACGAAAATCATAGTTTTCTATTCTGTATGTAAACAACAGAATCTTGCTGCTATGCAACTAAATTTTCATTTTCATGTTTCTTTGTAGATGAAATTAAACACTGTAACTAAATGTAATAGCTTTCATGGTGCAAAATAGACTTATGGAATTATATTTTACCTTACTCAATGTAAGTCTATATTATTTGGGATATTTTGTAGGGGTCAGTAATTTTGTTATGTGTCAGTGCACTCCATGTCACCTTTGTTGACCCTGTGCAATTCCATTTGTGTGAAATAACAGTCCTGAGCACCATGTTACTACATGCAAAATACTTGGACTCTTTTTCAACTCTGCATAGGATTGCCAACACATCCTTGGAGTTCAGTTAGATACAGTATTCCTCCAAGTAACCAAGAGCTGTGTGAAATTGTTTCACAAGATGTCAGAACAAAAGAAGCAGAATCCTTAAGTTAATTACAAGTATTTCATCCTCTTCTATTCAACTGGAATGAAATGAATTAATGCAAAAATAAATAAATAAATACCTTCTAAGCTTCATTCAGCTTTTTCTCTGCATAGCCAAAATCAGCACCTGTGACTAGAATAGCTTGAAGCCCTAAGATAATAAAGATTAAAAATTAGGCCACAGCTTGAATACTTCTGTAACATGACCTTCAGTGAACGCCACTCACTATCACATTAAATGAATTCCATTGTTGAATCCCTTGAACTTCTCCAGTTTTGGATTAAAAAAAGAAAAACAAAAAAAGTTTCCCTCCAACTGAAAATGAGCAGAAGACTGCAGCTGAAGTTCTTGCTATAGCAAACTAACATTTTATGGCATCATATTTTCATAGCTACAAATTATTTCATTCTACATTAAAGCTACAGTAATCTCTTAATGTGGTTAATCTAATTCAGAAGGTACAGGTGAAAACCTTCAATCCATATGCTTCAGACAGATGTGTTAGGTATTTCTTCACCTTTAAGTATCACCATAGGTGGTTATGCTTCCCTTGGGCTAATGCCTACTTATCTGCATTTTTTGGTTATGTTATTCTAGTCCATTATGGGATTAGCCCCCCTAACAGACCAGTCACTCTCCTTTCATGTTATTTTTCATTATAGAGATACACCCATGTCATTGAAACAATGAAATTTTCACTAATTAGAAGTCTTCTTGCAGACAGAATTTAAATTAACTGGGCTTTAACTACTGGATTTGCTTTTAGTAAGAGATAACCACAGACTCTAGTGTCCTGGAAAAAAAAAAAAAAAAGAAAGTCAGAACTCATCTTCACAGTTATTTTCCTTTCTGAGTAACATTTTGTGAAGCAATCAAATATCTCTCTATGTTTAAAGTACAAATAATGATTTAAAAACCTCTATTACTGTTGTACAGAATGTCTCTTTGAGTGCCATACACTGCTCGCGGTGGAATGATAAGAGCTTCATCACTGACAGCCCACATCCATGCTCTGATTAAAAGTCTGCCTTTTGTCTCCATTTTCAGGACCTTTTCTTTACAATAAACTGCTATTCTAAGAAATAGCCCTTTGCTGGAATTCCCTTTAGAATTGTAAGAGCTGTATTATGTCATCCATTAGCCAATTGCTGGAATAAAGTAAAATTCACAACAATAGTGATTAGTAGATGATGTAGAAACTTGAATTCCTTTGAAAGCAACTGTTTACTGTGCTTTTTGTCAGGACTAGGGGAATGTGTTCAGATGGAATACTGCAAATCACTGTTTTCAGTGGAATGTGAAAACAGTGCACACTTTTCTGATGATACACAGCGTTGGTATCTACTCTGCCTTCTCTTCATTCAGCATTCACCCTGTCTCAACTGCAGGTGCAACAAGCTCTGTGTGCCTACCAAATATAAAAGTTTAATGAGAGTTTCTGTGTTAGGTAATGGAGTGGCTCAATGGGTATAAATAAGGTGTGGGGATGTCCTAGAAGGATCTTGCCAAGGATATGGTGAGAACATTTAAGAATAATCTGTCTTGCACAGTGTAGATATCATTGGGGCAACCTGCAGATGGCAAGGAGCTAGTTATTGCACTGAAAATTAAAGCCTAGGCTGCCTGTATTCCCCATGAATTGTTGAACCTATACTTGAACAGTTATTCCACAGGAACTGGCTCCAGATCAATATGGTAGGCAGTCCAGCTGGATTACAGAACAGGCCTTAATGTGAAACAAGGAATATATTGTTAGTCCGGTTATGGTCTTGGGGGTTTAATCAATAAATTATTATTAGCATATTTTCACTAATAATAACACTCATAAGCCAAATTATCCAATTATTACAACTCATTCCCTACAAAAACTGATACGTGCAAATCTCACTCCTTCACTGCTCCTTTAAGCACTAAAGTTGTCTGCCCAAGGTTGTGACTCCTACTGTATGGAAAGGTGAGGCCTGAGCAATAGAGTCTGAATAACTTTGCTGGGGGGAGTACTCTGTTGATGTTGAAAGGGGTGTGTTGCTCAGAGTGGTCAGGAAGAAACAAGAGCTGGATCTGTGCCAAGATATCTAGGAGAAGGAAAGAACTGGTTCATGTCAAACAAAAAAGTGCTTAGTACTGATCAAATTTTTTAATTTACTCATTCTGCAAGAAATCCCTGCCTGAGCAAGTGTGGTTTATCAAACAAAAAAAAAAACCACATATTTGTCATGCTTAGACTCTTTTCAGCTTCTTTCTCCTAAGGAAGGGCTGGATGATTAGGTCAAAAAAGAAGACAGACTTATGTGTTTAGAAGATGGCATTTTGCACTCCCTACTTTCCCTTTATGGCTTCCAGCAACTCAAGTATCTATTTGAGACTGTTCAATTTTGATGAGTGCAGCAGTCTTGTGCTGCAGACAGCATCTGGACAGAAAGTCTCAGTGGTGGCTCAGAGGGAGACAGGCAAATCAGTGACTGTGTGCTCTGGGCAGTCATTTCAGACCTAAGCCTGCAAGGAACTACCTTCAACTATTTTCATTTGAGTCAATGCTAGTTCACAGTTAGAATGACACCTTTTACAAATGTTGCAGGTACAGTGAATGCACAGAAAGTTTCTTGAATACTAAGTAACAATTTTTATGTTCTTTGCAAATGTATATATGATCATCTAAAAAACCTGATAGGATAGATGTGTGTTTAGCCGGGGAATGAGAAGGCTGTTTCATAGATCACAAGCTGTGGCCTTTCACAGTAACCTGCCAGTGCTGATCAAGGCATGACTACTGAGAAAGTGCATAGCTGGCTATGTAGCTTTCAAAGACTGCAGACATATTAAATACAATGAAGTCTGTAAGAGTTATAGCTGTATTACCAATATTTATACAAGTTATACTATGTCTAGTAATTATCCATGCAGGTGTAGAATTGTGTAATGAATCTATTCCCTACATGTGAGTTTCCTCATTCAAGAAGACATCTGGTAAGCACCAAGTCAAAATCCAAATGTATCCAAACATGTAAAGAGTGTTCATGTTGTGGTGGGGGCAAAGGGACAAGATGCAAATAAAAAATTAGGGTAGAATAAATGACAATGTAAATATAGTCTGCATGACTGTCTCCTTCCAACTGACTGTAAAGAAATAAGTTTCATTGTATCAAAAATAATCTGATTTCATTGTGATATGTGACAACAGGAATTTTTCAATGGCTTCTGATCCTGTTCAGGCCTTCCCATTTCAGCATCTGGTTGCTGGTGAGATCAGAGGACCAACTTTTTGATGTACGCACCACTCAGAAAAGAGTGCACAAAGCACTTCTCACTTCTAAGCTTTCCTTTTTTCACACTCTGTTGGAACGGCTATGACTGCAAATTGCATCAGTTAAAGTTTTGACTAGACTAAGTTCATATTGTTCCTCTTTAGAGCAACTGTTCCATGAAATTAATCTGAAGCTAAAATGCCTTGGTAAGATGTCTCCAAGTTTAAAGCCAACTTTAGTATTCATTACATAACTTTTTAAGGGCACTCTCACACTCCTCTGTTGCCCCAGAAGCCACTGGTTGAAGAGGAGCTGGATTCATCTCCATCCAACTTTTACAGAAATCATGACAAAGCTTTTTGCTGTAAGGCACAGCCCAAGCTGTGTTCTACTCGAGTTGAGCTTCACTTCCTTCAGAAAAGCATGCAACATCTGAGAAAACCTGGAAAAAAGCTGAGATCTAAGGACATGATAGTGTGGCTGAAGAAAGCACCAATTAAAGTGCTTGACATTTCTTCTTAAAGACTGTTTTAAGTGCCCGAAAAGCCAGTGCAGAGAGTTAAACCATATTTCCAAGGAAGAGCAGTGATTAAGTTCTGCCTTTTCTGTGTGACCTACATCTGTGGTCTTTATCTGCATTTGCATGGAAGGCAGCTGATTACAGGGTTCCTCCCTCTGCTCCCTGAGGACAGTCAGACCAGAATTCACTGAGGCTCTCTTGGATATTTTGGTAGTAAAATGTTTGCAGCTCTGTAGGCAAAAAACACCTTACAAATCTCTAGCTCTAAAAAGTCCAAAATAATGGAGAACCAGCTGATAGTTTTCTAGACTTTAAACCTACTGCAGCCTCCCTGAATCCTGTAAGACGTAATAAAACAATAATTAAATTTGCCTAGGAGGCAGAAAAAGAAAATAGGGGTTAATCTTTGATTTCCATCAAAACCTTACAAGTATGCTAGTAACTTCTTTCATAAAGAACTTGTTGTGTATTTATTAAATACCTTTATGTCGTGGTTTGACATGGAAGTGAATTTTTTTTTCAGGAAGCTGGGTCAAACCAATCAGTGGTCAGGTTTAGATATTGGCACCTGGAGTGACCACTGAAAGTATGGACACGCCTCTGAGAACACAGGGAGTTAAAAGCAAGAACTCCCAGGGGAACTGTCTCTTTTGGTTCTGGTCGTGCAGACTCTCCCCTGCCCAGCCATGGGCTGGGTGCAGGAGGGGAAGCCACGCGGCCTCGTCCAGGTAGGCCGAGGGGCTGAAGGTCTGGAACCAAGCCAGCTCCTGGATGGAAGGGTGGAGAGAAGCGGAGATGCCTTTGTTCGCCCCCCCCCCCCCAGAGGGAAAGTGATAGAGAGCCTGACGGCACCTGGAAATTTGCCGGCAGGGAGAAGGAGAAAGGGGGGGGATGATGCCCAGCGTGGGAGACAGGACGCTGGACCGAGATTTCAGCTGTCCAGGGAGTCTGAACTTTTAACCCTTTCCAGGAAATAAGGGCTTTGTAAAATATTACTCCTCCTTGATTTGTAGTGGAAGAGAGACAGTCCAGGACCTGAGATGTTAGAAGAAAAAATATTTAGGTGGGAGGAGATGATGAAGTAGCTTTTGGCTGGACTTTTCTTGTTAGCCATAGACTGAACCAAAATCTCCTGCAATAGAGACTGCATTTTAGGGGGATGCAGTGGTGACCCAAGGAGACCTGCTTCAGCAACCAACAGCACAGGAATGGCAAGAACAGAGGAAAGCTGAGGAGGGAATGGTGATGCCCTCTGTCTTCAGGAAGAAGATGATCTCTGTTCCTGGACCCTTGGCCCCAGGGGAAAATGGGAGGGACTGTAGTCCCAAGATGAGAAGCTGAACTGTTGTATCTTTGGGTCCATGGCAAGGCATCCTTAAAGGAGCCCTATGAGCAGTCTGTCCATGCACAGTGGTGAGAGCACTGTGACATGGAAAGGAGAGTGTCACACTGGCAGATTTTCTCCAGGCAGTTGCCATGTGTGACAGAGAAACACAGGAGGTGGCAACTGTGTTTCCTGGGGGGTCTGTGGTGCAAGAGAGACTTCTCTCTCCCTTGATAGCTTGAGTATTGATTATCTGAAGGGTGGTAATTTGATCAGGAATCCCGGGTGATGTTTCATGGTGGGTGTCTTTGGAAATTGGGACGAGGAGGGGTGTGTTTTAAAAAGTCTTCATTCTGGATTTAGTCTGTGTGTGTCTTGTGTAGTAGTAGTTTAATAAAGTTTTTTTTCCTTTGTTAGTAAGCTTGGGCCTGCTCTGCTCTGTTCCTGATAACATCTCACAGCATTTATTTGGGGAAGGTGCATTTTCATGGGGGCACTGGCATTGCGCCAGTGTCAAACCATGACACTTTAAAATGAAGTGTTTGTAGAAACAGAAACTCTTCCAGAGCAATGAATCTACTTGGATTAGTCTGGAATCAGAGACAACTGGGGAATTTGAGATATCTACATAACATTTGTTCAAAGGTACAGGATAACAATGAGTTTAGTATCAACAGGCTCCAAGTAACTCTCACCACAGGGAAATAAAAATAAAATAAATAAAAATAAAAAGGACTTGTATGTTTTAGAAAATTATATTACCTCTCACTTTTCAGAGAGGATCTGTGAAAATGCAAAAATCTCACTTCTGCTCAATGTGCAACTGGTAGGAAAAATGGAAACAAAGTCATGTTCAGAGTGAAGTATTATTGTGCTATCAGAAACCAACAGCACTGCCTCATTTGCATTGCAATTGTGCATTGAGCATTCATCAGAAGTATGTCAGCACAAAATAAATATTTCTGAGAAGGGTGACAAGGCCATGAAAAAACTTATCTCTAAGTGGATATAGCAGTTCTGATTTTATTTTTCTCTAGAAAAGAGATAGGTATAAGAATGCATGAAAAGAGTTTTAAACACTGTAAAAAATACTGTAATAAAATATGGACTAGCTAGCTCAGGAGTATTAATCCTCACATTTCCGGAAGAAAGCTCTATCCTCTTTTAGTTCCCATGCCCATGTCCCTTGTCCTGTTGTGTTCTACAGTCTATTTCAGGTGGAGCTTCATAATTCACATATCTTAGGAGTGCTCCATGGATCAACTCAAGGCAATTTCCATTTTTCTCACCACAATTTCGTTGAATAAATGAAACACATCACACCATTTAATTGAACAGTGAAATATATGATTATAGAGAGTGTCTGAGATCAAGACTTCAAAGAACACAAGATAAGATCAGTATTAAAATTTGCCATTAAATAGTAAACCTCATGTAAGAGGTATATTAAAATTCATGGTTTAAGGTATAAATCATTATCTATACAGTACCTACGGGGAGATGTTTGCTTGATGCAGCAGTGTTCTTTCTTATCTGAACACTTATGCTTTTGTTGATCTGCTAGATACAGGTTTATGCTGTTGTCTTACTGCTGACAGGTTACAGGACTAACACATATTCAAATCTGATTTCAAGTGACACTGATACATTTTTTTTCTTTTGTGTTACCAATCTTCATTCTTCCCTACCAGTGAGATCTTTTAGGGAGATGAAAATAATGACTAAAATTTACTCAGTTTCCTGTGTTCAAACGGATTTTTCACAACTGAACAGTCAAAGCATACAGTCATATATATGGGCAAAAATTATTATAGATATTCTTTGAAAATCTACAAAAATTCTCAATGGGGTTGTCATTAAAATTACCAGAATTTCTCATCTCAATTAATTTTTGTTGCAAGAAAATTAGAAGAAAAAAATTAATCATTTTCCAAAGGACTATAACTCCTTTTGTTTTGAAAGCTGGACATTATCTTCACAAAAGACTGAAAAGAATTTCATTTGTTTCTCCATTGAGAAACAGGACAGGCTGCATCTCTCAGGTTTCCATCAGAGACTGAATCCATATTGGAATATTCACTATTCCATATTGCTTGAGTATCTCAAAGGTAACCCGGCTTACTGTAGATACACAGGACACAGGTAAAGGGACAGAAAGGAAGGAGTCCCTTTGTCAGTGGCACATTTTGCTTAGAGTGTTACAGCAGCAGAAAATTTCTGGTACCCACCCTTCCCCAATCAGGCTGATAATGTTGATGTGCAAATAGACACAGAGATCACCACAGTGCAGAATAAAACCCATTTTGAGTTTTAAACACCTACCAGTACCCTGGCTGTCTATTTATAGGCTTCTCACCTAAAAATTAAGAAACTGAAAACCTGAAATTCAGGTTAAAAATACTTACTAGACAGAAAATTTTATTTTCTTTACAATGAAAGGGTAAACAAATGATAGCTTTTCAAGAATATTCTTAGATTTAAAAAAAATATTTTTTAGTTGGTAGTTCTCAGTGACTTTGATGATATATACAGTAACTATTTCTTATTTACTGAGACATTTTAGCTTTTTTCAAAGGTATGAAATTGGCTTTATTTCTGTTTTGCTGATGCAAAAGCCAAGAAGTTTTCTCATTAATGTTATCTTTTGCTTCAACTTCTCATTTTATTTTACATCCCAGAGTAACTAAGCTTGTTAGGGAGTTTCAGCCAAACCAGCCAGATGCTCCTAACTCCCATAATATTTTGTGAAGTCTTCCTGTGGAGCCTTGAACAATGTGCAGTGTTCCAATAAAACCAAACTGAACCTGAAACACCAAACCGATGATAAACAAAAGACAGACAGGAAGGGAGGGAATATTTGGGACCTGAGTCATGACAATCCACATACATTATTGCTCACATTTTTGTTTCTACTACTGGCATCCAAATGTCAGTTTGATTACATGAGTTTTTATGCAACATTTAATTCTGTAAAATTGTATGATTAAGGCAAAATTTGTAGCCTATAGCTAATGGTATTCAAATGCTTTTTAAATAAGATATATCTTCAACAGGAGTCTCAAACAAGAATTTTTACTTAGGAAGCAGAGCTAGGAATCGTTCTTAATATAGGAGAGCTATCTATCCACCAGTGAACCCAGATATATCCCAGCCCATCTGCAATAAGTGCAGGGTACCGTCTTCCTCCAACCATGTTCATGAAAAGGAGCAATTTAGAGATGGAGTGCATTGAAAAAGCCAAGAAGCACTGCTACAGACCAGGGAGAGTCATATCTCTGGTGAGCCAGGTCCACCCATGAGTCTGATGGAAACTTTACAGAGGTATGTTGTACAAAATACATTTTGATGACCACCTGTTGATCAGATCGACGAAATGCAGTGGAAAATTTTAAAGGTAATATGCTAAATAGGCAGCTAGTAGGTCTGGGTGCCAAATTCATTTTTTCTGTTTCACTTCCATTCACTAAGGTGTTTGGAAAGTGCTGCCAATGTGATTAGAATTATTTTTTAATACTTCAAGTGGCTTCTGCCAGCATCACAGGATTTGCATTTAATATGATTTTATGTTGATTTAAAATGTTTCATAATCAAACGGAAGGGGAAAATGTTCATACACAGGTTCAGCTTGATGAGGATGTTAAAAAACGTTACTAAGTACCATCAATGAATACTTTACTGAAATGTGATGTGATTGTGCAGCCTCAAAAGCTGTATTTGCATTGCTAGTAGCAGGCCCTAATTGTTGTGCTAAGATGGAGAGGCCTCAAGACTGAAGTTTGTAAGGGTTGCTCTCTCTGAAATTTTCTAATCTGTAACTTGGTTTATCTGTGACAGTACTTTTTCTAATTGGACAGGTGTCTGTGGTTAATTTGTTTTACTTTTAGTTGCTTGTGCATGATACAATGCTTTCTACACCTAACAGGAACTAGCAGTCATTTTAGGCAGCATGAGATATTTATGATTCTTATTACAATGACCATGTAGAGAACTGCAGAACTTGTAGGACTGCAGAGGACTTGAGAAACAGAGGCATAGGATGTGGTGCAGAGATGTACACATGGAATGGCAGATGAGGGGTCCCAGTTTGCACTGCAGACCCCATAAACAGCTCGCCTGCTGTCTGTAGAGGAAATACTGACCTGCAGGTGGACAAAAGTACTTTTAGGGGCAGCAGAGAAAGTAAAGAAATAAAATTTCACACAAGTAAAATGTAACATATACAGCAAATTAAGATGTCACTTCTATGTTAGAGACAAATGAAGATAAAGCAAAGGTGTAAAAGGGTGGTAGCTAGCAAGAGGATTGACCCCAAGTGGATTGCAGAGTGAGGAACAATCAACATCATCATCACATTCCTCCCAGTGAGGTAGGCCAGGTGTTGACAACCATAGTAGGACAGAAACCTTAGAGTGAGGACAGAAACCTTAGAGTGATGGTGGCCTAGAAAGGTTGAATACAGCACTTGGAAAACGGATAGGAACCACATCTGTGTAAAAGAAATTAAACTGCATTGCTCTTATTTTTCTCTAACAATTGCTTTCTTTTTCTTTAGATCTTTTGATCTAAACTCTGAATGATTAGATATTAACATTTCAGTTATATTAATAAAATATTTTGTTTAATTATATACAAGATGTGTTTCTTCTTTGTCCTTAAATAAGATTGCAATGTAACTGTGTTAAAAGATTACTTTATAACACAAATTCTGAAAAACAAAATGTAAAAATCAAGCATTACATAGATAAGAAAATATATAGCTGCTAAATCTAAAATGGGAAAGCAAACAAGAGTATGAGAAGAGCGCCAAAAATATGCAAGTGTTCCATACTTATCAACCAAAACAGTATGTATAAAAGATGCACTTGAAAAAATCACATTGAAACTGCTTCTTATCCATTCCAAGTTTGTCTGTTCACACATTTCTTTTCCCCAGTACTCTCTATCTGTTAAAGATTTGTTCAATTCCTAAAGGACCATACCATTTAAGAGACTGGCAATTGTGAAAATGCTAAAACATTTGTTCACATTTACACTCCAATTTTCAGGAAAACTAATTTTAATATTTGATATTTGGCTCTTTCTGCGAAAGTGTCTATGCTTTCTCCTAATGTTTATTACATTAAAATGTTTAAAAATGAGGGTGTTTTTGCACAAAAAAAAATGTTGAAAATAAATATTAAACATTTCAGATATGTTTCTCTAAAATTATCTCAATCAAAGAGAAATCAGGCTACATGGAAGTAAAAAACCTTTTCAGTCTTTTTCAACCAATTTTATATTGCACAAGGATATATTTGGCTTTGTATTTTGTGCCTTTGTAGGAAGCATGTGATGGTAAGTACAAGTCTGAAATATCATCACTGTGAAAAAACATCTGAAACACACAAATCAGGAATTAACGAGGGCTAAAAATTTAATGAAATTTAGATGTTGTTGTTTAAATAGTTCATAACTCTATCAAAAGTGTTTAAGTTGCTATGTTTAGATATTATTCATTGAGTGAATTAACTTACATGCAACAAAGTAATCCTTAATAAAATGCAATTTAAAACCGTAGATTGAAAGAAGAGTTGCAAATTGTCTTTCGTCTTTTAAGTCCTGTAGAAGAAAATGAAAAGCAAAGCACCATTATGAATTTAAGACTACAGATTTTTACCACAAATAGATTTTATTCTGGGGATTCAGAATGCCACATTATCATAGTCTGGCTAATTTTATCTGATTTTCACTCATTCATTCTCACAATACACCCAGGGGCATCAATTGAGGGGGGATGGGAGAAGGAGGATCAAACAGAAGGTAAATGACCAGCTCTGAGAAATGCAGATTGTCTCAAAGACCTGGATTAATCTGGATTCATTCCATAGGCTTTCCTCAATCCATCTGGAATCATTAGATAGCCTTAAATATTTAAACTGGGAAGTGAGGAGTTAAGTGAGGAGTTCTGGTTATAGTTTTTACACTGCAGTTAATTACAATTGTTATCATGAACATAACAAATCTTGTAGCCCTGGCTAGTAACAGGCCACAGTCTAAATACTGTGTTTCAAGGACTGTGTTGCCAAGTTTGCTCCTTCTGAACTCCTCCCAACCTGTTTGGAGATTGACTTTACTTGGTTTAGCTCTAGTTGGAGGGGGACTATGGTTATTGTTTTCTATTTTCCTATGAATGTATGTTAGCACCACGGTTTCAGTCTTAAAATCTTATGACCTTAAAAACCTTGTGACCATAGGGTGCACATAACATCAAAATAAGGGGTGGAAAATGATTGTGAGTATTAATTGTAATCATATTGTTATTTTCGTTATTCTATTTTCTCATTAAACCTCTTCTGCATATAGACATTCATTCTTTTTTTCTATAATAAAAATTCTTTAATCAGACTATTAAGATTTCAATAATATTAAAATAATACCTGTTTCTTTATTGTCTGTAAAAAGAGTTTAGCAGCAACAATGCCATATAGTAAAATAGTTATCTGGATTAATTTAATGGATCTCTGAAATTAATGAATGCTACTTTGAAATTAATTTAATGCTACTTTGAAAACAAAATGTGATGGATAAAGAAGTACCTCACATACCTCTGACACCTGAAAGATGTCATGTTATTAGTTGCTAAAATTTATGGTTAATGTAAGCTATGGTTATTCAAATGTACATCAAACTATTATTTAACATAGAAATATATGCAAAAACTCATTCTGAAACTAAAAATTTGTCTCTTAAACATAGAAATATTAGGGAACCTAGTTACTCAAGTCAGCTGAACTTAAAAGCCCAGGTGGAGACTTATTTTCTGCCTTTTTTGTATATGAAAGCATAGAAGACAACAAAAAATTTGTGCCAACAAGAAAAATTACTAAAATTAGTAAAAAAAATATGAAAATATCAGACTAGAGGAAGAGCAGTAGCAGAATTTCTCAAGGACTCATCTAGTAGACCTTTAATATTGACATTAATGAATTTGACACAAAACAAAGCCTTGATGAAAAATGTTTATCATACAAAATTAAGAGGCAAGTAAAAATGAAGAAAAATTTGCATATAATGCAGAAAGTATATTATGATCTTGGCGACTACAGTAATAGAAATGGGTTGGAATTTAACTGCAACATGAAGCCTTATGAAGAGGAACTAGTAATAATATTTTTCACAATTATCTGGAAACTTAGCAGTTGGCAATTACTTACAAATAGAAAAGTCTGACATAGTAGCAGCTTCCTGTGATATTAAAAACCAATATTATGATGGACTTATGAAAAAGTAGATGTCATTTTAGATGTTTTATGTGGGAAACTGTGCACTACTGGACAAAACACCACTTAAGAGAATTTTGACTACAATATCCTTTGCCAACTTGATCACTTGTATCAAATAAAAATGTACTGAAATAGAGAGAGTTGTACAATAAAATGGGCAGGTAATCCAGGTAATGAAGACTCATTGAGAGAAGGCTTACAAAGTTTTTCTGCACTAAACAATTCAAAGTCCTAAGGATACAACTAGAAGAAGAGGGAGGAATCACAAAGCATTTGAATAAAATGGATATCTCCAGGCCAGGAACAGAAAGTTTTTCTGTGTTGGAAAGTTTTCAAGCATCAGAGAAGTGAGGTTGTGGACTAGATTCCTATAATGAGTCATTTTCTTGAAGATCTAACTGGTTTAAGGTACACCATAGTATTTTATTAATGTGATTTTCTGCAATTGCTTCCTTCGATCATATATTGAATGATCTGCTATGTTATTTTTGCTGGTAGTTTCTTACTTTTTTCAGGTTTCCCTGTTTGTAGCATTAAAAGGAAATTTGATCTAAGAGAAGAAATATGTCACACACCCACATCCCTCCCCTGTCAATAATATGTCATATATTAGTAGTGTTAAGTATATAAGCATTATTAAGAATGATAAGGGTTTCCCTCCATGTTTTCCACATCCATTGCAAGTTCAAACCTGTAGTCTTTGCACCACAGTTGAACTCAGACTAGGATCAATTCCTTCTAAGTATTTTATGTGGAAATTTTTGCTCCTTTAAACAATGCCTCCTGAAAGTGTTTGGAGTATCTCTTAGTACCACTGCCCTCCTTGCATGCTCAATTAGTCACCTCAGTATTTTCACATTACAATGAAGAAGGAGAATGTGAAAATTAATGGATGACTAAGAAATATTCTTAGATGTAGTAACCTTTATTTGATGGTCCTTGGGAGCTGCAGTTTGCTTTATCTTACAAGTTTTACCTCTTCTGTCAACTATATCTTCTTTCTCATGGTTATGGGGACCTCATTATTTTATCAACAGACTTTGAGGGTTAATGCTAATAAAATCATTTAAGGACCCATGCACTTTTTACAGGTATAAAAGGGATTCACTACCAGATATCATATAAAGCTTGGTATAAACTTCCTCTTTCAGCACCTTTCTACCTCTAAAGTCAACACACATATCACCTCTTAAGTAAGTTTGCTTATTTTAAAATATTTGACTTGCTTTCAGAACAACTGCTGCAATCACAGAAACTCATCTTACCCTGTCTTGAAGTGATCTCACAGTTCACTGTCAGAAAAGGCTGACACTTCTATGAATACTAAAATTTATTAATTAAAACTGAAGTAAGCTTGCAAGTATGACAGTGTTAGGATATGACTCAGATTTGGTTCTGCTGGTCAGCAAGGGAAACTAAAGGCACAAAATACATACAAACATCAAGATTCCTTTCCTCTGTCATACCTAGCTATGGACTGCAGCTATTAAGATAATTTAGTGTTTTCTATCTGTGCTACTGACCCAAAGCCATACCTTTCTCTAAGAACAAAAAAGCATAGAAGTCCTTTCCCAGAAGGATCTTAACTTGGTTTTTGTGCCTAAAATCTGCTGCTGCTTTATCAAGCAGAAAACAATCTTGTGCCTTTCAGGTTCAACTCTAACTAGAGAACTACATAAAAATTGGCTGTAGAAGTCCAGGAAGCCAAAACATTGTGTGATGTGCTGCTGCCTTCTTATCTTTAAGACCTGCATAATGCATGGTTCAATGATTTAAAGTCAAGCTTGAGAGATGTGAATGCAAACATACCTAGATCCCAATCTACTCTCCATATATAGTTTCTACCATTTCCTACAGTCTTGCAGCTACTGAGACAATTTTGTGGTATTGGGAGAGACATGAAGGGAATGAAATTCAAAGTCTGAAGTTTAAATTTAGAAAAGGTTGGCGCAGTTAGCTTAAGGGCTTAAGGGGAAAACAGTAATTTTATTATCTGATTTATTTTTGTTGCATTTTAAAGAAACAGGAGGCCTGTAGTTGGGAAAAGTACGGTAAATTTTTCATTTTTTTCATCCTTTTCTTAACATGATCATTCTCTAATCCATTTTTTGCTGAACCTTACAACCTGCCTTACATTTTTGTCTTGTTCTTATTGATTTTGTCCTGTATTATCTAAGCTGCTGAGTTACTGCATTTAGAATGAATTATGTTTTGGCTCTATCTGATTTATTTCACATAAAATGTGTTGGATAACAGACAGATCAATTTTCAATTTGCTGTGTAAGATTCAGATCATGTCTTCAAAGCACTTTCTCTTACATACATCTACAAATGCATGTACTGCCTCAAAGCTGAGAAACTTAAACTGATGAGATCCACACTGAAATTTTAAAAATTTCTCTTAAAACTTGATGGTAAGTAGGGATGGGTAAACTAGCACGAATAAGAAGGAAACTAAAATTCATGCAACATACAGCAGCAAAAGTGTATTTCTGAGAGGAATAGTTATTTTAAGTATACCAAAGAATTATTCCTCATCTGTTTTTATAGAAAACATAAACAAACATAAAATTCTGAGTCTAGAAGAAGTTCAAATCTCTTTCAATGAACAGGATTTTATCTAGAGGGTCACAAAGTCTTCCTCTTTAGGAAGGACCCAGAATAAACCTATTTAAGCCAATGTAGAGCACTGAGCTATGCAGTCTGGCTCTCCATTGACTTTGATCATAGGAACATATATCAGCTAAAATGTAGATTAAGCATGTAGTCACACTATGATGCTTCTGTAATCAGTACAGCAAGAAAGGGAAAAAGAGACTTATCTTCAGAGAATAATTCTTATTTTCTGTATAGAGTATCTATTTCTTTCCATTGAGCACAGCAGAAACTGAAAGCAATTATTTTATTAATATATCATATGCAATTCCATACCAAAATATAGAAAAATCAACACTTTTGACCACAGATCACATGTTCTATTTTGCTTTGTCTGCTAGGATAAAGAAAAGCCCTATCTAATCAGTTTTCTAAGTTTAGGTACACTTGTCCAGGCAACATGACACCATTTTAAATGACAAAAAACCTAAATGTTTCAAAGGACCCCTGCTTGAATTTGGAAAGGCATTCAAAAATGTTTACAATTTTGATGGAGATCTGTATTCATGGATAATATAATGGAAAGATCCTGAATATATTATTTCATTTTACAATCACTGGCTCAAGTTATAATAGTAACTGGGCATTCATTTTGGAATTTTGGTAGAACTGCTGCCTGAAATAAATGTGAAATTAGTTGCAGCAGATGGTCTCTGCCTGTTCCTGGTGGGTGGATTTCTCTCTCATATATTTTCCAGAAAAATAACTCTAGGAAAGAAGCATGTCATAATAACCAACAGCCATCAAGTGGGAGCAAAATAGCTGCTACACTCCACTCTGGGATGACTGTGCTTCAGAATTATAGCACTGGGAAAGCTGGGCTGTATTTATAAAGCACAGTAAGAGCCTGGAATGAGAGACTCTAATAAATGTTAGATTTCTACATACCCAGTCATAGTAGTAAAATACTCATTGTGGGCTGGTAGTTACCATTGCATTTCATTCTGGTCTCTGGTTTTAAAAATAATGCTCCTTTATAGGACACACTAACAATAGCATTATTACATACTCCCAGAAAGAAGAAAAGGATTATGTAAGGAATTCAATTCATAGTAACAACACAGATTGGACAAGAAAAATATGTGATTTCTAAACAAAATTGGTAGCATCCATCTCCAGCCATCAGTGTGCATTCATAATCTCAATTTAATTATTATTTTTTTCAGAAATGCCCCTGTCCCACAAAAGACATGCTCTTGGGTTCAAAATGCATGATTGCTCATTTCAAAATCAAAATGTGTCAATTTGATACTATTTGGTAATGTGCTTATAAAACATACTTGGACTTTACACAGTATATTCCAGCAGTCCAGATTATTTGCTATAAATAATTGTTTACAGTTTGCGTTGGGAAGAACATGCTACCTTGGATAAACTTCTACCACTGAGATTTTAAAAAAATCCCTAAAAAAGCATACTTGTTTGGTATTTATGAATTAGTCATGCAGGTTTTGTTAGAAAGGCACCATTGGCCTTTAAATATATAAACAGATGGAAAACTGCCATAACGATTGAAGAACTTGACAAATGGCTTATTCACAATAAGGATGGAGCATCTCACCTACAAGGAATGTCTGAGGGAACTGTGATTGTTCAGCCTGGAGAAGAGAAGGCTTTAGGGTGACTTGATTGCAGCCTCCAAGAACCTGAAGGGAGTCCTCAAGAAAGACGGAGAGGGAGTATTTTCAAGGCTATACAGGGACAGAGCAAGGGGGAAGGGCTCCAAACTGAAAAAGAATAAGTTTAGATCAGATATGAGGAAGACAATCATTACTTTGAGGCTGGTGTGACAGCAAAACAAGTTGCTCAGAGAAGTTGTGGATGCTCCATCCATCCCTGGGAGTGTTCAAGGCCAGGTTGGATGGGACTTGCAGCATCCTGGTCTAGTGGAAGGTGTCCCTGCCCATAGCAGGGGGTAAAACTAGATGATCTTTAAGAATTCTTTCAACCCAAACCATTCTATGATTCTACGATACAGGTAGGAGATGTATATATATAGCTGTTTACATGTCCATAAGAAGTTTAATCCTTTCATCTGTGATGAGCAAATTAATACCTGACAATATGTAATATTGATTCACATCTCTATTTTGATACTTTAGTAAAATGGGTCTAATACAATGGCTCTTTACTTTCACTGTGATTCAAAGACTCCAGTTTATACTATTTTATTATCTTATTGCAGCAGTTGCACAAATGTGTAAATGTGTTTTGAATATTTAACATAACTGGTGATTTAAAGATTTTGAATAGTTCAAAAACTATTTAACAAGATCTGAACAGAAGTCTAATCTTGCATCATTTGACTCAATGAGATGAGTGACTGAAGGCTTTCATTCATTTCAAACTGCATTCTGGAAAATGTTTATATCCAGCTCATTTTGGCACACATGTGTACACATGTGAACCAGTGGTTCAATTTGAATCTGGGCATTAGTTGCATCCGGTATGAACAACCTCTTTTTTCAAAGTAGCAAATGAACTGTTTATAATTCACAGAAATCTTCCACATACCATTCAACCTCTTGTCTACATATTTGTAAAATTGCTTTTTGAGGCTATTGACTCATCTATATAGTTTCTCTTCACAAAGACATAAAATTTATTGAGCTTTCCATTGTAAATTTTTAGTACAATTGAACATACTTTTAAATTACAAATTAGCTATTTCTGTCCAAAATACTGAATAATCCTTATGGAAATATTTTATTCTAGTAAAGATGAACAAGCAATTAAGGCTTTGGAGTTTGAGACCCATAGTTAATATTTTCTAATGTTCAAGTAGAGTCAAATAAGGTAGTGGGTATAAAATGATAGTGTAGGCAATGGTATAGATGACTTGAAGCTGATAACCCTGAAGATTTTAAGCAGCTCTGTGGCAGTTTCTCTGTCTGAAAATAACAAAGGTATTCGTATTAGTGTATGGGAAATAAGCACAAACTGCACATGACAGTATAACTCACTCTTTTGGATAAGGAGGAAGCAAATCATTGTGAATTATACAGTCATCACAAACCTTGACATATTTCAAAACAACTGTCAATCATTCTGGAGAATGTTATATGACTCCAGGGACAGGGTTAATTCAGGCTAGGGCAACAGTTCATAAACAAATAATCACAGTTACCTAGATAAGATTTCTACTTCTTCTTTAACATCTTGATTTTTTTCCACATCATTAGACTAGTTTGAAGGATTTTTTTTTGAGAACTTATTTTTTCTGCAATACTACAGTAATCACCAGTGAATCAAAGTGATATTTAATTTTTATAATTTCCACATTATTTTGGCTTTTCATATAAGAGTAGATTGTCCAGAAATATCATTTAGCATTATAGACTAATATTTTCATCTTCTTTCCTGCAGTCATTTGCACTTTTAGTTTTATAAGTTATCCTTGCAGAATACTAAACTTTTGGGGTTGGCAGGGATCAAAGGTGAAGCAAAGTCTACTTAAAAGCTTAAGTTTTGAGTATTATCATATTGTATAAACAGTTGTAAAGGCACAGTAATAATTAACAGTAGTGCAGAAAAATGTCAGAAGTATAATTCTTTGAATTAATTTTTAATTGCTGTCTTTCTAACCTAGTTAAGGCTTACATCGTCATACATAGTAATAAACTCAAATTCTGTTGCTCTTTTCTGTGCTTCCTGAATTAAATTATTTACAGTATGAAGACCTTTAAGATTCACTTAAGATTCACTTTGTAGTTCACTACAAATATCACTTTTTCCTCAGCTTATTGCACTTTGTTGCATTTCTCATTATCTTTGCCCCAAGAAAGTTAGGTAAAAGTAAACACAGCTATTCTGGAATAGCTGGTTTCTCCGCTTTTTACATTGACCTAATAATAGCCTTTCCCACTTTCCCTGTGCACCAATTTCAGAATTTTCAGGGTTCTCAGAATCATCCCCTTTTATTCTCTTTTCCCTATTTTGCTCTTATGTGGACAAGATCTATGTTTTTTAAGATGGACTGACTAGTCTTTTACCAGTCACTGTCCAGAAACCAGTCATTCATGAGGTCTTGGATCCAACAAAACACCCAAGTGCAAGTTCATTATTGACTGAGAATACTATCATATTTATGGAGTTTATCCCAGAACCCAAATGCTGCTGTCTGTAGTATTACTTTTCTGAAATTCTGATTTGTATCCATGTATTTTACAGGCCAGGGGAAAAAACCTCAGATTTCATATGACCTGCTGTTACTATTATTCTGGAGGGAAGACTTTTACAAGCATTTAATTGATCTAAAGTCCTCTCATTTATTATAAGAAAAGGTTTCCTGTTTTTCATTTTGCTTTGTGGCATAAGGTGCTACAATTTCATGACAGGCTAAATGAGCAAGAGGAGCTAATAAGTGCTCCTGCATTTCTGTCCTGACAAAGACACGTTTTTACTGGTATAGCAGCTAGGTGAGTTCAGGAAGGAAAATAAATTTTTTTAATTTTTATTTTACTTTACTGTGTTTTTAGTAATTCCAAAAAGTAAAAAAAAAGAAAAAAAAAAGAAAAAAAAAAGAAAAAGAAAACAAAACTCACAACTCTAATTTATAAAGAAAAAATATTAGTAACTTTATTGCCATTATTATTTAATCATTACTCAAATAGAAAGGACTTACAGCCTTGGTGGAACTTGCTACAGGATGAAGTCTAAAGGACCCTGGTTGTTGAGCCCCAACTGTTTACACATTTTTATGCTTTGTAGTATACCTGTTTCTTTCTTCAGATCAGTTCCTGCTTACTCTGATCAATCAAATCAACACAAAAATGTCAGCATTCTGCACTCCAGCTGACTCACTCCCATCCAAGTTCAATGCTAAGTAAACAGCCTGTCTTTAAGCACTGATCAGTTTAATTCAAAGCAAAGCTTTTTCTCATAAATTTGAAGCCACAGATAGCAGATGAACAATCAAACTCACTTTTTTCCCCATTCTGGGCTTGTTTTAGTTTTTCTTTTCTCTCACCTGCAAGAAGGGAAAAAAACAAATGGTAATATAGCAAAATATACTAATTTTCCATGTGGTCACATTTTGCTGGTATTTAACAATTCAAAATAATACAATGTTCAGATTTTCCATGCAACAGCTTCCGTTAAGTGCTCCCAAGTTCATTGCCAACTTCATTATCTCTGTGCTGTATGCCCATTAGTAACCAGAAAGTAGAATATATGCTATGATTCAAAGAGATAAAAACATCAATTATCACAACTCTTAGAACAGATTCAGCTACCCACCCTCCCCTGCTTGTTTAAGTGCATAAACAATTGCTCTGGTTTTGACTTCAGTTTTAGGCATCTGCCAGACATTTAGGTATTCAAATAACCAGGAAATTTCCCTCAAACAAGTGCTGAAACAAAGCTGCACCCCAAACTGCCTGCGGTTACAATTTTTTTATCGTGAAAAAAGCAAGGGAAAAGAAGGTTTTAGAAAACCTGTCTGGTGCCACACATGCATGAATATTCAGAACCAAGACAATGCTTTATCCCTTGTCTATGATTACAGCTTGTAAGCAGGAACTTCATCTACAGCACAAATATTCTGGTAGCACCTTTCATTTGAATTTCAACTGTAATGATAATTTTTTAAAAATCATGTTCATTTGGGAGCAGTTCTTTGTCAGAAGAAAATGTTTCATTGGTTAAATTGCTTGAAAAAAAAAGAGCTGAAGCATCTGAGTTATTAGCACCACCAATCTTTTTCAAGCTGTTTCAATTTCTTTGCCTTTTATTTACTTTTTTACATGTTTTTTTTTTCATTTAAGAGAGACATTGTACAGAATTTGATTACACCCCAGAATGTTGAAAGGAACTGTGTTGATTATGAAATATTTTTCAAGTGAAAGGTTCCATGCAAGCAAGTGCAATGCAAAGAGGAATAGACACTGTAAACATGCATTGAAATAAATCTGTTAAAAAGATAATTTAAAATTTAACAAAATTTTTACTGAAACAAGATTCCCAAGGGTGATTATGGATATGTGTGCTTTGCTCTGCTTGTTTTACTCCTTTGATACCAAATGGAACTTTCAGATAAGGATATGTTTGGGTGCATTTAATTCAATAAACCTGTGTGTTGTACATACAGAAAGCAAGGATGTAACACAATTGTTAAAGCTTTATTACAGGTGAACTTCAAATAGCAAGAATATGGAGAAAAAGTAGTGGAAACTTCAGCACACCATTGGGTTTTTTTTTTTTTTTGAAATCTGACCTGATATCTTCAGCAGTTTTGTACAACATATTGGTCTAGATTGTCCTGCTGCAGTACATTTCAAGCTGGCTACACATAGGATACGTCTGTTTTGCTGTCTGCTTCTACTCCGAGCCAGTATTGCAGCACAGAAAAGCAGAAAAGCTTTCTTTCCTGATCAAACAAACAAAAAAAAAATCTCTCTTATCATTTCTCTGTGATGTGTACACACATAACGGCCATCTCAGTAGGAAGGAAAAACATTCTGAACTAAAATAAAGGACAAGAAAATTAGGAGTAGATTATGCAACAGCACATGCAACTAGATCAAACTGGTTTGCTTTTGTCTTCTTTTTTCTTTTTTTTTATTTACAATCATTGT
This sequence comes from Vidua macroura, assembly GCF_024509145.1. Lineage (NCBI taxonomy): Eukaryota > Metazoa > Chordata > Aves > Passeriformes > Viduidae > Vidua > Vidua macroura. Next base: position 46,333,551 of record NC_071575.1, on the reverse strand, counting down.
TTTCATCTAACTCTGTATATCAATGTCTGTATGATGTTATTTTTGTGTAGATTGCAAACACTGTTATACCTGAACTACTTGCTGCAAAATGTACCGAAGTAATTGTTTGTATTTCTCGAATGACAATTCTTTTTCATTCCTTGTACAATTCCTTTTCAGAGTAATGATATGAACAGCATTGACCAGAGCTGTCTCCTGATATCTTTTGAGTATGAAATATCCCTAAACTAATGCTTTGTTGTGTACATGTACAGTGCACCATTTTGTAGTAGAAGTGCCAAGAGGAGAGAGCCTGTCTCTGGAGGCTGTTCTGACCAAATTGGATCGTGCTTAAGGGATTCTTTTGTTTTGCTGTTAAGTGAAATGGGAAGTAATTTCTTCTTAAGATATATTTTTGGAAAGGCTGCATATTTTGCCACAGCCAAAGTTGTTGTTCCACAGAGAGGATGGATGTGCAGAGGCAAAGGGAGGCTGCCTTGGCACCCAGGAGTTGAATAAAGGCTGAAAGTTCTGCAAAGGTGCTTGACATTGTCTCATAGACTAGAGCTGCAAGGTGGAATGCTAGAATTGCTGTGGGGTAGAGTTTATGATGATCTGATTGTCAGACACTCACACTGACGCACAAATCCCTCTCATCTTTCTAAGACCTTGAAAGTTCCTAGACACATCCTCTCAAATAGATTTTCTACAGACAATATTTTTTTGTGTTCCATTTTGGAGCAGCTCATCAGACTAGGGACAGCAAACCTTGTCAGAAAATCTGCTTCTTACCTTCATTTGATAAAACCTCCATGAAAATGCAATTGAAGATTTTTTCAGACTTGAAAACATAGCACATCAGTGTCCAGACCAAGAGAAATCTGTGGGCATAGAAATGTTATTCATAGTGTTTTCAGTGTTATTTTTCAGTTTAAGTTTGCTGAATCCCATTTTAAAATTAGAAGAATGAGTCTATGAACATAGAATATTGTCTTCTTTCAAGGTCTCATCATTATTCCACACTGTTTCTAGATGACAAATAGTCAGCAAAAAAGTTCTTTCCAGACTGCTATCAGACCCCATTTAAGATATTTTTCAGTATGTTCAGGTGTACCTTTATTATAATTACATTCTTTTTATAACTGCGCTCTAAGAATATCTGTATATTTTTTCCAGTTTTGCCTGGCACATATGTATATATACACATGGACACATATATATGCCTATATATGTATGTATATTTTTTTTTCCTCTGTGTATTTATAGTCTAATTATTCTGTGAGCTGAAGTTCTGACAGTGATCACAAATGGATCAGAACATTATCTGTATTTTCAGCTTCTGGTGTTCTTCTTGTGCAATTCTTGCTTTTCTATAATCCTGTAATGACAGGACATCGTTTGCTTTCTGCCCGTAGCTTGCTTATTCTTTGCTTGTCTGCAGTTCCACTGTACTATATCTCAATCTACTCTTTTGTTCATGTCCTACATTTCCTTTGCCTTTTTTGCCTTTTTTTTTTTTTTTGTCCTTGCCTTTTTCTATTTTTATCTTCTGTTTTTAATCCCACTTCATGTTTCCTTCAGAGATTTTAAAAATGTTACACTGACTTACCAGAAAATCCCTGCAGGGTTTCATTTTCTCACAACAACTTGGGAAACTCTTCATGCTGAATTCATGTCACTTGAAAATTTCTGGATAAATAGACTAGATGTTGAAGGACTGAATGTAGAAAAATTGCAGGTAATGACTAATTTTAATCTGACTCTGTCAGATTGTCTAATTATACACTAATGGATAAGAACAGAACCCCCAGCATGAAATCTCCAACATCTTTCAGATAAATGAGGAAGCTCTGGTTGCAGTTAACTCACATATCTACACTACCAAAACTAACACGAAGAGATCTTTTATTTTTCTTTGGGGAATTTCTTTGGGAGCTTCGTCTCCCTATGCTATTTCCCACAGAAAATTTGAAAGTCTCACATTGTAACAGCCATCCTCTCTGACAGAGTAATTGTGCTTTGGTCCATTGGGAATACAAGGAGCATCACCTTGAATTACACACAGAGAGTGGCTAGGTGGAAGTTCTCAGTTCTTATAAATGACAATCTGTTGTGTTTCTTCAGAGCTCTAGGTTTTCCTGTGAGTGTTTCGTTCAAGGTTGCTTTTTAGAAAATATCTAGAAAGATCCATATGTATAAAAACACCTATCTATATGTGTAAGAAATTAAAGAGTTTAATTTTCTTTCAGAGCCACCTTATGACTGTGTTCACAAATATAGCTGAAAATAGCCTAAGGGACAAAAGAGAGGTATATCAGAGATGAAGGATGTCATGTTTTTGTACATTGTCATGAAAAATAAAACTGCCATTTTATTCGCTCTCTTAAAAATACATACTTACATAGTGTCTTCACATGTTTGGAATCTCAAAGTAACAATTTGATTATATCAAAGGAGTCTTAGGAGTTCTGGAGAGAAACATCTTTCTCACTTGGAAGTGAACTCTGCAAACTCTTAGAATATGAGTTTCAGCATTAGGCTCAATATTTTTGGATGAGATTTTTACATAACAAATGATCAATAACTATCATTCATGAGTTCTCGTGATTTGAATACCCTTTTATCCGACATCTAAACAGCGATTTATTTCACTGACAAGTAATGTGGCAAGCAAAATTTTGTGCATGTATTTTTCATTGTGATTATAGGGTTTTTTCTTAGCTAGCACTAACAATCTAGTTAAAATTTTCCTTATAACTTCTGGTTATTTATTTTATTAAGCTTATGAAACTATGGGTTTGAAACTTACTTCTTTACTTCAGTCTACAGTCTAGTGGTGTATTTTTGAAAAACTCTCAGACAGTTAATTCAGATTTTCCTGAGTAATAGATTAAAAGCATGTAATGATTAGCATCTCAAAACGCTAATTACTGATGAGCAGTAATAACAGAGCAGAAAACCAACTGAGGTGAAAAGGGGATTACACATTTTACATACAAAAAGTTATTACTTTTACTCAACTGACCTGAGGTAAGTTATAGATTTTGTCTGATATAACAATATGTGAGTATTTGAGGAAAAATTGCATCCATCTTAAAGCTGTGATAAAGACTGTTAAGTGGATTCTTTGAAATAGAGATTTTCTAAAGACTATATGCTATGCAAGAATAACAGCAGTTAAAAGGAAGGGTTTTACCAATTCTTTTGACTAAATAGAATCACAGAATCACAGAATGAGCTGAGTTGGTATGGACCCATCAGTATCATGGAGTCCAACTCCTGGCCCTGTACAGGACCATCCTCAAGGGTCACACCATGTGCCTGAGAGCATTGTCCAAACACTTCTTGAACTCTCTTAGGCTGTGACCACTTCTCTGGGGAGTCTGTTCCAGTGCTCAGCGAATTGAAAGGTTGAAGAATCTTTTCCTAATATCCAATCTAAGCCTCCCTTGACACAACTTCAGGCCATTCCCTCAGGTCCTGTCACTGATCACCACAGAGATCAGTGTCTGCCCTTCCTCTCACAAGGAAGTTGCAGACTGCAATGAGGTCTCCTCAGTCCTCAGTCTCCTCTTCTCCAGGCTGAACAGACCAAGTGATCTCCACCACTCCTCAAAGGGCTTCCCCTCAAGACACTTAACCATCTTCATTGCCCTCCATTGGACACTCTCATAGCTTTATGTCTTTCTTACACATTGTGGCTCCCAATACTGCCCCCAGCACTTGAAGCATGGCTGCCCCAGTGCAGAGCAGAGTGAGTCAATCTTGTCTGGCTGGAGATGCTGTGCCTGATGCACCTCAGGACAGGGTTGGCCCTCCTGCCTGCCAAAGCACTGCTGACTCACATTAAACTTGTCTCTGATCAGGATTCTCAGATCCTGTGTTGCAACTCTCCAGCCTCTCATTCCCCAGTCTGTACCTCCAGGCTTACCTCATGCCAGGTGTAGAATCTGGCACTTACCTTTGTTAAAATTCATAAAACTGGTGATTGCCCAGCCCTCTAGCTTGTTAAGGTCTCTCTGCAGGGCCTCCCTGCCCTCACAGGAGTCAACAGTTCCTCCCAGCTTTGTGTCATTTGTGAACTTGCTCTGTATCCCTTCCCATACAATTTCTAAGTTATTTATGAGGATGTTGAAGGGCACAGGGCCAACGATGGAGCCCTGTGGAACACCACTAGTGACATGTCACCAGTCTGATGTCACCCCATTCACTGTAACCCTTTGAGCCCAACTTGTGAGCCAGTTACTCCCCCATTGCACAAACTGTTTATCCAGTTGAGTGCTGGAATTTTTGCCCAGAAGGATCCTGTGAGAGACAGTATCAGAAGCTTACTGAAATCCAAAAAGATTACATCAGCTGGGTTCCCTTGGTCAGCTGGGGGAGTTACCTTGTCATAAAAAGAAACCAGGTCTGAATAAAAAACTAGATCAAAACCACCATTATTCTGATGGCAGATATGGATATGTACATTATATTAATATGCATGTAAATACTTGGCTTGCATGCACACTGTGTGGATGTAAGTCAATTGAGATGATGTTTAGAGAACTGAGTTTGGGGGATTCTCAACTGGTGAGGGGCTCACCATTCCTGGCACAGTGATCTTGTGGGATTTGCTGCCTTTGCTGCAATGTGATATGATTACCCTACCTGTCCAGTTAATTACATTTTTACATTGCTAAGATAATTTGAATTGTAGGCAACCCAATTTCATCTGGCTGCCTAAAAACTGCTTGACATCTGTAGTCAGAGATTAAAATATTGTGAGATGCACAATTTCTTGGTAGTAAGCTACAGCTACTGTGCACTTGGACATAGCCAAAGTCTTTAATCAAATGGATGTATGGGATCTCATACATTCATATATGGGATTCATCAGAGAAATGCAGACACCTACTGCTGGTAGAGTAGGTGACACCGAAAGAGTCATCCTACACTCCCTTCAGAGCTAGAGAGAAATAGCCACTACCAGGACACAGTGACTCACCCTAAAGTGAATGTCTAAAAGACACCTGATAAATCACTTTTCAAAAATGCTCAGTCCTCTCCCAACTGTGAGAAGAGCTCAGCTTGGTCATAAAACTTCTAAAGTTAAGTAAAATGTATCCTACCTCTGGCATCCAATTCATTGCTGTCTTTTTTTATGGGCTATGGTAATATAACAGATTTACTGAATACTTCCTAAGGGATTTTTTTTTTTATTACTTTACATATTTTATTTATACCTCTTAGAAGAGAATGAGCCTACTGCTACTTACAGAAGACCATGACAGGCCTTTTCCCATCAGTAGCAAAGAGCAGAAGCATTTAAAAGCACTCAGTTGACTCTAGCTAGTATTTTCTAACACATAAGAACTTGTAGATAAATGCCAGAACCATGACTTATATAAGTTTCAGTTCTATAAAGTAGTATAAAACAAACTTTTACATTATTCTTCATATTGCCTTTTCCCCAGCTAAATGCATTCCAAGTTTTTTGCATACACACAGAAGCCAGAAAGAAACTGAGGATAAGAGCAAACAAACACGTTATGCATGACTTAGACGAAAGGTCACAAAATTATTCCAAGCTCTGTTGTCTACAGAAAACGTAAATTCACTAATATTTGTACTTTGACTCTTGACATCTGAGAAATTTTCTGGCAGGCAGTTCTGCTTGCATAGAGACATTACTATTATCACAGGAATCAGTAGAGAAGGTTGGAATTAGTTTTCTTCATAAACTCTCCTTCAAAAATTAAAGGTTTGAGTTTTATTTTAAATCTGTGGCAACAGAGAGGTTAGTGATTCAGATGCCAAAAAGAGAAAGCCGCCAAAAAAGACCTAGGATTTATTTATCTCAACATTTTAATTAATGTTTCTCAGAAAGAACAAATCACAAAGCAAAACAGGTAACAACCCTGGCTTATTCTGCAAGGAAAAAAAATCTCTTTTTATAAAACCAGAAATTTGTTTATTGTATTTAAAGCTTGTAGCAATGACCTGAACCTGAGACAACTTTCTGTGCCTTCATCAAGTGCAAAGCTAGAACCAATGATTGCACCTATGTCTTTGAGGAGAAAAACAAACACTGGGGGGTTTGGTAAAAGATCCAAACCACAGAGGGGTTTCCATCTTAGGAGATGACATTTTAGATGGCATGCTTACAGATCAGGAGTGGAATATACAAAAATTGTACCTCTCATACTAGTGTGGCAAATGTTTATCCTCTACCTTTCATTTTCTATAAAGCTAGATTCTTTTTTAAAGAAAGGAATGTCAATAACCTATATTACATTTGGATTTTTTTCTTTAAATTTTGCAAACTTTTAAAAACATTTTTGTGGTTACCTCTAAAGACTGATGTCTCAGTAACAGAGAATCAAGCTGATCTTTCCTGACTCTCAGTGACTGCATCAGAGTTTCTCCAGCTAAGCAATGCCTTTAAGTTTTACTGGTTTTACATATTTAATGTTTCTGTTTTCTAAGTCATCCTGCTTGTAAAAAAGAAGTAATTTCCTCTTTGGCTCTAATACAAATGGCATTAAGTGATGAAATATGAAATATGAAATACACTGAAATACGAAATACACTGAAATATGCCCAGTCTGAATCCAAAATGTAACTCACAATATCTGTCAGTTACTGCAGCTACTATCCATACAGGCTACTTTAAAATAACTTTATAAACCTATTCAGAGCTATAATGACATACACAACAAAGGAAAACTGTTTACAAATTCACACTAATTCAATATGTTTTTCTTCTAAGTGTTTGAAGTACCATTCATGTTCCTTTGGCAGAAAATATTTTTTCCATTTATTCTTGATATCCTTTACAACTCTATTCCAGATTCATATATTCTCAAATATTAAGAAATACAGTTAAACTCATGACAAAATGTTCAATATTTTCCACTAATATTCTTTCAGGTACTGCTCAATGCTGCTAAAACCTGTTCTAAGTTTTGTCCAAGATCATGACTTGTAGGTCTTTAGACATTGACACCCTTCTGTACATGGATCTCAGTGTCTTTGTGGAGACAGTAGAATGCATTTATAGAAGTCTCTGTGAGATGCAGGGTCTGCATTGTGTGAAATAGGAGAGATTGGTAAAATAAGGACAAGAAAATAAATTCCAATATATCCTTTCTTTAAGGAGTTGTCAAGAATAGGTTGTGTACTTTCTAGGTATCTCTGTGTTTTGTGGGAGAAGGTTTTTTCTTTATAAAGTGTTATGGTGACCTGGGAAAATTTATTTTGTATCTTCTTCTCTCTCATATGATGCACAAGAATTTTCCCAGCCTAACTCTTCAGTGCCTTTTCTCCTAAAATATTTTAAAGCTTTTCAAAACAGGACAAGCAGAAAAATCCCACAGTTGTTTGGGGCTGAAATTTATAAATGATAGGATAGGGATTTTGATAAATCAATAATTGGCAGAGATTGTCTTACTGGTCCAGACACAGGCAAGAAATATTTGGAAAGTTAGAAAATATGAGTTTAATGAGATCTTTCATTATTACATAGGGGAAAATATAGGCAAGCTTTAGGCACACATTTTCTAAACTGGACAATTATCAATTGCTCCTACTACTCTTTAATGGCACAAACAGAAGTGTGTTCATTGGAAGACTCCACTATTTGCATGTTAAAAGGATGACTGGAATAAAATGAGCTGTTCTCTACACTTCATTAATTTCTCAATAAAATGGGAAGTACGATCTTTGAATGGCTGGCTGATTCAAAAGAGCATGCAATTATTTTAAAAAATAAGAGTCCATAGAGAGAGTGTAGTAGCACAATCTAACCAAACAGGACAATATGCTGTTGATTTTTGACCTTCTAATGTTCCAGGTTGTCAGAAATTTTTGAAGTGACCTTTTACGCTGCAATATATTTGCCATTTTTTTGTGTCAGCCTCTGATTTTCCTTACCATGTGAGTCACACAACTGCTGCTAATGTAAACTTTTCACCTGAGCAATTGATTTATGCATGTGCCTGCATACACACAGACAGAGTAGCAATGCTTTGACAGTATTGAGAGAATGAGAAGTGTATTGTGTTACAGATTACGAGTCTCTGCTCCTCCTCATCATTCAAACCCACATTTGAAAAATATTTTGCATTTCAGACAAAAACAGAAAACATTTTATAAAGTTCAACAACAAGACACTAATATTTCCCTACTATACTTTTAATGTACCTAGAAGACATACATTTCCTTTTCAAATCGAATAAAGTCTTATGGTAAATGTACAGTTGTCTCTAGAAATGTGTTTTATTTACCTTGATTTCTTCACTATACAAATAAAAATTTCAGCCTTTCAATTTCTGGCTTCTAGAGATTTTTCAATCATCAATAAATTGCTTTCGTAGGCCTATCACATTAATTCTTTGAGGCAAAAGAGGTTGGAAGGGTATGGGATAAAGAATTTAAACTAGGCCTCTGACAGATTTGCAGAGCCAATTTAAAAGCAAATTGTGAGGCTCCAGCTTCACATGTCCACTGCTGTGAGAGGTACTCAATCCAACTGAATTAGCTTGAAAGCGTTCCAAATTCATAGATCTTATTTTGCTATGTAAGAGCCTAGAATCTTCCCCTAACCCCTTATCTATGTAAACTAACCCTCTCCACAGAGAGCTGCTTGAGACCAAGGGTTCAAAGCCCAAACTGATATGGTTCAGTTGAATAACTTTGGCTTGGACTGATGAGGAATTTGCAAAGTTGTGAGATGTTGTTCCAGAAAGATCACCAGAGTCATCCAAGGTCATAACTGTGCAATTATATAAAAAGTCACATCAGAGACAAGTTTATTTTCGTTCCCCGTGCCTGTGTTTTACTGGCATTATCCAGGAAAAAATAAGACCTTTTCAGAGGTGGTTGCCAAGTAAGAAATCAGGTAAAGGCTGTGTTAATTCTAAATTTAGACTGCAAAGTTGTGATGAACTGCTATCCATGAATATGTAAAGTGCTGCACAACCACTTCCTACCTGCTGGGCTGCATGCACAAGATCTTGGTCGTTTTATTCTGTAAATATTGTCCTTTTTGGAAAATAACAACTATTCCTCATACCGTATTTATCCTTCATGAAAATATGTTTACTAAGGAAGAAGTTTGCTGCAAAGAAGAGTGGGACTGGTGGACTGCTCAGTGTTGCCTCAAGACTCAAGACAGAACGTACAGTGGAATCACAAAGGAGCTCTGGATTTCTAAGTCCACTGTGATAGAGGTGAGGGACAGTAGAGCTGAGGAAAACAAAACTGTCCCCACCCTAGATGGTAAAACTGGGAAAACACATCTCTTCAGGCAACTAATCTGGCTGTGGCAGAAATCATAGCCTCAGAGCAGGGCTGGAGGAAGGGGAAGGTGGGAAGGGTAGGAATAGTGAAGGGTGTGCCAGGACCTGAACAGATACAACTGAAAGGACTGGGGAAAAAATGAGGCAAAAGGTCAGAATAAACCGAGGAAGATTTTACATTTGATTGAAGAAATACTGAATTCCTGGTTAGAGAGATCATGGATGTGCTAACATACCAAGCTGGGCTTCCATACAGGGGTCTAACTATATATGGTCCCTTAATCCTTTAAAAAGCTTTTTCTATACAAAATGGGAAGGTCTATCCAAACAGCATTTGTTCCTGCTATAGATGTCTCAATGATGGAGGCTGAGAGCCTGAAAGAACCTCTGTTTCACACAAACACATGAATTCACCAAATACAGCACTAGCAACTAAACATAAAAAGCCAAGGAAACCCAAGCATTATAAATTAACTATTTTCTACTAAAAATTTTATATTCAAATTTTTAGCTTAAAAAAAAATCTTCACATCTGTCAATCAGAAATTCTACAGAAAGAGAATAGGAACATGAAAGGCTCATTATAACAACACTTGTACTTCTTGAAGAGGGTTCATAAGTCAAGGGTAGTGACTGTGTATATTATATGACACTGGAACTGAAGAGAGAAAAATTCATGAATAACAGTTATATACAAAGGCCAGAGGATTTGATTTTATTTATGCATTATTGCTAGCTGTGCTGACATGTTTGTGCATATGCCACTGTACAAAGTGAAAAACACAAAAGTTCCAATGGGTTGTTTAAATATATGTCCACTTCCACAGAAAAGTTACAGGAAGACTTCACTCAGTTTGTTAGTTACTTAGCTAGTTAGTTCTAGACAAAGGCTGGATCAGTGCTCCATAAGCCATTTCTGACAGTTTATTCAAGTTGTTCCTAAAAATATCAGTTTCTACATTTCCTAGCATTTATCATATTCTATTCCAGAAAGTTTTCCAGATGTCTGCTGTAAATCTCACTTGCTACAGATGAAGCCCTTTACTTTCACAGCTGGATTTTCACTTTTACCACACAGCTTTTCCACAAGTTGAAACTGGAGCCACCAATGTCTTCTCTCTAAATGACTTCTTCAGTCTGTCACATAGGGCAGACCAGTGTTGCTTCTTGTAGTCTTTTCCATGCTCTCTCAATGGCTCATTTCTTGCTTGGAGCACAGCACCAAAATCTGTACAAAATATTCTTAGTGAAGCCTTATCTGTCAGTAATGCCTCGAGCAGAAAGGCTGCTTGACACACTGACAGTACCTCTGTGCTTGTTTACCACACTGTAATGCTATTCATTCATGATCAGTTTGGATCCATTTTAATCTCCAGACTGCTTTTACAGTTTTTTTTTGCCCAGATGTATAATTCTTATTTTACAGTATTGGACTTGGTTGTTCCTGCATGTGTCTAAATCCTGGTGTTTCTCCTTGATGAATGACTTTTTTCTTTCTTGTGCAGATTTGAAGTTCCTGCCAGTTAGATGCCAGCTCAGATTTAAGAAGCAATGTTTTCTTCCTTGTATATGTATATATATATAAAATTTATATATGTAACAGTGTGTTAAGTGCTCATTTATCTTAATTATGTATAGAATTACAATGTTTAATGTATTACCTAGGAATCCAATCAAGCATTCTGACTGTCACAACAAAAAATCCAACTGAAAATAACAACATACATGTACATTATGCATTATTGCCTAATCCAGAAAAAAATAAGTAAACTATTTGTATTAGTAAGGACTACCTAAACAAAGATTCCACCAAATCAGGACTTTGATTTAGGTATCTTTTAATTTCAAACTCCTCAAAATGCTTTCATCCCCATTCTACAGAGCAGAGGCAAGGTATTACATATATTACTGATTTACAATACTACTTTCCCAAGATTTTTTCATTTTATTTAGGATTAAACCACCCATGAACTTCAAACCACAAGAGTGTATAAAGTATCAGAATGTTTCAGCTGTAATGACGGTAAGAAAAATTATATGTGTTTATGGACTAGCATTAATTTCTAAATTATCCAGGAGCTGTCACTGAACATGCATATTGAAATAATAGAATTATTTTTTATCATGGATACCTGGAAGGAATTTTTTCTCCTCAGCTAAAGGACTAGCAGGCATTTCCAGATAAGAACTCCTTGCAATATTTAAAAATTAGAACATGAATAATTGAAAGTGTTTGGACGTGACTATTCATTGGAGAAATGGTATAGAACTTATTCAATCATCAGCAGTGAAATATAAGTATATTTCCTTCATGTGCTGCATAAATATTTGATTAACCACTGTGCAAAACATTAGTAAAGCATCTGCTCAGCATGAGACTGAAACCTGCTTGGCACCAATAAACAGAAGGAATAAACTTTGCCTGGTGGTAAATGTTCAAAAATTTCAATCTTTGATATTTGATGTGTTGAGTTGAAAAGAATAATGAAATAAGTATTTAGGATGGTGGAACCAAAACAAAAAGGTACAGGCACCAGCATTCACATGTTAAGGTGATGTGTGAAGTCTGGTGTTTGGTCATGGTATTTTTAATCTGGAATTCACATTTCCTTGTCAAGTTTACATGAAAAATCTAATTTAAACAACTCAACAAAATAAATCAAAACAAAACCCCACAACAAAAGAAGCAAATAAAAAAAAAAAACCAGCCCTGTATTGTTTGTAGAGGAGATGTGGGTAGTCTCTATTAACATGTATTTTTCATAAAGGCCTTTAAGTGGCAAGGGTATTTCTTAAAGTATGGGTTACTTCTTCTCTTACTTATCCATACTTTAAGTATGAGTAATTTTATGGGTACATAGGGGGTGAAAAATCATCAAATTTTGATGATTTCTTTGACCATTTCTAATGCTGAAGTAAAAACTTCATTTTTTGAGTAAAAAGTGCAAAGTGACTCCAGCTTTTTCAGTTTAATTTCCAGAAATATGAACATTAAGGTCAGTTTGGAAAAATATGCTTCACTGTTATCTGAGAAAAAAAAAACCTGAAATGGAAAAAAAACAGCAGTTATCTCTGAGAGACTTTCACCCCAGTATTTCAGACTAAAGATTGAGAGGTGGCGTGGCTCCAGAAAATCATGAAGGTCTGAAAAAACAAAGCAGTACTGTGAGCACGTTGACATTTCCTGCAGATCATGGTCACAGCTTGTCCTGTTATCTCCATGGTGTCCCTCTATAAACCTAGAAGACTAACTTAAAATATTTGTCAAAATGGAGCTCCTGAACTTGAAGACACAGGACAACTGAGAGGAGCAATTTTTTTTCTGATAAAAGTAATTCTTTAAGAAGCACACAGAGTATTCAAATTAGTGCTATTAGGATTTTGGTGATTAACAGATGTGGTGAGATTATGGCACCACATATGTGCCAGTGGGACATCACGTTATTGAGACATTCTTTCTTGGGGCACTCTAACTCAAATCAATGTACAAAGCTCATAGAAAATACATCTTTAAATGTTCCTCCTCCCTTATATTAAATGGAAACTTTTAAAAAAGCCAATTTTGCTTAATACAAAGTAAGTTCTTAGTCATATGAAATTTCACCACTTCATGAAACTGGCAAGGTAAAAGCTCATCATTTTTCAGTATTTGTCCTTATTCTGACATTATTATTGAGTTATATTCACTTAATTATTATCTAATGGAGCACAATCCAATTGAAAGCAATGTTTAATATATTTTGTTATATTACCAAAAATATCAAATTTATGGAATAAATTAAACCAGTTGAATTACCTTATTTATTTTAAGAAGAGGTTATATGTTTGAATATGGTATTCTGTTTAATTTATTACACTGAATTCTTCACTCATCAATTAAATCACAGTAAAAGCAGAAATGAGAATCAAAGGGTAGAAGAAGACTAAATTATCTTGCCCAGGTTTTTCTCCAGTGTTTACAGAGTGCCAAAAGAGCTGAGAATGAAGAATTAGGGTTGAAGCATGGAGACTCTCCTTTCTGATTTTTGCTCATCCGAAGCACAGTTATTCAGTAGGCCTATCCCAATTGTATTTTGTGTTTATTATCCCAAGGGGTCCTAGTGTTTTTGGATGTAGGATTGCACTTCTAACTTGGTGTCATATGGATAAATATTAAAATACCTAGGATGGTAAAAATTTAAAGACTTTTAGACTATGTTCAGCTATGAAATCTCTCTTGATATTTATGGGACATATTGAATAAGAAATGGTTTTCTACAGCTTCTAGCCCATTAAAAGTTCATGACCACAATGTATGATATAAATAAAGACCCAAAAATGTTTTGAAAATCTCTGTTTCGCAGTCAGCACCTAACACTGTAATAGAGATTCTGCATCATAGATTTCTTCACTGGATTTCTCAGTCTCCACAAAACATATTACCCAGTGTGACATATTCAAATACTTGCAGACAGACACACGCAGGGGTGTATCTGCACACACCTCCTCTAAGCAAGGTGAATCGGAGAATATTCTGTTTCCGTATTTGGCATAATAAAATAGTTGGTCTTGCATTGTTTACCCATAAATATCTCTGCTTCTCAGTCACATTCAGTTGGTCTCAAGCATTGTGTCATATCTTCACATGCTCCCCCAGGGAACAGTAAACTGAAGAAAAGAAGTAATAAAAGATAAACCTAAGTTTCCTGTCTATCTCACTTTATTTAATATTTTACAAATAATGTAAGCTTTACTACTCACAAAAATCCCGAGCACTTGCCTAATTTTTTTCTCCAGTGTATTATATTGTGATATCAAACAAAGGAAATCTTCACAAAGGAAGTAAAGCAAGCATAATGTTAAAAAAAATCTTGTGTCCAGAATAAAAGCCAGTTTTAACTACTGCAAAATGAAACATAAATTAGAAACTATGCAGATACAACTTAGTAGAAGAAACATAAACATGAAATGTGAACAAAACAGTACTAAGATGAGGGTATTTTAAACGCAATATTTTGAAGAAATTAAGAGAAGCTGTGGTGTTATTAAATGCAGTCATTTCCTAATCTATTTTGAAATCCTAATTTCTACTAAAAAGTTTAGATTTTGTCCCCCAAAATACATTTTGAAATACCTCTCATATATATAGTTCAAATATTCTGCCTTTTGTTTCAAAATTAAAAGGAAAACATAACCTATAATTTTAATTAAAGAAAAGTTCTGAATTTGGAGTAGCTTATCTGGTACATAAATACATATGGTCTTTTTGGTAGTATTTGACAGCATAATTGAATTTGCTGGGTTATTCATCCACTTTTATATTCTCTTGTTTTTAATTCTACTCATGTCTTTTTTTATTCTTTTTCTTTCAGTACATGATTTTCTGTGTCTTCTCTTCCACTCATTTCAGATCTCCCTAACCATTTTCTCAGTTATGACAGTCTTTTTCCTTTCCTGTACAATAGCAATAAAATACTGAAATTTAGGTATCTAAGCTGACAAATTTAGGTTCCGTATCAGAGAGTACCAGTGTACCATAGGTACCAATGTTGCATGTCTGGGTAAAGTGAGTTGGCATGTAAAGGAGGCTGCAAGCAAAAATGTGGCAAAATGCTTATGGGCACCTGAATAGTTGATCAAAGCATGAATGGGTTTTATGGTAGCAGGTAAGCATTGCTGGAAAACTGCCTGTGCTTTTCTATGGGTTTCACTGCCTTCATCTTCCCTCCATTCTCTCCCCAGGTGCTCACTGCTTCTGTGGCTGAGGATTTATGGTCCACTCCTCAACAGGCTCTGGCTACTCTTTTTATCTTCCACTGTCATCTATTGCTCTACCTAAGACTGTGCAATGCATCCAGCAGAGTTTCTGCAATTGCTTTCCTGAGAAAGCTACTCTTTGCTTTTAGCCTTTGAAACTCTCATTTCACTAATTTTCATTCCTAGTGCCTCAGGTGGTCTTGATGTAACTTTCACACCTGCTTGCACACTCATTCCCCACACTCTTTAATATCACCTTACTTTGTCATGTTATTTTCCCTATATGGCAGAATTGTAGCTGACCTCAGTGCATGCCATTTCTCCTTTCCTTTGCTACTTGCTCTGATCCATATACTAACAATAATAATAATAATAATAATAATTATTATTTTGATAATTTAAAAAGCTTTACAGATGCATTGGAAAGCACATAAACGAATAAACAACATTCACTCTACCTCAAATACATTCCTCAACAGATAAAAGAATAAATTCCCTTCTTATGATACTCCTTAATGTAACCATATTTAACATTATATTTTGCAATTATAGGTCTTCTATAATACTTACAGAAGCAGATTAACAATCAAGCCTCAATTAAAATATAGAAAGGACAGCACTCGTAAAAATATTACCAGGAAATGCAACATTGTACGGATGCACAAAACAGAGCTCAAATATTTTTTGTGTGTGCACTATAAAAAGTACCGTATTTAATGATGCAGTCCTCTGCTGTGTGGAGTGCCTCCTGCAGGGTGCCAAGTGCCTTCAACTCTTAAGTCTGTCTCTCTCCAGAAGCATTGGAAAACTGAGCTATAAAGCAGTAAGGTACTTCTTTATAAAATAATGCTCTCCATTTGACTTGAAAAGAAATCTTTCACAGAAGGAATGAAAGCTACCGCTGAGACATTCTTGATAGAAAAGCAAGTTGATTCAAGTGGCCAGTTCTTATGTTTCTGCAATAACAATTCATCAAATCTTGGTAATCAAAAATGATGGAAAAGGAAATAAAAGAAGAAAATACATGGCAGCTAAATGGAGCTTTGAGCCAACCCCAGACTTTGTGAAGTTTGACAAGATGCAAAAGTTTGAGGTTTCAAAGCTCTTAAAAATATATTTCTTTATATATTGAGAGGTGCTGTTTCCATAAAGTCAATTTTATGGAAGACCATTTCATTTCTTGGTCTTCAGGCAACATTCCATAGTGATCTATCACTCCCAATTTGATCTTTCATATCATGTTATGTTATCTTTCAATTTACATAATAGAGATGGTTGAACAGGAAATAACAGGGGAACTTCAAACCAAAACCTTCAGGCACGTAAGGGACTGGGTCTCCAACACAGTCAAGGCACTTGCCACTCACCTCCTGGTAGCCCCTACTCTGTCATGTCATTGACTCTTCAAAGAATTAGAAAACAAGGTCTAGTCTAAGACAAAATTTGTACTAATGTCCACCACCACCACATCGATTCTGTGTGTAGGAGACTGGAATGGAGGAGAAAGGGGAATAGCAGGCAGAACGCACTGCTTAGGATAGGCCAATGTGTCCAAAGTCCTGCACACCACAGTGCCCTTTAGGGCATTTTATATACATACATTTCTTCACAGACATCAAAATCCTACCTGCAAAGCCTAACTCCTGAAAGTTGAGCCATTTATTTTTTCTTTTTATATGCCATCTCCACCCAAGCACTTGTAATACAGAGAGTAGAGAAGGAGGAACATTACATCAAGAAACTTGAAAAAAATTCCCAGAATCCCAAAAAAAGCAGAAAATTCCCAGCGTGCTTTGAAATCTATCAGATTTTAAATGATAGTTATTTATCCTAACAAATTTTAATATGAATAAGCACCAGAATGTTTCTATGTGATTTCCATTACTTTCCTACTCAGGTCTGGGTGTAGGTTCCAGATAATGTTGTATCTTCAGCTTCACAGGCATTTGGAAAATTAGGATAGTTCAAAATTTCTCACTATTCCAAGGGATATTTAGCATCAGTTATATAAAAATTATTTATATCTATAGTAAATGCATTGTATATAAGAAGTAAGTTACAGATTTCAGCCGCTTTGAGGTAGAACATTCATAATTGTCCACTGAGATTTTTAATGCAATCAATTTCTTCTTATCTAGTATATAATTTAAATCTCTAGCAGAATCCAGAGTGGAGATCTTACAAGATGATTTTGATGGATGTTCAGGATTCAAGTCAGAAGACACAGTACAATGAGAGAATTTAGTTAGGCACAGCTATATTCCAATTATTTTGTAAAAAAAGAAAAAAATTACTATAACTGACAGGGACCTAATTCTGCATAAAATAAGATCTACAGGATATTTTTTCTATTTTCGTCTTCTTCCTATACATGTCAGCATCAGAAAAACTTTGTTGAATATGACATCTCTAAGAATTCTCTTTTCCCAGATTCTTTTGCCAACAGCCTATATTCTGTATTAAACTTCAGTCAGTTGTCTAGATCTGGCTTTCTTGCATAAATCCTTTTCTAAATGGTGACTACCACACTTACACTCTCAGCAGGAGCCTGAAAATTTTGAAAAACTAATGACATATTAAGCAGTTGACCAAACTTTCTGTGTGGAAAAGATGACTCATATTTTAACAAACTATATTTAAAACATATGTATAGTCTCAGAAAAGAAGAAGAAGAGTATGATGCTGAACATTTTTAATTTTCACTGAGAGGAAGGCAGAAGGGGATCCCTTAGCAGCTAACAAAAGGTTTCAGGCTATAGTCCCGTATCTGGAATGGATAGTGGATGAGGGCATGAGTTTAAATAGAAATTTCCTATTGGCATACCAAATTTGCAACTAGTTTCTTAGAAAGTACACATAATGGAGATTAACTGTTTTAAGCCTGTCAATCTTTATTCCACAAGCAATCAAAATTAAATAATAGGTCACTTAAAAGTCACAGGGACAACTCATAATAAAAGACTTTTCACATATGATTGGCTAAGATAATTTAATATTTCAAAATTCAGAAAATAGATTATCCACAGCCACTTTCTCCAAAAGTACTTTGAGTATGTTTATCTTGAAAAATTATATAATATCCTAAATTAGGGTTGAAAATAATAAAACCATTATCATATAATAACAAGCTAGCTTTGAAGATAAATAATTCCTAATGTTTTTCCAATATATGCCACTTCTATGATTCTAATAGGGAAAACCAGCATATTAATATATGCTAAAATTTTGATTTGCATTTGCAATTAGCATGAGAAAGTAGTATGTAATATACCATGATTGTCTAAGGACTTATAGATCAAAAAAGAGATAATTGTTGAGCGTTGCCAACTACTAACTGAATAAATAACCCATAATCCAAGGACTTTGCAGAATTTAGGTCTCAAAGACAAGGGATTATGAACAAAACATAGTGCATACAACTAAATGTTTGAGGGTTCTCTTTCTTTCTGTTTTAACCAAATTCAGATCTTGTGTGTTTCCCTGCACTCAAATAAAACTTTGGATCATAAAAGGAAAAAATTTAGAAAGGGACTTGAAAGCAAAGATACAAAAAATGGAAGGAATAATCAGAAGCCAAAATATACTTGTAGGGATTCCACATTTTATTGATAGGCAACCTGCCTCTGTAGAAGGAATGACTAGGACTGTTCAGGCTAAGATGAAGGTGATGGAAAGAAGGTATGATAGAGATCAATAAAATCACTGTCCCTTTCATTTCTGGCCCAGGGGCTTTCTGTGCCACACATCACAGAAGGGCCAGAGAAAATTCTAGGGGGAAAAGATCACTCTTTGCCATCTGATCTTCACTGAGCATGTCCTGCTAGCCACTGTTGCTGATCGGAGGCTGGATTGACCATCTGACTGCTATGTGTGAGGGCATATTTTGTGAGATTTAAAACATTCTACAGATGCTTATTTAAAGACATAGGAGCACCAGTATATTGCATATTAAGAATCACAGCAGGAATATAAACTTTAAGTTGTGAATCTCTGCTGTGGAGGAGTAGCATGGGAAGAGAGGCAATGTATCATATAACTGATTCTACATCTGTAGTGAATCCTTCGATAAAAAGCTTTTACTCTTATCCTCAGGTCCCTTAACATTTTATGTACAATCTTCTTTATTACCAGTACATCTATGAATTTAAAATGCCTAGTTTTACTCTGAAGAATCTGTGAAGAATAAATATGAATAAATCATACTTACTAAAAATCATCAGTATGTCCTATTCATACCCATCTGGTGTGTAGATGTATATACCTTCGTGGTGGCTGGACACAATAAAGTATTTCGTATATTAAAAAACACAGTCCATACCAAAATAGTCTACTCATACTCAGAAAGAACAGATGGCTGTAAGGAGTTATGACTGGTCACACACTGCTTTGTGTGACATTAACCAATAAGATTGGTATTCCTCATGACTAAGATGCCTCCAAGTTTGCTTGCTCATCACCATCTGCCAGGATGAGGGTTGACCAAGTAAGTGCAAAACAATAAGAAATTTAGTGCAGCTTTTCTTATAAGTCCAGTTATAGGTACATACAGTATCTGCATCTATTGCCTCATGTAGGCAACAAATCCAACAAATCATATCATCATTGGTGAAGTTTCCCTCCCTAAATCAAACAATTTTTTTCTAATATTTCTTCTTTTTAATTGATTCAAGAAAGATGATTTTTGGGATCCTGAAAGGCTCTCTAATGCCCTTTGTCACCAGTTCAAACTATGAGGGAAAATATATGTGAACAGCTGGTATTGCAGTGTTATTATGTGACCTCTTTCTTTCCCAAGCATGGTTAAAATTTTTTTAAAAAATTAATCAATGAAGTGGCACAGTACAATATGTAGAGAAATCTCTTATGTCAAAATCTGTTTTGAAATGACAGTTAAAGTATTTTGTCATCTTATATCAGACAATAATACAACACCTGGGAAAATATTTTGGAAATGGAACTAAAAAAAAAAGGAATTTTTTTTTTTCCACACCAGGCAGGCATACTTATTATTCAGAGCTTTAGAATTCCTTGAAAGTGGGTATTGTAGAGAAGAGGGGGGAAAAAAAGTAAACAGATGAAATCACACAGATGTTAATTTCAAATATATGTAGTTTTCTTTTTGAAACATCTGGGTTTAATTTCAAACTCCACAAAGTGCTTTAATCTTGAAATCAGCATGACTTGTGGGACAGTGAGAGCAAAATAAATATGAAAATAATGTGCTCCTGGAAATGACTGCACAGTATAACAGATGTTAGTGTTTAGGAATTTATCTCAATATTCAGAGAAAATTTTCTTATCCTTAATTTCATCCTGTTACTCCTATCAAGAATTCAACTTACATAACTACAGATGAAATTATACGTAACAAAATTACTCAGCTCTGGAAAAATGTTTCCTAGGTTTTTTGCCTCCAGGAAACAGTAATGGATGGTCAAGTATTGGTTTAAGATTATAATTATTAGTAATATTTTGTTCATTATTATTCATTAGTTTGTGGGTATATAATGTCATCTTTTTTCTGAACAAGAATTTTACATTTAAGAGGTTTGTCTTCAATTGCATTAGTCACCTTTGGCAGCATTTTTTAATGAATTGCATTTTTGGTGGAGAAAGAAAAAGGGTGAAAATATTAGAAGGAAATAATTGAATGAGCCCATGCTGTTAATTAATTATTAATCAGAAGCTGATGAAGTGACTTTCTAATATAAATCTCCACAACGGGGCTTCTGTTCAGTAAAGAGTAACTTTGTCTTTTATTACTTTGGGTCTACCAATGTTGTGATACCATCTCTACAGTTAGGATAAATCTGCTCTAATGAAGACAGTGAAATGTTAAGCAAAAAGCTCTTTTTGTTCAAAAATATTGCTCACTTTCCTTATTAGCTATTGTCAGTATTCATGGTGTTGCAAGAAATCAACACTGAGGGCAGTTAAGATCAACATCCTACATCTGGTCAAGTTTTTTTTCCATCAGCTCAGATTAAGGCTCAGTTGAAAAGCTGAGCAAACAAAACAAATGTGCCAATTTTTGGCATAACTGAAACTTATAGCAGAATTCCCATGCTCATCTTCACCCTCTGACAAACATCCTCTTAGGTCATAGATAGGTCTACCGCATTCCTAATCTTGAATTTATAGTATTACCTTCTTGCCAGTATGCCCTTGACTAATGTGGATATGCTGCATTTTCTTTTTTTTTTTTTTCTTTTTTTTTTTGTTTAGAACAAACTGAATATACTTGCTTTTTGTGAGACCCAGGGACAACTCTAGATTTATGCATTCTACCACGTTGGAAATATTTTCATATTACACTGAAATCAAGTATTAATTACTGAGTCATTTCAAAAAGGAAAATCTCTATTTCCAAATGTCATCCCATTTCCTGTACACTCACTTCATATTAAGACGTTGATTATACATTAGTTTATGTCTGCAGAGCTCATGAATATGAAAAAAATAATGCCTAGCTATTACTATTAAGGTGTTGTCATTGCAGGATATTTTTTGCAGCAAAGGTAAAATATTTTATAATGCCACTGAATAAATTCTGCTGTATCATAGAAGCAGGTGTCTTTTATCAATTATCTATATGAGCTGGCATTTTGCTCCACTGCCTCATAGCTGATCCTTAAATTTTGTGAGATTTAAAACATTTGTTTACACAATACTTGTACACTGGAGAAATTCTTCTCTGTTCTTTTTATAGAACTCCTTGGAATTGAAGCACTTTATAAATAATAATATTACTGGACCATAAAACTCTATAACTTCAGGCATTTAAATTCCTAATTGTATGCCAAAACATCATGATAAGGCTTAAGGTAACTGAAGTCCATGGGGATGTGAATTTCCAACATTAAATTTCCTTAGGTGAATTGAGACCTCCTGGTTACCTCTAAATCTGTTTCAGAGGTGTCTGCTTTTAGTACTTTGACAAGTACACTAAGTACTTGTCTTCAGAGCTTAAGCAAAACATCCACCTAGAACATTGTGCAGATTAGGTCACCAAGAAAACAAAATTAAACAGCTGAGAAAGGTGCCTTAACAGTCTTTTAGCTAACTAAACAGTGTTTTCAGGATACAGAATATCTTTTTTCTTCCATTCTCATTCTGTGACTTTTGATATTACATTGAGAAATGCAAAATAGTAAGAACTTGTAGCTGCTAGTATGATAAAAATTTGGGTGTTCCCATTTTGCTTTTTCTTTGGAAGCCATTCCACTTACACAGTGTAATTAAATATTGACTCAGCCAAAGATCATAAAAAAACTGATTAAATAACTGGTCAGTTTACATGCAGAAGTGAAGAGAAACATGGATTTTCCTTTCCAACACAAATTAATAAAATATTAATGAAAGAAGGAACTGATTCTCTCCTCAAGAATGAGTGCTCTAGTAAGTGTAATTAAATCAATCTGTTTGGAAGATACATATTTTCTTAGGCAAAGTGGAACAATACCAAGCAGGCAGATTGAGGGTCCCTCAGCTCATCAACCTGATGATTAAAAGACCCTTCTGGGAGATATGGCTTCCTATCTCCATGGAAGAACAAAGCATTTAGCAGGGGTCTCCCTGGGCTGAAAGGCATTTAATTACAAATATGCGTTTAGTACAGTCTTGAAAGTGGGCTGGTACTTAAACTGTAGGGAAGTAATTTATTTATTCCCCTGTCCTCAGCATCCTAAATTATTTTATATTTTTATATTATTATAAAATTATAAATATATATTTATTACTATAATAAATTATTATATATTTATATATTTTATATTTTTATATTATTTATATTTATAATTTAGGATGCTGAGGACAGGGGAATAAATAATATTTCAAAATATTATTGTACTTTGCCTTTCTATTCCTCCACCTACCCCATCTGCAAAGCCACCTTTCCCCCAAAAACAAGTACAATCCTTTTGTCAGTATGCTTGATTTTGTGAACTTGACAGAGGGCTATGAATCCCTTCTTTCAGTTCAAAATAAAATTTGATTTCTTGACTTGGTCATAAAAGATTTGCACAAGCTCATAGAGCCAGTAAAAGATCAGGTACTCATCATCCACACTGATGATTCTTCAGTTATTGTCCCTGTGTCAAGGCTGTCTTTCATTTTGCTCTCTCCAAGAAAGATGAAAGTAATACAGATGTGAAAGTCTAGGCAGAAAACTTCTTCATTTTTAAGAAAAAAAGATTGAGTTCCCAACCCATGTTTATTTGACTTTGAATGATTCTAAGCAATTTCATGCTAACACAACATGTGTTAATATATTTTCAGTGGAATGAAACTGAAATCCACTTAAAATTATCTTTTACAGGATAAGTGGGTGAGAAAAAGAGAATGTAGTGCCAATGTTTTCTTAAATATCATACTAAATTTATAGTATACCACATTCTTTCATCTAAAAAGGAAACCACTGTTTCTTGTTTCTTGCGTAAATAAACTGTTAGGAAAGTTCTTCCATTTCCTGTGTGTTTCATTGGCTTGACAAAAAGATAAGCCATTTCCTTTTGATAGCCAGGCAAAATGCATGCCATTTTTCACTTGTTTTCAATATACAAACAAATTTCCTTCTGTCTATAAAACACCTCTTTAGATTGCCTAGGACAGAAGTCTGCAGCCACTGAAGAAGTCTGCTTCATTGTCTGAAGAGTCATGGGTTTAACAGCAAGGTTTTAAAATTTTGTTTCCTTGTTTTTGTTAATTCATTTTGGACTTAAAAAATACCTTCAAAAGATTCAACCAAATACACCAATTATTGTAAAATAACAGTCCTGAGTTGCTTAATGTGAGAGACTGGATATTATATTGAATCATTGAGTACAGTAGTTACTTTTATCTGAAAAATTAATGTCATGATTTCATAGAAATGAATATATAGGTTTATTTCAGATAGTAAGCTTAGGATGGAGAAAGAAGCAAGGAACAGCCATTTTTAAAACATTATTGTACTTTGCCTTTCTATCCCCTCACCTGGCCCATCTGCAAGCCCACCTTTCTCCCAGTGACAAGCACATTGCACAGTATAAAGTTTATATATCAGGAATGAACTTTTGGGAAGTACAAAACTCTTGGAGAGCCCGAGATTTTAACATATTTACCTTTGTTCCCTTATACCATATTATTTTTAAAACCAGTTATAAAAATGTCAGTGTTTCTAAATAAGCAATGACTTTAATACAACTTGTGATTAAGTAATAATGAATTCTCCTCTGCAGAAGAAATATTCTGGAGATTAAAGATTTCTTTTGAGTGAGGTTGTCAGTTTGCTTAATTTTGGATTTAAAGACAATAATACAAGGTACACTAGAGCTGCTGTACTTCAAGATTAGGGTGGCACTTAAATTAACTGGAAGTCCTCTTTGAGGCAAAGGAAAACACTAATCAAAATATTTTTGAAATAGTGGCAATGGTACATATTTTTAAAATTGCTATTTCAAGTCTCAAATAATTAAGGACTAAGAGGGTAAAAAAGGTAAAAAATCAAAGAAATATGTAAATGGGAGTATGAATATAAATAAAATGGGAGCATGGTGAAGACTAGGACCCATAAATGTAATTGAACCTATGATTCCAACAAATCAATATTATTTGAAATATAAAAAATATAGCTCAAAGAAGTTGTACTATGCCTAGACTTTGTGATCTCTCCTGATACAATTTTTTATGGCCTGTTATGAGTCAGAGAATTCTTCTTCTGCTCAGCTTCTGGACCTCTAAGTCTGCACTGAAATCACATGTTGGTGTAAGAGAAATAGGATATTGGATGAAGGCAAGTATTTGGGTAAAATTGAATATGGTACCTGCACCAGTTGTAATCAGAATAAGTCTGACTACATTATTTCAGGTAAGGTTTCTTGCCTACTTGCTTGCTTGAATCTTGCCTTATTCCCTTTAAATAATGTCAAACTTCTTTCAGAAAAAAAAGAAAAATGCTGCCAAATACTGCCATAGTATAGTTCTCTCAAAATCTAGAGTTTCATTTCTATTAGTATTTTCAAGTATAATGATGGCCCAAACTAGCATAAATTTGTATATCCAGATAAATATTTGAAATTTCTTTCTAAATATTTTTAAAATAATTTGTTTAGATCAGCAGAAGTATTTATTTTAAAATTTTAAAATATTCATTAATGATATACTAAATACAGAGAGTAGGTTTTTTGAAGTAAAAAAAAAAAATGAAGGAATTATTTTCTTCCTCAGAAGAATTTCTACTGAGTTGCCATATTTCTATGTAATGTTTTGATGTGTTCCAGATACTTGGCCTGAAACATTTATATTAAGTCTCTAAATATTTAGTGTCTTTTTCAAGGCCCAGTTCTTCAAATTCTTTAATCAGATGTAAATTTTAGCTATAAAAAAGAAACATCACATTCTTACTGTTATGAAATAAACAATAGTTGTTTGATCAAATTTCACCCTGAAGGACAAAAAATATCCAGAAGACAAATGCAACATTCTCATCAATGATCTGGATCTTTATAGGTTTATCTGTTTGTAAATGATCACATTTTTGTGGGCAAGCTTTTCACAGGGTTGGAAACAATGAGAAAGCAAACTTCCCAATCAGTAGCACGGAGCACTGAGCAGGTGCCCCATCTACAAGGGTGGCAGGGAACAGGGAAACTCTCACAGCACGAAAGTCACAAGTGGAGTTTTATCCACTTGTGGATAAAAGCAAGAAAGGAGCAAAACCATCTCCTGTAGAGTTTATTGAATAAGGTGGGGTGTGTGAATGGTGCCCTTGTTGATCTAACCTGCAGAGCCCTCACTTTGAGGAGCTGAAAGAGGAAATGGTGCAAAAATGTTAAGATCATTTGAGTTTGCCCCTGTCTGATGAAAAGAGATGGAAATTTTGGGAGCAGTGTCACTGCAGGAGGTGTTTTGGACATTACAGATTATGTCCATTATTAATTTCTTATACAAAAATCACCAAAGCTGAATTGAACTTGAAATAAGGATTTTTTTAGAGTTGAATATATTTTGAGTCTGAAAGGAAGTAAATATTCAATATTATAGATGTCCTACTTTCTAAATAAATTATTGGCAATGAAACTGAACCTGAAAGCTGACTAATTCAAGTGATTCCTGCTCTCTAGATGTATCAGCTAAATATAATTATTATAATTTACAATTACTTTAAAAATTATTTTCTTCCCCGACAATGCTGTTTACATCTGTATTTATTATATGTAACAAATTTAAACTTGCAGTAATATTATATTTGCTTTTATATATAAACAGTATGCAAAAAAAAAAGAAAGTGAGTTTAAAAACAATTTAAAACACTTAAAGGACATCAGTGTGAGATACTTAAAGCATCAGCTGAATCTTCAGGGGGTAAATTGTCCTTGAAAGACACAAAGACAGTTTAAAGGGGAATTTATAATCTTTCTCTTGGGTTTGACAATATTAATTTGTCTCAACTATTTCAGAAGTGCCCCAGCCACGGTGACACTTTCCTAGGTGCATTCTAATAAGGTGATACAGTGTCATTAAATGAGATGGCATTCAGCAGAGAATAGTAACTCAAAAGCAATTGTCATGGAATATAAGGTGATCTGTCACTAATAAATGACAATTGCATGTACTTTATGAGATCAGAATAATTATTATGCAAACAAACCACAACACATTATGTGTAGAGGCAATGCCATTTTTTTAACTGATATATAGAGCTGTACAGCATTATTTTTGCAGCTAGACTAGTGTTTATTCTCTATCAATGAACTGCTGAGAGTTCATGTCTGTCATCAGATTTCCAATGTTTTGGCTGTTTGGTGTTGCTCTTACCTGTAGGTATTACCAGAGTGGCTATTGTCATATTCTTAGGATAAATCATTTTAGGAAGCATTGCTATTGTTTTCTAAAGATTTATATAACAGATCTTGGAAAAAAAGCAGATTCTTTCCTTTGGGTGCTGGAAAAAAATAATTCTTAAGTAGGCAGAGGGTTTCAGATATTAAGCAGAAAGAAGATCAAGAAAGCAAAACTTATTATCTCCCCATATAGTAGAAAGAAACAAAAGCAACCAAGAGACGCGCTTTGTATCAAAGTGAACGAAGGCCTGAGTAATTTGGAGACAGTTATTTTTTTGTTCAGCAAGGCAAGTAGCTGCCACATATTGAGAATATTTTTTCATTTGTTTGCTGCCATAATGCCAATGTTCATATCTTCATGTATTGTTTTCTCAAGGTCATTTCTATGGGATTGTTTCAGGCCTAGTATAAGTGACAGCATTTATTGCACAGAAAATAATTCATTGGAAAATAGCCAAACTGTTGGGTATATGGTTTTTTTAGAAACCCAATAGTGCTTCCACTGGACTGGTTCCTGACCAATCCTTTCTTGTCAGATATTTATATTTATTAGGCCACTTTTACTCTAGCATAAGACTGACAAGTTCAGTGGCAATTATTCTTACTTAGACTGTGGTAGTGCAAGGAAAAAGACAATTACTCCCAGCTGCATGAAAGAAATTTTGGAACAGTATTTAAGGCAGTAATTATTTTAAATGTTTTAAACTACTGAAGTCATTCAGATACCATACTTTTTTTCTTATTTTTACATTAAATCAAATTGACCATGTACAGGTGCTAAAGAACCCACAAAGCCTTTTTGTATCACCGAACCAGACCTGTCCTCTCCAAGAGCTGTAAAGCATCTATGTGCTAGATTAGTGATTCCTACCATCCAAGGTAGCAGAAAACTTCATGTGCACTGTGCTCATAAGATGTCAAATACATATAAATTATGGTAACTATATATATTTCAATCCATTGTGACCCAAGATATTAAAACTTTTATTTTGCTTTTATTTTCTTTTAAAAGTTGACAACAGGCAATGACAGTGAATGACAGTAGATTAGCTAGAACACTATTAGAATCGATCTAACAATATCAAGGTGGTTAATTATGTTTTGGGTACAGATTCTAGATGGCAGTTCGTGCAGGGAATAAAAGAATTTATCTCCTATGGAGCTGCAGGAAGTTCAGGACACCTGCAGCAGGCAGAGATACAGATGTGGAGTTCACAGATGTGTCCTTACTCCACTTGAAAGGAACGAGCCAATATCAACTACCATTTTGGTCTCTTCTCTTCAACAGTCACTTCTGTTCAAATGCTCCTACTTGAAAACTGCCAGTGAACTGAATTATGGCAGTACAGTCTGTGAAGAATTTTTTTAGTAAATCAAAATCACTTTGGCACTTCTGGGTCAAAAGCCAACTGCTAGTTTCTATTGGAAAAGTTATCAGAAGTTCACGCACTACTTGCAATATCTGTGTCAGAGACCTCTCACCAAGAAGCTAGATTCACTCCATACTAACCTGAAATTCCAAACAATTTTAGTCTTTGTGGTATAAACACAACCTGTTTCTGTATAAGATATGAATAAATTTTAAATGTTAAAGGTAAACATTATTTTTGTAAATCATTCTGCTATAGTAATTCCTATTTTAGCACAAATAGCTGAGATTGAATAAAATCCTTCTTTTCAAAACACATTTTGTTTTAATTTCCATATTTTCTTTCTAATAGAGACTGCTGTATATACTTTCAGAACGTTGTTCCTTCTTTAAAGTCTGAATGTGTCTTCTAACTTGATAGGATGCATCCATGGTAAAGGAGCTGGTGTCATTGCTAGGTCACTCTCAATTGTCTTTGAAAGTTCATGGAGTTTCCTAAGGACATGAAGACAGAAAAGGCAAGAAAGGAGTCCCAGGGAACTACAGTGTCATCAACCTGACCATAATCCCTTGAAAGGTGATGGGGCAAATAATCCTGGAAGATATTTCCAAATCTGTTAAAAAGGTTTGATCACCAAGCCACCAAGAGTGACTGCAACAGTCAGCATGGACTGTTCTCACCAGCCTGACAGGTCAGCCACTGCTAGTATACTCCAGGGGTTCATTCCAGGAAAGTACTGACTTACCTCTTCATTAATGACGTGGACAATGAGGCAGGCTGCACTCTCAGCAGGAGTGATACACACTTGGGAGGAATGGCTGATACACCTGATGGATATTGTGCCACTCAGAGGAGCTTCAGTAGTCTGGAAAGATCGGCTGACGGGGAACTCATGGAGGTCAGCAAAGTAAAACACCAAGTCCTGCACCTACATAGGAATAGCCTGGTGCATTAAAGCACACTGTATAGGCTAACCAGTTGGAAAGCTACTTTACAGAAGAAATCCTAGGAATCCCTGTAGACAACAAGCTAGTCAGAAGCCAGCAATGTGATCTTGGGGAAAAGAAGGTTCCTGACAAGATTAGGAAGAGTGTCACCAGCTGTTTGAGGGAGGCGACCCTTCCACTCTACTCAACACCAGTAAGACACATCCCAGTACAAGAGTCATGGACACCGAGTTCAGAGACAATAAGGGGCTTGGAGCATCTGACTAACCAGATACAGCAGAGAGAGCTTGCAGTGTTCAGCCTGAGTAGTAAATGTTCAAGGAGCTCTTATCCATGTATATAAATACCTGATGACGAACTAAATGGATGGAGACAAACTCCTCTCTGTAGCGCCTTGCGGCATTCTCTCTTTCTCCCTGGTCTGGGGCAGCTCCAACGCCCTCCGGTGCCGCCTCCCCCTGGACTTCCGGGTTCGCTGCTTCTCTCCCATGTGCTGCTGGCACCGGCACACGGGTCGGGGTCTGCCAGGTTCTGTTGCCCGCGCTACGGGTCCAAGGTAAAGAGTGAAGGAATGTCCAGATCACCCACAAGGAAGGCAGGAAGGCTTTATTGTCGCTGAGAGCTGCAGTGGGAGGGGGGTAGTGACCTGCGCTTCCCACTCCACGTGGGGGAAATGGCGCCAGGACCCGGGAGGGAGCGGGATGATATAGGGGATGTGATAGAGAGGGCAGACACTGCCCCCCAATCAGTGCGGGATGCCACGGTGATGACGTAAGACAGCGACCAACCAGAGAACCCCACAGGGGTGGACACCGAGCCTCGGGCTGAGTGGGATCATGGGGATGGGGCGGCGGACCTGGGGTTTCCTGGGGCTGGATGGGAGAGTGGTTACAGGAGCGGAAGGGGGGGAAAATCCAATGGCAGGCAGCATGGGGCCAGAAACCGCGGGGGGGGAACAACACGGGGGAAGCACGGGGTTACACAGGACTCGGCTAGCTAACACAAATAAGAACCCCTAAAACCCAATCCCAGGATGCAACAGTTCCCAGTAAGGCAGTAGGCACAAACTGAACAAAAGGAAATTCCACTTAAATATCAGAAATACCAGTCTCCAGTCTTGGAGATATTAAAAATCCCACTGGATACCTTCCTTATCAGCTGCTCTAGCTGTCCATGCTGTGACCACAAGAGTTAGACTAGAGGATCTCCAGGGTGCCTTCCCACGTCAGCAACTCTTTAAGTCACCGATTTGCTCACTTATAATGAGCTATTGTTGCAGACTTGTTGCTTTCATTTACTCGTGTTTAAAGTTTCTACTTTCCAAATTCTACTTTTACATGATAAAATCATCCTCATTCTTTTGCAAGGGAAGTATGAGTAAAGTTATTGTTTTCCATATAGATAGCTAAATGTAACCTCATTGCACAGCAATGCTGACATTAGTTCTGTTGCTGTTCAGATGCAGTAAGAATATATTAAGAATGAGGGAAACATTTGAAAATGAAAAATATGAACCATAAATTTAATTTTTTTCTGTTTCTAAATTTATTTCAGTTAATTCTTAGTTAGATAGCTAGAATCACATTTATTATGAAATGGAAACTAAAAAAAAAATTGTTGTGATTGAAAAATTATATATTTATGCCACCAGTGCACAATGCTGGAACTTGAAGTCATATAGCAACCAGTGAGACACCTTTCTTAAAACAAACATGACATTGCCATTGGTTTTTCGAATTGATTTTTGTCCATAGAAAAAATTACACCAAATACAAAACACCTTGCCCATGATATGGTGAGTAACAGAGCTAAAAAAGAGAAATAAGAATTTGGGAAGAACTGAGCATATTTCTCTTTCTCTGATAAGTCTGTTCCCACAGGTTGATTCTTGGACAATCATTTCTGGCTTCAATTATCCAGAGCTTTTAGCTCTGGAACCTCAAGATCTCTATAATGTACATTTTTCACTCGTTCCTAGTAGCTATGAACATAAAACAAGTCTTGAAAATATCCCTATATGACTATGGGCTAACTTTATTAAGACCTGAGTCTTTTATTTACAGTATGACTGGGCAAAAGGATGCAAACCAGCTCTAAGCCATCAGCTAGAAGTAGATGTCATTTTGGCCAAAACAAGTCAGCCACAATAACAATAATGCAGCGGCATGGCTTCTGATTCAATACCTGTCAACTGAGATCCTGCACAGCTGCATAGCTGACTCCTACCTGGCCATCCAGGTACACCTTTCTGCAACAGACCAAGCAGATCTACTGCTCCCTAGGCAAGTATAGGCAGTAAAAGACAAATGACATAGCATACAATTGCTGCACAGCAGCAATGTCTAGGGAAACAAGATTTCATTGTGTTTGCAAAATCTAGTGAACTTTAATATGGCCCAAAGCACTCACATGGAAACACCAAAGAGCTGCTGTAAAATACTGCCATTTATTTTTGTATCTTTCAGATGGTGCCCACCTGCAATATAGCTAGGGTGGGAGATGAAACTCCCTGCAGTAGTTTATTTATGTCAAGCAGATCTCCTACTGTGCCCTGTGGAAAGTAGCAGGTGACAAAGGGCAGAGTCTTTGGTCCAGGAGGGTATTGGTTGCATTGTAAGTCAGCTAAGGAAAGAGTTTGAGCTGATGCATGTTCCCTGTGAGCACAAGTCCCCAAGAAAAATCAGCAGATCAGCATAAACCTGGCATATATAGGAAAGGAGCCAGTGCGTGAAGCAGCAACAGATCCCCTTTCCCACCACATGAAACCCCAGTAAGATAGTAAAAGTACTGAGGAGAGAAAGAAAAATGTAGGCAAATAAATCACTAGATAAGCATTCCCCCAAATATATGGATTGGCACAATCCACAGTGAGGCTGTGCTGCTCCTAGGAAGTCAGGGTTACAACCAACGGTCGGGCTACTCAGAAAGCATGGAAGTGATGTGCCACAGACACACACTTTCAAAAACAAAACCTTAAAAGATTAAAAGATCTATACAGAAATTGATAGTAATAGTAATTGAACTAGCAAATTCTTAATAAAGAAAACTAGCACAAAGATTTGTATCTTTTTGTGTGCTTTTTTACAGTTTATCTAAATATCAATGCTCAGGTGGTTCAGAGAGTTTTATGAATGACCCACACAGTCTGTAAGTGTCACAGTAGTACATTTATGCCACAAGAAATTGTTCTGTTCAAGCTGAAATACATCTTTCCAGAAACTCTAGAAACCCTCCAGCTTTAACTCTCTTATTGTTACCAGCCTATTAAACAAAATCATTTTGCTGCTCTTCAGGGAGCACAAAGAAATTGAAAACAATATGCATGCTTTATTTGGTGCATAAATTGTCATAAACTACAGCACAGCTCTGAGCATTATGATAAATCAGTAGATAATGGTTTCTGTATTTACTGACATGATAAAATAGACTAACATATTCAGCTGTAAATGGCCACCTATTTTGTTAAACTGAGTACAAGTGCCCTGTATATAATATCACATCTGAATAATTATAAACATGCCTAATTCACAAGTTCTCTGTGAATACTGGGGGTGACAAAATGCTCTGGATGCTTATTTCCAGAGCTAGAAGCCAAACTTAATTTTAAAAACTCCTATAGCTCTAAATCTTGCTTGTTTAATGACCTGAGTTATCTGGGAACCCACTTTAATTTTCAGACAACAGAAAAGAGGCCTGTATTTTGGCTGGTTTGGGGCAGCAGGAATACTTCTGCCCCAGAAGTATCTGAACTTCCAGCTCTTCTGGGGAAAAAGTGAGTGACATTACTGAGGCATGACATTCAATACCAGCATATGTTATTTTCAACTTGACCCCAGCTGACTGATCAAGAATGGCAAAGAATTCCTGACTCCAAAAATAAGTATAAATTACAGAATCAAAAAAAATGTTTCTACTCTGAGACAATTATATTTTAGAAGGAGAGTCATGCAAGCACGCATTTACAGTGTGCACCCATTTCTCAGGCTCCTTTATTCCCTTTCCTTAAATTGCTTTTCTCACAAACACCCCTTGGCTAGAACTCATTTTTAGTTGGAATGAGGAGAACTGGAAAGAGGCAAAGGACAGACAGTAAGCCAGATGGGACAGGTTGCCCAGAAACAGATACAAAATATTACAGGGTATTTCACCACTGGTGAAAATACTTTATTATTGAGGAAACTAT
Source organism: Vidua macroura (assembly GCF_024509145.1). Taxonomy (NCBI): domain Eukaryota; kingdom Metazoa; phylum Chordata; class Aves; order Passeriformes; family Viduidae; genus Vidua; species Vidua macroura. The sequence goes on along the minus strand of NC_071575.1, from coordinate 46,300,233 downwards.
ATGTACTATTTCTCTGAATAAAACATATATGTCCTTATGTCATTATACATGTCATTAAAAAAAAGAAAATTATGTCTTAAGTAAGACTGTAAAACAATTGATGCTTGCTAATCTGACAGCACAAAAAGCAGTTAAATAATGCCTATGAAACTGAACAGCATCATTAGGTACAACAACAAGATACAAGTTTAGACAAGTCTCTCCAAAACCCCTGTTTTTTGAAAATTATTTCCAATCCCTTTAGGATATTCTGCTCAAGCTCTGTTCTCTTTCAGACTGCGGAAGCATTTCCATTTTAAAGGGATTAAATATAATTTTTTAAAACTCTAAATCATTTGGCCAGCACTGACACACGAGCTTCACCATTAAATTGAAAAAAGCCAACTTGAAAGAACATTGAGATATAATGAGGAATATTCTTGGTGTTTTATGCAAAGGAAATAAATAGTCAAAAGAAAGAATGTTCATTTAACTTCATCACTTATCAGCATTAAGCAGTCGGTACAATAAAATATTATTTAACACTGTCCATTTTTTCATTGTGTGTAAGGAAAAACCACATCTGAGGTAAACTATCTGTAGTCACTGTCTGTTTTATGGAAATCTTTATATAAAGAGAGGCTATATGTAACAGCATGAGGTGCACAGGGAGCAAAGAGAACCACCATAAAAAAATATCAGATAGTCATGCCCCCAGATGAAGGATCTGTCTGTTCTATTTTTCTGCCTCTGATGGTGCCCTACCTCTGACAGGAAACACCTTGAAAAGAGGTTAAGGAAAGGATAAGCGTGCAGTCACACAGGATTTGATACAGTCACTGTGGTGATAGAAGTGCTGGAAGGCTGGCCAGAGGATGGTATGGAAGGCTGAAACACATTAGATGACACTTAATCCCAGCTACCTTTTAGTTATGCAGTACAAGTATCCTCAAAATCCTCATTTAACTTTTTCTTGACCCCATAAGCATGCAGTTCTACTCTTTAGTGGTTCTAGCAACCAGTTATAGATCTAAAACCAGTGGAACCCTATCAAGAATTCAGATTACAGAAACACATACCATGAGTGTCCTATCAAGGCACTACTCTGTAATGAAAAGGCCTTTTAGGCTTGAAGTGCTATAGGCAGAGTTTACACAGTAGTTTTATGACTGAAATTTTATTCCATTAAAATGATCTGCAATTGAGTGAAAGGAGAGTAAACAGGAATTCAAACCAGATACTGCAAACTTGCAATTTCCTGTGTATTGATGATATTTACTGTATTCTCTCTTTAATTCATTTATAGAAATAAAAGTAAATAAATGTTTATATTTTTATTTTATTTTTTTCCTGTGAATATATGAATTTGTTAGGCCTCATCTTTATTGCCATAAATGAGTTCACTGGAACTGAACAGATACTTTTTTAAATGAGTCTGTCTGCATCATCAGCAGTAATATCTTAAACTGAGGCATCCTAAGCTGCATGGGTCCTTAACTAAATGTCTTGCCACAAGGGGCTTTCATTAGTATTCTGTATTTCAAAAGCCCTTAATGAGGCCTATGTGGCAGAAGGTGTCCTTAAAATTGTATCCTTAACAAACATCTTCTTAATGTTAATTGTGTTAGGAGACAGTAGTAGAATTGAAAGAAATCTAAAATGGCAACAATGAAAATGATGTACTAAAGTATGTTCCAAATAATGTAAAAAACTAATGTTTACTAAGTATTAGCGACCAACATTGTCTTCAGCTAAGTCATTAGCAATACCATTTTTAATGAAAAAGAGAGCAGTTTCACCCCTGCAGATTCAGTAATACTATTGAAATATAGGCATAAAGTTTCTAGCTTAGACACATTTGAACACTTACTGACTACTTTCATTGCATGATTTAGAAAAGTGTAATTTCTTTCATGCATCAGAATACCTACCTTCCAAATAATTTTGCATAAAAATTTAAACAGAGATATTAAGAAGGGAAAAATTCTCTATAATCGACAAAAAAGGAGGGGGAGGGGGTGGTGATGGAGGAAGAGATTTAAGTATTAGATCTATTTGAATTTTAAAGTGTTTGTGGTTTACATTTTACTGTCTAGGTTTGTAATACCCTATTCAACACACAAGAACATTTAAACTTAAGGGACTGGAGCAAGAATATAAACCACAACAGCAACACAAGTCTAAAATGTTATTTGAAAGACTAGAAGGAAAACATTTTCATTTGAACAGAATATACAGAAATGTTAAATGCATGAATGCTGTAATAAATTGCTGGAAAAGGAATATATGAATTAGATTGCTCCGAAGATGATGCATTTACAGTGTCATTACTGAGCTGAGCTGCTTAAATTGCCACTGAGGTGATGCCTAGAAGTGTAATTCATTTGGTGGTTTTAGGCACTGCAATGTAAAGTTTACTGTGTATGAAGATAAAATTTTATCTTTCTTTGCCAATAAAGTTCAACTGGAATGAATCTTTGACTGACAGTAGGCAGCATTCTACCTCCAGTCTCTTTTAAGTATTATTCTAGGAAACAGCAACTTTGATTCCGTACAGAACTCTTGATAAGTCCCTCTTAGTGGCTACTATACAAGATAAATTAACAAATGCCTTATTTACCTATATTTATTCTTACCCTTCTATGCAATTTCAAGATACAACTTCCTAATTTGGGGACAAAAATATTCCTTTGTATAGGTGTAGTGAGTACAGTATTTTCAGTAAGTAGACCTTTTCTTTATGTTAAAAGAAAATTGCTCTAAAGAAGGACTAGAGCATAACACTGCTCTTCAATAATTTTTCTTTAGCTTCAGAATCCTCCTTCAGAAAAAGTGAGCACTGTTTGTATGCTTTGAGATTGGAAAGCTGGGCTTAACACTGGATTGCAATGAGATTTATTGCTAAGTAACAAGCAGATAAAATGAGGTGAAGAATAGGTGATTCTAATAAGTGAAAGGAAAGATAAACCTATCATGCAAGACAAAAGGTTTTTCTAGAGCTCACCAGTGCTCTAAACAATATTGGTTTCTGATGAGAGAAAAAGAACAAAATATAAGGCAGGTTTATTTTATTTTCATTACCACTATGTTGCAAGTGGTGTTCCTGTCAGTTCTGTAATATGCCTCAGTTAGTAATCCAGTGCAGAAGAGAAAAAAATTATGCAATTTTCAAATAATGACTGTAACCCATTTTTTTCATTGTAAGGAAAACCCTACTAGTGACATAAAAAAAAAAAATGGAAAACAAAGCACATTACATATCCAGTTCTTTCTACATGAATGTGAATTTCAGAAATAAAAATAAGTGGTATTTATACAGATTTCCTTGCTGAAATTCCTTCTTTTCTCAAAGCCTGTGACCTTGTAATGCCACTTACAATTATTGCAAGAGAACATATATGTCTACACGTGTATAAACTGGTTTATTTATGCCTGCCTATGCCTAAAGCATAAATATTTCTTTTTAAGCAATACACTAGGAAAAGAAAGTAATAGGCAATAAAAACAGCTTGGATTTTCATGTGTTCTTATTTCTGTGATATCAATATGCATATATATTCAATTTGCAGTTGACAATTGAAGAAATGTAAAAGCTATCAGAAAACCAGTACGAGGCAGAATTATAAGAAGAGTAGGGCAATGGTAAATAACATTCTTCATGCTGTAACACAATATACACTGACAACTCAATTTTATGTATATATTTTAAGAGGGTTACTGTAATATAAACAATTATTCAAGATGGGTTTAGAAAGTTATTCATTTTGAAATACTTCAAGAAAATCTAGTATCATGAAGAAGCTGGAGCAGATTATGCTTCTTGTGGGTGGAATGTGCTCAACACTCTTAAAAAAGCACAAGGCATATACAAACACTTAGAAATTTTGATGCTGCTTTTAGCTAGCAGTAACAGACATGAGGAGCAAATCATGAAGCATTTGGTGTTTTGTGGCCATTTTAGACCACAGATAGGCTTGCAACATCACCCAGCACCAGAGTACTCTGGTCTTTGGTCAAGAATTTTGATGTCAGAGTTCCTGTCCAGGTGAAGGAAAAGCCCATCCAAATGTTGCCTAATAAAAGGTGCAGGAAAGATAGGTCCATACCTGGTGACCCTGGTTTTTATAATATATTAAGATCTCAAACTTTGAGTTTAAAGGAAAAATACTGCTTTAGAGATTTTGAAATAAAGTGTGAAAATTCAACCCTGCTATATCTTGTGCAGCACAACTTGTCTGAACCTACATATACTATAATCACTGCAGAGAGGCTTCAGCAGCATCAGCTGTCTCTCCTAAGGTGCCATGGCAAAGGTTCAAAATTTCAAGAGGATCCTCAGTGCCATTGTAGCAACACATGCCTGACTATGGAAGTGTGCCTGAAAGAGAGCAGTGCTGTAGATCCACCTGACTTTACTTAAGTAACAGTTTTAAGTACAGGGAGGTCTTGCTGACATTCCTGTCTTTCTAAGGAGTCTCTATGGATACTTAAAACTGAAGAGTCAGGACATTTATCCTGTTGTTCTCCACACCAAAGGGTGAGAAGGAGATGTAACTAGCACGTGTCCAAGCTGAGAGAGTGAGCCTGAGAGGAAACCCACACAATGCCATGTTTATGTTTAAAGATAGAATTATTCTTTCCTCTTTCTGAATCCTTCCTGGAAGGAACTCTAGAGACATTCACAGAAAAAATGTTTATAAAAGACAAGCTGATGAGCTGCCCTATTGTCTAGTGCCTCTCTGCTGTCTATTAGCAGTACCTATTCAATAGTGTTTGCCATCACATTATGATTTAAATGATCAAAAGGTTGCCTTTTGCTTTTATTTCTTATAAATAAGGCTGCAATAGACAGAGTTCTAGTGTAGGTCTACTAATTTTACAGTCACCTCAGTAGCCAAGATTATTAAAATCATTCAAACACTGCATTTGTAACCATACTGAGAGAGTTACCTTCAATTTTTCACGACATAGCTAATACAGACTGTGTTTTTAGAGTCAGCACAAATACTTTGCTTTTTGAGGTTCAGAGTTATGAACCAACGTTAGTAAAGGCTAACTATCTGGAAATTGCCTAGAGTTTTGGGAGTCTGTAAGAAAGAGACAAGGTGCAAGTTCTGAGCAGTAGGGGAACTTGGTAGTACAATTGGGTCAAACTAACTGATAGCACAGCAGTTGAGGAAGAAGTTTCTTACTCTCATCATATGAATCATGAAAGTCATTAATCTTCCAGGCACTTTATATAACAATTTGAAAGCATTCCAAAAATTGAAAATCTTTCTTTAAGACTTCCAGATCTGTTTGTTACTAAAGAAAATACCTGCTGAGCAGTTAAAGTTTATTTGTTGGGACAGGAATGCTCCTGTGGGATGGATGCATCCCACACCTAAAGTCAGCTTCTCTGGGCCTCTACAATGCAGAATATCTACAGGGGGCTGAGAGCTAGAAATTGGTCTTAGGGATTTCTGCACCTCTGGTGTGGTAGCACCAAAAACCAAAATTATATTATATTAATTATATTACATTAATTATATTATATTTATTATATTATATCATATCATTATATATTATATTATTATATATTATATTATTATATATTATATTCATATATTTAAAACACTCGCACTCTGCTCCATGACACCCTGCACTTTACCCAACATCATGATGAATAAGATGACGCCAACATCATGTCTCTGACAGTCCACCAGAACTCTGGCACCACTTACAGTCCCATGACTGCTGTCAAGTGATCAGGTAACTCACTGTGTGGGTGCATCGTTCCTCATCTTTCTCACTGCCTTAATAAAATTTGGATTATAATGTGTTGTCAAACAACTTTACCATTCAAACAACATCACCCTTCCTATGTTAGTACTCCTGAAGCCACATCCAACCTAATAATGAGGAATGTTCCTCTAGTATGACCAAACAAGTGCTAAGGCTCAACTGTATGTGTAACTGTTTGTGTCAGGGGAGAAAAATTTGGAGGATTTGTTTTTTTCTCATAAGGACTTTCAGGTAAGAGGAATCTGAGTACAGACTCTCTTGCTCTCTGAAGAAAGTGGGAATTTTTACTAGTTCTGCAGAGTCAAACACCCAAGTTACTATCCTCAGAACAGGATCTTTTAATAGCCTGCTATTTCAACTGTGCTTCCAGCCTGCTACCATAACTTTGTTCCCTACAATTACACATTACAGAGATAATTTTTGGTTTTAAAGCTTTTTGTATCCACCTTTATCAAATCTTTGCTGGTTATTTCCGCATTCATGCACCATGGTATTCATTAATTTCTAATGACAGGAATAACCCTTTGAACAGGAATAATTCCCTTAAAACAGGAATAACCCTTTGAATTGCTTTCTAAATAAAACTGACTACAGAAAAAATCTAAGAATACTAGCCAGTGAATTAATTTTTAAAGATCAGCCATATTTTGAACCATATGGGGCTAGAAATTTTTTCTCCACTAATATCGTAAGACCCTATAACTATTAATTAATCCTGGTTTTTACTTTAGATGCAACAGTAAGTTGCTTGACCAAAATCTTTCTTCTAGTTCAAGAACACACATAGTCTTTTTATCCATGCTTCCTAACTTAACATGTCCCCCCATTCTGCAAACCACTTTTAGCAATAGCATATAGTCATGTTTGAAGCCTCTGTGAGTTGCAGAAGCAGAAAGTGCTCCAAAATTCATGGGATATTAATCTCATAAAATGACATTCCAATATTAAAGTTTCTTAGCTTTTTTCCCCCCCAAGCTTCTGAGAAGGTGTTACTGTATGGACTTGCAAAGTACTAAAAGCCACAACTGATAAAGTTGTGTGTAAAGCACCTTGTCCTTTTGTATACTTTTGTTATTAACCCATTAAAGTCTCTGCCTTTGTCACTCTCTCACTGAAGGGAGGTGGGCAGAAGGGAAATGGCTTACTTGGGTTTTAATTCAGGGCAAAGTGACAGAAAGTGATCAGGACCATACTTTCTCGCTAATATTTATGTTGGAATCTAGATCAATATGCAGCTGATTTGGGTGTGCAAATCACACAAATGTCTTTATATGTAGCATTTCAGGCTCTGGATAATAACTAATAAGACCAGAGACACTGAGATGGCCTAAAAATCATCAGTTCTTTGATCCATCAACTGAGCAGTCCTTTTAAAATATATTTTAAATCACTTTTCTCCCTGAATTGCCTCTCATATACTACTTATGTAATGTTCAGCTATATTTATGCAAACTAAGTTTTATTGCATGAAATATAGTGATTCAGAGTTTCTTCTTGGCATTCTGGAGTGAATATTTTCCTTGAATTAATTCTTTTAATTCAGTCAGTATAATCAAATTCAATTGACTATCATAATTTATTTTAAGGATTATTCTGTCTAATATATTCCTTACCATGGCAAGTAACCCTTGTGGGTAGGTCTTAAAAGTTACAAATATTAGAAGACTTTTAAATATTCTAAGACACTACTTTGAAAGTTTAACAACAATCCACAAATTCCCTCTGCTCTTATTCTGAACACCAGAGGGATTTTTTTAAGATTCTCCCAATGTTTTACTACAGAATTAATTAACTTTCAGACTTGTTGCTCAGATACTTTCACTCCAGAAAACACTTTATTAAATAAAATTAAATTAACAAATAAAATTAACAAACATTTTATGTTTGTCTTTCAGTTCTATTTCAAAAAGTCTACAGAAATGTCTCATTAAAGGAAAATGTTATTGGCAAAAGATTCTCTAATAAATCACCTCAGAAACAAAACAAAAAAAACCCCAACAATCTTATATTGCAACCTTGGTTTTAAATATACTTGATTTTACCAGCTTTCAAATACACTGTATAAAGAAGTGACTGTCCATAGCTAGGAAGAGAATATTAGCAGGACAGAAAACTTTGAGAAAATGTTTCTAATTTAATAATTTTTAACAGTAAAATTTGATATCCTAGGTGTGGTATTAAGCCTACTAAACAAATTTGCATTCAAACAAAATTAATTCAAATATGTTTTTGCATCGCTGCATCTTTAAGAACAGTTGAGCTTTCTTCTAGACCTTTAGGAAAACTATCCCACATATTGGCACATTCTTATATATGGAAGGACTCAACAGAAGAGATTTATTGCAGCTTCTGTGAGTCTAGATCTACTTCTCAAAGGTGTACTCTTGAAATATTCAAGATTCTCCTGAGTCACAGAATTTCGAATAGTCCCATTAGAAAATTGAACTAAAATACAGGTCAACAACTTTATGGAAATGAAGTCCGAAATGTTTTATTTTTATAAAGGACGTCACATAAGAGTGAAGAATGTTTTTAATTCTTACCTGTGGATATGGAAGGCAACCTTATCTCTTTGCAATAGATAAGAGGTAAGATTAGGGACCAAGATATTTCCAAGAATTCCTTGCAGTATCAGATAAATATATGACTAATACACAACATGCTGGACAGACTCCCATTTGCTAACAGGTGAAGGACACTCAAGTGGGAACACTGAGGAAAGACTAAAATGGTGTGCTGGAAGAAGAGAGAACAAGTTGAAAAGTGTGTCAGACTCTAGTCTATTGCCTTTAGGGGTTGTGGTTTTCCTCAAATATGTTAAAGAAATCCCTCAGTCCAGCAGTGTCCTGATGTCAGTAACCTCTTCTGAACACCTTACTTCACCTCTCCCTTCCACAGACTGGTCTCTGTGGAAGGTACCAAGCCACTAATGAGATTAGCCCTACATGTTTTATCCCTATCATTGGACTGTGTAAGGAATCATTATGATGTCACAAACATACACTTTTTAATTTTGTTTAAAAATTACAACCTCAGAAATTACACTACATTAAGCTACTGAAAAAGTATTACTTTTATACCTGAAAAAAAGTATTTCTGTTATAAATTCAGATGCTCATCAGACACTCCTCAGTCAAGAAATTCCAAATTCAATGGCCAGAGGTGAATATTTGGAGTCATTTTTCTCTTTTCTGGCAAAATTTACTCCACACATATCAGATAATCACAGTTTGCAGTAAATCCTTTAAGATTGTGGGAGACTGGATAGTATGTCTGTCTTCAAAGAAAGAGAATCTTGAAGTCATATATAATGAATAAGAGATGCTTCTATATGGCCTCATTATTCTCAAATGATGAGATTTTTTGTAAACAGTGTACACTATGTCAGACCAGTAGTTAGCTGCTGTTTTTTCTTGCCTTAGTCACAAAATCTTTTGAAATACTCCTTTCAAAAATTCTACAGTAATTCTCCAGGGTCTGTGAGTTCTCTGCTGAGAATTTACAAGTTAGGATGCAAATTTACACTGATACAAAAATACAGAAATTGCATATGTTCCTTTTCAAGGCGTTATTATACCATTATAGCAAGATTTAAGTGAACTTGTTCCCCTCTGAATAGCTAGAAGACTATAACTACCACAGTGAAAATTTTTAGAATGTAGATAGATAAATCATGGAATTTAGATTTCAGACCAATGTAAATTAATCTAATATAATTTTAAATTCCCATATACCATGTATTTGAATATTACTTTCACTGAAGTATCCTCAGTATTTCCAGCTGGCACTGTCAAAGTATTTTACCAAACACAGCAGAGTAAGAGTAAGTAGAGTAAGTCAAAGTTGTCCCTGAAAAGTTAATCAGACACAAAAACCCCAACTGATTTTTCATATTATGTAAAGTTCTATTTTCAGGTGAGAACTTTGAAAATTTTTTAAAAGCCTTGAAATGTAGAAAGTACTTGAGAGATAGAGGTATTTGTTATTTATCATCCCTAAACCACAGTCAAAATTAGTGGTGGGTAGCTGTTCTTCAGCTTTTTTTCTCAGGGACAAGAAGTTTAAGCAACCAAATTGTGTCTTTTCATCTGTATATTCCTCTTAATTTCTTAAAAAAAAATTTGCCACTCTTCATCTCTCCCAACAAAGGAATAGAGTTTTCAAAAACTGTTATGTTCATGCAAGTTTCACCACTTTTGTTAAAACAGAGCCTTCTGTAGTGTAGACAAAGGCTGTAGGACCAGTTCATATCTGTTTAGATCATTTTGCACCAGGCAGAGCACTTCTTATCCCAAATTCACCAGTAATTTCTATGAGCAGGACGGAAATGAAGTCTGATTTTTTTCTTCCACTCCCTGTCTTGTTAACCCACTTCTTGGAGAGCAAAGGTAGACAAACCAAATGGAAGGAATCAGTGAAGATTTTGAATCCCCAGACCACAGATCTAGATCAAATAAGAGAAGAAAAAGGAAGAGTGCACACTCATGAAGACAATCATATTTACCTTCCCTACAGCACTGTTGTAAGGATAACATAAGGATGCATGAAGATTACATAAGAAAATAATTTGTGGTGTTCTCTACTGAATCTGTCCAGTAGATGCAGCCAAAACAAGCCACATGGGAATTGTTCTGCTGATGCCCAGCACTGGAACAGCTTAATGAAAGGTCGGCCCATATGCCAGCTGCTTCCAAACCAAATAAATAATAAAGCAACTGATTTCTGTTGCTGACTAACCCAGAACTAGAATCACTTAATCATACTGAAAAATTTGGCTCCGTGAATTCAGAAGACATTTAAATAGTCAAAATAACTTTTTGACTTATAGACCATTTCCTATCACAGAGAGTATTCTTTTTCTGCTTTTGCATCCTTAAGTACTTTATTTAACATTTGTAAGAAGCGTTTTTTGAGATCTTATATTTATTTATACATTTTATGTAAAGATATTGAATATTGATATGTTAATTGATATATGCAGTAAATTATAAATTAGCAGTTTTGTATGTAACTGCAGCAACATATTGGAAACACAACTAAAGCATTTCTACCCCATTTGATTAAAATTAATTTTGAGTCCACTAACAGTATAATAAAATTTAATGTCAATCATTTTAAAAGTATTCTGCGTCATAGGGGAAGAAAGCTATTATCAAGTCTAGGAATTAGTGAAAGTTTAAAGCAAAAAAAATAGCCTGTCACACTGCTGCTAATACTGATTAAGATCTAAATCACCTTCTGCTTTCACATACAATTTTACAGCAGATAGGAGCTGAATTGTGTGCATTTGGGACCAATGAAAGCTGCTGTCTTTGATGCCAAAGGATCATGCAATTGGATACTGTATTTGTATCCTTTCATTCTGCCCCATTTTTTGCCTTATCTCTCTACTATATTGTCATGTATCCTTTCTTCTCTCTAGTAAGTTCATAGATGTAGTCCTTCTGCTTTATGTTCCAGGGTCAAGTAAGTTCTCCTAAAGACATAAATATCTCAGCAAGCTGTACTCTCCTCCACTTTGTTAACATCTCCTGAAGGCATTGTTATCCTGAATATTTTCTGTCTACTGCTCCTTTCCTCTTTGCCTATGCAGAACCTGAGCCAGTTTCCTTACACTCATATGCTTCTCTCTTTGCCATGACATCTGTGTTGCAGCACTGTCAGGCTGCTGGGACAGCCCAGGCTGAGTTTCAGCACATCCGAGTACCGGCAGCCTTCCAAAACAATCTCAAATTCTTTTAAAAATGATCTTTGGATATTTCTTATGAGGCTTTTGAAGACAATAGGCAATTACTGAAGCAGATTTCTGTGAATCTTGTGAGGAATAAAGTTGTTCATGTGGTTCCTATTTATCTGTCAAAATTCAGCCTTGATAATATGTAGGGGGGTTTTGCCATACACCATAGTATCCTTTCTCCTGCATGCCTTATCCAAGATGCAGCAGAAAGAAAACATCTTTAGAGACTTTTCTTGTTCATTTACACTAGAGTCATTCTTACTACTTCTTACCAACTGTTATTTTGGTTATAGAGGAACACGGTGGTGGTGGTGGTGGTGGTGTGTGTGTGTGTGTGTGTGTGTGAGTCCGTGAATCCAGCATGGAGAAAATGATGACATTTCTTATCATAATGACAACAAAAACAACAAAAACATACCTCACAATAAATGAATGCAGTTCTTTTATCACAAATCATGTTCCATCATAGCCTTTTTCTTCTCTCTGGAGACTAAGATTCTAGACCTAAACATCAGGAGAAATCCTTTAAGCAGATAGAGTAATATTATAGTGAGAACATTTACAATCATCCACATCTTATTCTTTATCCTTCAGCATATTTCCAATCTTATATTTAACTTTTTCAAACCAAAATTTATTTAAAGAGTTAAACCACTTTGTCTACCTTATTTTTTCTTTACCTCCAAAGTCAAAAGTTGGGAGAGAGAAAGAAAAAGTATAAGAGTTAAAGACTGTACAAAATCTTTGAGTAATTGGGTAAACATTGATTTTCATTTATGTGACAATCATGTTCAAAAGGAAGAAAGCTGAGTGAATGTATTCAACTAGCAGCTAAGTTCTCCAAATGGTGTTTCATAGTGAACTTCTTTATAAAATTACATTTTATAAACTCTTCTCAGACTTAAGGAGCTGAAATTTTAGTAGAACACTTCCTAAGATGAGGAACCACTGGAAGCATTGAAAAGAAGTTCACATGGAAAACTATGTGCATAAATCCTTCTGCATCCCACACCAAATGGTTTGGTGCCATATAATTCTCTTCAACAGTTTCAGGAATTCCTAATTTTTAGATTTTTCAGATTTTTATATTTTAGATTCTAGATTTTAGATTTTCAGCTCAAGTGGAAGCAGTGATGAGTGGCTTTCCGCAGGATTCAGTATTGGGACTGGCTTTTTTTAGCACTTTTGGCAGCGACATGGACATTGGGATTGAGAGAACTTCAGCAAGGTTGCTGACAACACCCAGCTGTGTGGTGTGGATGACAAGCTGTCAAAAAGGGATGACATCAAGAGGGACCTTTGCAGGACTGAGGAGTGGGCCTGTGCAAACCTCATGATATTTAACTAGACCAGTACAAGATCCTGCACCTGGGTCAGGTGTATAAGTACAGGTGGAGAGCAGAATGGATCAAGACTCGCCCTGGGAAGAAAGACTTGGGTGTGTTTGCAGAAGAAAAGTTCAAAATGACCCAGCAATGTGTGCCTGCATCCCAGAAGACCAATTGCATCCTGGGCTGCATCAAAAGAGGAATGACCAGCAGGTCAAGGGCAGTCCATCTAGTCTGCTCTGTTAAGACCCCACCTGGAGCACTGTGTCCAGCTCTGGGGTCCCCAGCACAAGAAGGAGCCCCCTGTCAGAAGGAGTCCAGAGGAGGGCTACAAAGATGATTACAGGGCTGGAGCACCTCCTATGAAGAAGGCTGAATCAGCTGGGGCTGTTTAGCCTGACAAATAAAACACTCAGAGGAGACCTTAGAACAGCCTCTGCATACCTGAAGTGGCTTAAGAGAAGGCTGGCAAGGGACTTTTCATAAGGGTGTATAGTGGTAGAAAAAAGAGGAGCAGCTTTAAGCAGAAGGCAGATAGATTTATATTAGATATTAGAAAAAACCTTTACTGTGAGGATGGTGAGACACTGGCACAGGTTGCCCAGAGAAGTTGTGGACCTCCCATCCCTGAAAGTGTTCAAAGCCAAGTTGGATGGGGCTCTGAGTAACCTGGTTCCCTGTCCATGTAAGGGGTGTTGGAACTAGGTGATCTTAAAGTTCCTTCCAACCCAAACCATTCTATGATTCAATGACTTAATTGAAACTTTAAAAAAAATAAATTATGTAAGGATCTTAATAGATTTTTTTTTATCCTATCCTATTTGAAAAGAAATTTTAAGGCTGTTAATTTTAGTATGATTCAATCATCTCTTTCATGGTTAAAGTACAATTAGCTTTTAAGTCCATGAAGTTCTAATTCTATTTTATATTAAAAAAAGAGAAACTGCTCATTATTATTCCCACACTTTATTCTCCCCTCCCTTCCTTCCTCTCCCACAATACTTCAGTGATGTTGAAATATTTGGAAACAGAAGAAGTTTTCATTAAAAACACAAGTTTTAATGCCTTTTTAAAAAGGTTGGTGATTTTCAAAAATATCTGACTCCAAAGGAGGTCAAGTGATTAAATCCCATTGAAATTCAATACATTTGGGCATTTTATTCTCCTTCTTTAAAAACTCTAGTTTTAGATAATAGGAATTCCAAATCTCAGTGAATTAAGACATGTATTTTTATTGCCCAAATGATAATTTAAAAAGCCATCAAGTACACTCTACCTCAAACAGCTCTTTGAAAAAGTTCTCATATTCTGCTTGTATTGAGATTCTGCCATTATATTTAAAGATCCTAGCATTGTTTATTCGTCAAGCTTTCCACTGAGAGAACTCTCTCTGCATTGCATCATTGCCATTTTGCAGCACAGAAAACTAGAAAAAAAACACTAAAAGCAAACTAACAACAGACTCCCATCTTCTCCCATCTTTCTCTTTGCATTTATTTTTCTTAATCCAAAGGAAAAGCTATGTTGCATTGCTCTGGGGAATGTTCCCCCCACCAATCCCCCCCGAGACCCCTGTAGCTGTAACCATGTTAGTTTAACACTTTCTTCCTTTCTGGACCCAATTGGCTGGGAGCCAATTGTCCTTTCCTGAACAGGAGGGTAGAAAAGGCCATGTTCTTCCACTGTTTGCTTTCTTTCCCTCTTCCTCCTATGGACTAAACATCTTGGGTCACATCCGGGGTTAGAGCCTCTTTTGGAATCTTTTGCCTTAACCCTGAAATATTTCCCCCCAAAGCTCTCTCAGATCTGGGCTAGCCTTGTAACTCCAGGGGGCTGCGGGGGTAAGTATTACAAAGGCATACATCTCTTCTTCCCAGGAGCTACACTCTGATACTATTAGAAGAGCTGGCCCTGAGTGATCTTACTATTTCCACTGAATTTCACACTGAAAAGGAGAAGGTTTTCAGCAGTGGTCAGCCTCATCTCTGAACCTGTAACAAATGTAGAGAGGTTATACAGAGTTTATAGAAGAAGGAAGGAATTCTGAGTCAAGATGTAAAAATACCAGTTAATATCAGTTCAGCCCAACTGAAGCACGTGTGTCAGAAGAATGAAGATCATGCAGCCTCAGTGTTAAAACCCACCAGGCAAGAGGTTGATCAGCAGTGGGAAGAAGGTGGACCAAGGCTGTTATGTGACAAAAAAAGTAGAAGCTATAAAGTGAGCATTGAATGTCAGTTACATTTCAAAGTAAAGGAATCAGTTAGAAAGTCTCATTTATCTCTCCCTAGTCAATAAAAGAACAGAGGTAAGAAGCTAATACATAGAATATAGTATGTAAATTGCTTTGGTGCCAAGATGGTCCTGTGAACATTGGGCCAAGCTATTAATCCAGAGTTATAAAAGTGATCAGAATAAAAAGTCAACCAACATTGTACATCACAGAGAACCAGTTATTCTGTATTCTTTGAAGGAAGGACATTCACAGGAGGTGGACTGAATACATGCTGTAGACAATCATTGAGTTTAACAATGAAATGAGGACTAAGGTCCCTTCTCAGTGAGAACAGCAAGAGACTTCTTGCTGAAAGACAATAAAAAAGAGCATACTACCTGTCAAAAAAAGAAACAAAAAGGATGGAGCTACTACTGCACTAGCTCATTGGAGATGATTTTTATCAGGCAGTAAATGTGGCTATTTAAAACATCTGGAACATTCTTTAGTTTTATGTTTGTAGGACAGAATTGTTTGTGCAAATAAATATATACAAGGAAAAATTCTTGTGATGACATGGAAAAAAATAAATGGCAGAATTGATGATACACCATATTATGTTGGACAAACACATAGAGAGCAAAGGCATGTTGCTTGATTTAAGAATTTTAAAAAATCAAAGGATACTGAGTAAATATTTCCTGTGGCACATTGTCACTTGCCTTAATCATCCTGCATTTCCACCATAATCCTAAAGTCAT
This sequence comes from Vidua macroura, assembly GCF_024509145.1. Classification (NCBI taxonomy): domain Eukaryota; kingdom Metazoa; phylum Chordata; class Aves; order Passeriformes; family Viduidae; genus Vidua; species Vidua macroura. Next base: position 46,284,429 of record NC_071575.1, on the reverse strand, counting down.
CATGGCATCATAACCATCAACATCTGAGCAGACATACTCAGCCTTCCTTTTAGCTGATGAAATAGCATAAGTACTTCAAAATAACAAGTCTATTGATTTACTCAATAGTCTGAAAGTTGCCTTTTTCAATTGATAGCACAGGTAAAATTGTCTAAGCTTACTATAACCTTGTCTAAGTCTTTATAGTGTCTCAGGTCACATGGAGGCAACTCTTCTGTTTTGAATAACATCATTTGTACCCTTCCAGTGAGCAGAACTATGTCCATTTGACAATGTACTTTGGTGCACAGTTTAAACTCTGTTATTCTTATATTTAAAAGTTTCTTTTTTTAATAAATAGTCTACTGATTTGACACTCATAAATATCCATGTCAGAAGTTTTTAAGCCTTACAGTATTACAAAGGAATGCATGCAAACTGATATATCTTTTTTGTGTGTGTACATAGCACATATTTTGTAAAGAAAACTGGATATTTATATGTGGAAGAGAACATATGGTTGCATATCCATTCCCATTAACTGTTATCAACTTTATATGCAAAAATTGGCTCTGTATTATATGGAAGTGGGTGAATTAATTGAAGCATAAAAATTCACCCTCAGAGACTTCTACCAGAATTTAAATCCACTTAAAATAAATTTATTGAACTGATTTAAATTTTACTTCCTTTCACTTTCTTTATGTTTTAATTGTCCATGTGAACAGTGAATTTAAGTTGTGATTGATTACTTATATAGACTAACCACTTAAAGAACTATAAAATAGGAAAAGGGCTTTGTAATTACAAGGTTTCAACTGCAGGTATTAGTATTCAAGAAGTGTGAAATTTCTAAGGAAGATCAAGTGTCACACCCATGAATTAGGAGTCATTCTCAATATAAGTGACAAGGTAACTGTCAGGACCAGTCTTGAAAACCACAACACCTGTGAAATACCCGAGCTGTAACTGTGGTTAGTGACTGTCAGTTGTTCTATGGCTATATCTAGCTTTAGTTCTATATGATGTTTATTTTGTGTTAGAAAAGCATTACAAATCTTGACAGTTATAAGGTACAAATTTACTTATTTCTATTCATTTCTTAACTGTCTGAGGTAGAAACCAATCTCTTTCAACATGCTTGACTAACACCTTTTAAAGAGGACCTAGATCACCCCTGGAAACATTTTATATTATGTCTAAAGAAATTACCTGCAACTATATTGTTACCATTGCATTTAATTTCCTATGACCCTTTGACATATTTTGGATAGCACACCTGAAATCTTGTAACAGGAAATGTAAACAGACTTTAACCCCAGGATGAAAGCTATGGACACAAAGATACAGTGCAGATACAGAGAGATGATCAGTATGTTGATGACCCCTAAAACTATGACCATTTCCAATTCTCCATGTAAATATAGCTCCAGAAATTGTTCAAAGGCACCCACCCATGACAATGCTAAGACCTGGCTAAAGTAGAGGGCAGAGGGAAGAGATATCTTTCAGTAATCAGAGTTACCCCAGAAAGGTTTTTCTTTGAGTACTTGTAAAGCAGAATATGAGAAAGAAACAGTACACTCTCTAATACAGGTCTCTAACAAACCTGTACATACTGACAGGATCTCATAACAGAAAAGTAAGGCCAAAAACAATAATCTTCAAGCACACTAGTGGAAAACTGCAAACATGAGGCATTATATGCGGCATACCATCCGATAACTCTTTGCTTACCTAGACCAAACTTGGGAAAGCCAGACACGCAAATTTGTGATCCTAGGAAGTTTTTCTAAAGCCAGCAAAGAAATATAAAAGGAAAATAGCTCTGTTTGTATAAAGGGTTTTATTCTGAACTTGTAAAGCCTTTTTGCCCTGGGCACGGCCTCTGAACAACTGAATGTCCCATACTGTAGCTATCAGCTTGGCTTTTCAGTCTGAATCATCTTTCTTTCATGAGAGCTCATAATTTTCTCTTTCTTGGTTGGTCTTCTAAAAATTATGACACCCTTTTGATTCACTATTGGCCTTGTACACAAAAGATCTATGGGAAGGACAGGGCATGCTCCATAAATCACAAAGCAATGGTATAAGATATGTTCCTCCATGTACACAATTACAATAAAATTGAAAGATCAAATTCTCATCTCCTTCTCTACTTGTTTTGCCTTTTGGTGGCTAAAAGAAAATATTTTTGGTCATTTGTTTTATTTTGTTTTGATATACTGTTATTCCAGTGACTTTCTGCTGAAAATACATTACTCTGGAACAGCTGCTGTCTTTGTCATTTATTAGTTTAAAGGTATTCTGACACAGAAATTGGGTATTCAGTCACCTCAGTTTGTCCATGATGCTCTGCCACATTACAGGAAGATGTCAAGTTTATATTCAACAACATTTCTTTTCTTTCTTTCTGTTTCCACATCTGCAGTTTTTCAGAGGTTTGGGGTTTTGGAGTTTTTGATGGATATTGTTTGCTTGCTTGCTTGCCCGCTTGTTTGTTTGTTTGTTTACTGCACTATACTTTAGTTCAGTTTCACATTCCTATGAGCACAATTCACAATCCTTTCCTCTGAAAAGCAATTTAGAAAGTTAAACTCTCTGAACAAAATCCAATGATTCTCAGAGATGAAAAGGCCATGAGGTTTGCCTCAATTCCAGTAATCAAAGGAGATTAAGAAGATTCCTTTTAACTCTGGAAGGAGATTGCCACTGGCTGCTGTGCTATGGCATTGAGGTACTTCTGCTCTTGATAAAGCTTTAATACAAGCTCTCAAGCAAAATACTTCTTCCTTGATTTTCACCTATGTGATCATTAACATACAGAACTACACACTATCAGCACTGAGACACAACACAAAATATAATGTGGATAGTTCTGAAAGATATTTGAAGACAATAAAAAATCTGGCTTTTTTTTTAATGGACAGCAATGGGGAAACAGACTTTTCTTATTTTAGTCCAATACTGCAGTGGTATGTGTCCATATTTTCATTATTAATGAACACGAAAGCACCACTATTTTTACAGACAGATACTTTCATTATATTAACTGTTCTCTCAGACATATATCTTAACCAGAAATCACTGTCCTATTAATATTCCAAATGGATAAAATTCAATCTACTCTGTAATTAGAATCAATACATTTATGACTTTTAACTTGAAGCCGTTGAAATTTTTCTTAATCTGACAATGTTTGATACAAATTTATAAGACATTCTGTAACAGAATCATAGAAGAGTTGGGGTTGGAAGGGACCTTTGGAAAACACTCAAGCAGGACTACTTAAAGCAGGTTGCCCAGGACCACGTCCAGATGTCTTTTCAATATCTCAAATAATGGAGACTCTCCATCCCTACAGCCTTCTTGGGCAACCTGTGATACTATTCCTTCATGTTGAAATTGAACACACTGTGTTTCAGTCTGTGCCCATTGCCTTGTGATAGCGTGTCTAAAGTCAGAGTATGTTTAAAGGCTTTGTGTCATTTGAAGTTCAAAATAAACATAAACTAAAAATAAAAATAAATATAAAATTTGAAATACATACCTCCTATGAAACTTAACAAGGTATCTGTGCATTCAGATTTTAAGTTCCTAAAATGCAGATGATATAAAACCTGGTCTTTTCCTCTTTTCATCTACAATTTGGTTCATTTGATACAGCATGTAGGCTCAAACCCAGCTAATTATCTCTGTGCTCATTCTTATAAGAAATTTTTAATGGCACTAGAAATTAAGAGAACACTTGTGATAATGGAGGAAATAACAATCTGGTATGTATTAAAAGTATGCCAACAACTATATACAAAATAAAACAGCTTTATACAAGTGCCATTCCCCAAAAAATCAGACCTTTCTGAAAACAGAGGTTATAAAGTTTGCATACTGACAGTTGCTCAGCATGTACATCCTTTGCTTGACGATTTTTCTCAGATATGACTTAAGTAAAAATATCTCATGCTAAATAAGGGGATTATTGGTTTTGTACATCTACGATATTTAGCCAGAAGTATAAAATACAGGAAATGGTTAAATTGTATTATTTCCAGCAATCAAGACATCTATTTTCCTCCTCAGAAAAGGACTTGCAGGATTTTGGAGATCCTTGAATGAGTGAGAGAATGAGATGAATCAGGCAAAGCACTGATAAGCTGTACTTTAAGCTTTTCAGGAATCAGATCTTAATATGGAGTCATGGAATAAATATTTCAGTGTTTATATGGAGATTAGAAATCTAAATTTAGATATCTATTTTTTAAAAATATATACCTCTGAAAGAAACTTATATGATTAGTAGTGTTTACAAAATATCAAAGCAGTTTCCAAATCCCCTACAAAACTACCAAAAACCTGTCACATTTCAAAATAAATCAAGAAAAAGTGATTGAGTATCATTAAAAACATATAAAATTAATAACATATCTTTTCATAAAGGAAGTATGAAACAAAACCACAATTGAAAGCAACTATTTCCATGGCTTATTTCTAAAAATCAGCTTGTAATCAAGAAAAGCTCTAGCTATTTTTCTCATTTAATATGCTTTCTGAAATTAGTTTCTCATGGAGATCTTCAGAATATATTCCCTGAAATTCAAGTATCTGTTAATATGAAAATGTATGAATCCTTCTGACAGGTTTGGTAACCATGGAAATTTAGTTGCATACTTTGATTGGGTCTCTTTAAATGAGGGACTAAGAATGAGGTAGAATCAACTAATCTATAGCAGATGTATGTTTTCTGCAGATTAATTTTCCCTATTTACTGATTTGAAAACAAACTCCAAAGTTAATTTAAAACAATTATTTCCACTGACAAGCAACTACCATAAATCTTTAGCAAAGGCAGCCAGCAGCATGAAAATCAATTTATTCAAATATGTGGGCAGATTTGTGTTATAAAAAGGATAAACCCAATACTAACATTTCAGCAGCAGATTTTTCCTGAGGACAATTTGGCTACTGCTCACTGTTAACAGAAGTATCTACTAGGTACGATACTGAAGGATTTCAGCTTATTTTTCAGTGACTAAACCCACAGTGTGGTATATGGAAGTAAACCTCTTTTAGATTTCTTTCTGGATTCCCAATCAGGTCCAAAAGACTTCAAATGTACAAGCACCTTCTCCTGTGCTGATCACAATGGAGTTTGTGCAGGCACAGGGCTGCAGTACTAGGTCTCACCCTTCAGGTCAGCCTGGTCCCACTGTGAGTGACATCTCTGAACCTACTCCAGACTGAAATAAAATTCATCTTCATGGACCTTTCAGAAAATGGATGTAACAGAGATAAGAAATATGCTGTTTGGGGGATGGTCCATGAACATGCAGAGCCTCACACATCGAATAGAAAGGGAAAGCATAATCATACCCAGGAAATTACAGTTGACGAGGTATGAGAAAGAAAATTCAGGAGGTTTCTGCCCTCTGGATTATACTTCTCATACAGCAAGTGTTCTGTGCTTTGTGCTGAAAATTTTGGATTAGGGAAGACAGTTTCAGTGGCAATCAATGGTCTTTGAGATATTTTGTTGTTCGTTTTCATCACAGCTAGATACTAGACACAGCTTTCAGCAGAGATATGTGGGATTATCATGACTTCTATTTATCACGAAAGTAAGTTTTATGATACAAATTTGGTAGGAATAGTAAAGGGATTAATAACTTGGTGTATTCTTGCAATGACTGCACTTCATTCTCCCTAACAAAACCATCTTTAGCTGAGAGTGCAGTACTAAAAAAATCTGAGTGAACATTAAGCACAGCATGTACTCAAGGATGAACTGGCAGTGTGATTCAGTGTGTAAAGGGTGTTTTTCAATTTTCTACTTGATTAAAGTATCTTTTCTCTGGTTTTACTCTCCTGCCACTCCATGTTCATTACACTAATGTAGCAGCTCAGATTCTGAGTCAGTGCAGTGCTGCTCTATGATACTTAACTAGATGCTTTTGGGGTCAGCAATTTCCAAAAACCAGTTCATCATTTATTGGTGTACATTAGATTAGTCCCAACAAAAATTTACTAATTAATTTTGTCTATGACTGGAATATATCCTATCAGGGTAGAATCTAAAAATCTCTTAATGGTTTTGTACTTATTTTAATAAAGTTATTTATTTTCCTATTTATTAATCTTCATATATTTTATGTTTAATCATTGGCTCAGAGACTTAACTTCATCTACAAAATATCAATTCTAAAAATAAATTTATAGCGAATATTCAGAAATATACTCAGAAAACAGCTAAATGCAAATAATGCCTTTCAGAGTAATGACTGAAAATTACGGAAAAATGCAACTAATAGCACACTTTGAAGAAAGAATTCTACAATAATTTTAAAGATGAATCCCAGTCCTCACATCAGGATAGTCACAATACAAATTTATTGTCTAACTCAGAGACAGTTTCACCATTTAGATTAATAAATTCTCATAGATTTTAACATTACTAGACCTCACACTTACTGCAATTGAACATGACATGGTAAAATGGAACAGTGTTGCAGACTGTAAGTCTGTAATTGGGCCTGCTTACAGTTCTGGCCAAAGCAAAGAGAATAATCACAAATAAAAAATGGTTCCCTGATTTTCATCTGCAACTCCAGGGGCATCCACTGTTGTCATTCACTTGTTCTGTTACAAACACTTTGGTGCCACCAGTCTAGGAACAGAAACTCAGAGTTTATGGATACCATAAGTGTTCCATTTTCCTACACTTTCTGAAACTCATCTTGAGTCTCCTCTGGGGACATAACCCCTGCACCTCCTGAAATTACTCACATAAGACAGCTTTCTCCTTTACAGTTGGAATCTACAGTCAGTGTTAGAAGTATCACCAGTAACATTTCCTCTTTTCATATATCTTTAATTAAAGGATCCTGCAATAATCAATTAAACCCAAAATTCTTTTGTTGAAATGGAGTATATCTTCCTTGATTTGCTGAAGTAGGTCTTTTGCTCAAGACAATTAACCTCTTCAGTTCCCTGGCATAAAAACAAACAGTCTGAACTTCTAAAGTGAATTCTTCTTGAATTCCTTATCATAATTTGAAGTTTGTCAAAAGTTGTAGGTTGGATTTATTTAGTCAGGTGTTTTATTAATGTTAGTTAGGTTTGTTCCTTGTACTTCCCCATTTTTCCCTTCATAGCGGTTTGCTCCAAGTTGTTTACCCTGAGAATTCCTGCCACTCGGATCCACAGTTACCTGTCAATCTCCTCACCTCTTCCTGTTTTCTCCTTGTTTGGTTCCGTCAGTCAGGGGTTGTCACTCCCTGTTGAGTGTCAATCTTGTAACCACCCCCAGCTTCTTCATGAAAGTTCTGTTTCAATCACCCCACCTTAGCCTTTCTATTTCTCCCAGGATGCTGTACCCACCTGTTATGTTACCATTGGTTGTTATGATCTATGTCACTCCTCTATCGTTTGTCCCCATTGGGCGAGCCAGGTTTCCACCCCTGTCCGCCCACCCCCTACCTAATCTGCTGCAACGCTTTGTTCTCTGGCATTTTGCACTGCATCGCTCTGAGAGTCAAAAGTTCCTTTTTCCTCCAGTGAATCTGCTGAGATTTGGATCTGGAATACACTCTTTGTATACAGGCAGGTACATTCAACTTTCACCTGTGACCAAATAGCTAAGAAAGACTTTACACTTCATATAATATTTTTTAAAAACCATTAACTCTTCTCCAGTCCTTCACCCAGTCAGATGAATCTGACCTTGGCATATCAGTGAAGGTTTTTTGAACAACAGGTAGCAGTTACTAAATACATATTTTCCAGTGAGTCCAGCAAGGTATCATTCTTTATTCTGCCAGTGAGTTTCCCTTTAATAGGTAGAAAAGATTTATGATTGACAGATGATACATTCAAGTTATGAAATATTATTTTGTCATTGCAAGCCACATAATGGGTCTACTGGAAAACAAAGAAATGAAAAAAAAAAAAAAAAAAAAAAAACACAACAAAAATGCCCAGCCTAGCCCAATTAATAACACATCATTATAGATTAGAAAAAGTAATTTATTACTCTTTTTTTTCCCTACAACGATTTTATCAGTAATATCATATAATCATTAATTCTATCATTTGCATATGGAGTGTACATAGATATCCTAATAAGAACAGGAAGACTACACCCCCTTTCAACAAGTTGTTGGACTGCAAACCTTGCCTAGGAGGGATTACCAGGAAAGTGGGAAATCAAGGGATATTTTTCACCTAATCACATAGCTATGCATAGGTTAGAAGTAAGTCAGTTAACAGGGAAAAATAAAATTATACTCTCAAGTAAGGTGCTGTTGCATCCCGGACTTTGGGTTTAGATCGGGGTTCTGATGTATCTTAGCAAATTCTGTGTACCCCCATGTATCCTCTGGGTTTCCCCCCCTGCAGTACCCAGTTCCCAAGCCGCTTTACCATGCAGGCCTGGCTCCCATCCCCTCTGTCTCTTCCTGTAGGTCCTTCCCTGTCGTTACCCTTCCCCCGTGGCCTGGGGCCACCCCGGGCCCCCGGCGCCGCCCCTGCCACTTCCCCATTGGCTCCTGCCATCCACACCACACCCCCGCAGCCCCGGGACCGCCCCGGGCCCCAGGGCCGCCCCTGCCGTGCCCCTATTGGCTCTCCTGGGCCACGCCCCACCCCGGGACCGCCCCGGGACCGCCCCAGGCCCCAACGCCGTCCCCTACTGCGTCCCTATTGGCTTCCACAGGCCACGTGACACCCCCCGCTCCACCCCCTATAAAAGCCCCATGCAAGCACGGCCGGGCGGCCATATCGTCCAACACAGGGGTTGCGAGCGCATCGATAAAATGCTCTCAGTTCCTGCCGCGGGGAATTTGGTCCCTCCTTCACCCCCTTTATCGAGGTCCCTTGCGCACGGTGGTAGAAGTGGCCGGCCCACCTTCCCGGAGCGCGCGGCGCCCGGGAACAGCGGCGGGACCGGGACCGGAGGAGCCGCGGTGCCCCACCGGACACGGCAGCTGCCCCAGACCCAGGAGAATCAGCAGAACACCGCAGGTGCCCTCATTATTCTCAATGATAATATTTTCTGGGCTTTGGAGATAAAGTCCTTAATTAATTCATTTAAAAAATATCTTGAAGAAAAAATCCTAATTAGATTAAATCATTATTTCAGGAAGCAATATGCCAAATTAGGCAAAACTAATTAGGGTAGTGAAGAAATCAGTCTATCCACTGATTTACAGGCAACGTGGACAGTTTTTTATCTGTAACTGTCTCTGCCAGCAGGAAGAGCATCTTTGTGCAATTTATCAAAGACTCTGACAAAATACAAGAATAGTTTCCCTAGCATGGTGAGAACTGTTGATTTACATTAGAAAATCATTCAAAAATACTTACTAAATATGGAAGGAATAGTGACATCTCGAAAAAAATAAGTTTTATATGAAATATCAGTTTGCTCTTTTAACCCAGTGAAATACTAAAGACTTCTTTGTCCTAGCAAATATCATTTTAACACTAATGGTAGCCATTAGCTTGGAAGACAGGACAGAAAGTTTTCAAATTCTGATTTGTTTGTACATATTTTAACAACTTGAAATTAATTTTCTGAATTTTAACTTTTCAGTAAACTAGAGCTGTTCTTTTAAAAGAACAGCATCAGTTCATTATTAAACAATAATTGGTTGTGTCTCGTCAGAAGTCATGTTGTTAAATGAAATTTGCTAATGTACTTCCATTTCATTTGTAAAACACCAAAGCAAAAACAGTTTATCACCAGATATTAAAAATTAATTAAACACCTTAAAAACACACAGACAATGACAGTATCTTGCCCACAACTGTGTGATGATAGTCTCATAACAAGTAATTCACAAATCATCAACTTGAGAAGTTTGACAAATTTAATATTTGTTACTCAGCAATGAGATGATAAAACCCACCCTTCTGGAAGGGAATAATATATGGAGCTTATTTCTTGTGGTTTAACCCTGGTGAGTAGCTAAGCACCACATGGGCTCTTACCCATTTTCCCCAGCTGGGATGGGGAGAGAATCAGAAGTCTAAAACTGTGACAAATCATGGGTTGACACAAAGGCAGTTTAATAGGTAAAACAAAAGCAAGATAAGTTTGTTTGTTTGTTTTTTTAATTTACTATTTCTTATCAGCAGGATGATGTTTAGCCATTTCCAGGCAAACAGGGTTTCATCATAAATTACAGTTATTTAGGAAGACAAATTTAGTGACTCTAAACATCTCCCCTTTTTCCTTCTTCCCCAGCTTGGGGTCAGCAGTGTGAGAAGGCAAAAATACTTTGATGCTGTGTGAGCACTGCTCAGCAGTACCTAAAACATTCCTTTGTTATCAACAATTACAAATCCAAAACACTTTCTGGTTCCATAAGATTATAGTTTGTATTGCTCTAATGATAGTACTAAATCAGATAAATCATTAAGGCAAAAAAGCTCTTGTTGGGCATTTTACAGGTACTTAGGCAAAGAAAAAAAAGATTTGCAATATGATATGAATATTTGTAATCGCTTCTAAAAAGACAAGAAAACAGGGCTTAACTAAGCAAAGTTCCTAAAAACTTGTCACTATTATTTTTCCCACCCAGTGCATGGGTCATTAGTCAAACAGTTTCTCTATGCCCCTCATGTCTTGACGCTGCTTACATGATGGCAGATGCCAACTGACTTAGTATTTTCATATAGTGATTTTCAGTCAGTGGCACTCATGCTCATTTGGTTGCTAGCTATTTAGTATGATGATTGAACTTCCTGGAACTTTCTTCAAACCTTCCCTTATAAACCTCATGAGCTGCTTAAGAAAAAAGTGTAACAACTCTAGGGAGTTGATGCTTGACTAAAGTGCATTCAGGCGCAATATAGAATCAGCAGAATCTCACTGATTAGTGACACATAGCAAGAGATGAATCATTTCTAGTGTGGGAATGTGCTTACCATAAATCACACTGAACTAGGAGATAAGACAGCTGAAGTGGATATGAATCTTGGGTAGTTTGAGGTCTCTTGAAAAAAAACACCTTTTAGTTCAAAGAGAGGTTGCATTTCATGTGTTTTATCTTTCAACAAGAGGAATTTAAAAAATGGCATAATTTATAGAAGCTTAAATATTCATTGCCTACTGTATATATACTGGTATCTGAACCTCAGTTTGTACAAATACCACTAATGTAGGTGTTCAGTAATGAAAAAAGAAATGCGAAATGGCAAAACTGGATATGGCCAAGTGTTGATTTTCATGAAGTGGGTGATTTCTGGGAAAAGCTTAATATGATCTATCAAGCATTCCCCAAATGATCATTCTTCCAACCAGCTTTACTATTTTTCATGCTGGGGTGAAAGAACTCAACTGCTAATCCAAGTACATATGTCTAAGTGAGTGCAGTCAAAATTGTCTTGTTATTTATCTGTTCTTCAGCCCATCCTAGCTGCCCTAGATCAAGCATTAGAGGCCCACAATCAAGCACACTGAAAAACTACATTGCAACAATCTGGTTAATACTGTTTTTTCTCATTATTGTTCTAACACATTTATTCTCCCACACTTAGATTCTCCCACCTAGTTGTCTCAAGTAGATTATTTCTCTGTGTGTTCATTCAATGAGTTATGTTAAATAAGACCTCCAGAGACAGTTTTATAGAGGGAGGAAGGACTGATCATTAATTATATCAATTATAGGACACTTCAGCATGGCCAGTATTCTCAGACTTCTGGAGACATCTAGTGAATATTTAGATAGAGTTTGTTCACTATTGGCATTAACACTTCCACAACAGCACTTCTGTGTTTGTCTAACACAGTCAGACTTGATGCGCACCCTGTTAGAACCATATATTTGAAGATAGGTGCAGGTAATGAAGAAGACATTATGCATGACTCAACCTACTTGATCTGTTCTGGTAAGCAGTCACTAATCAGAAGTCATACCAAATTCTTTTCCTGTGCCATGGGACTCCCATGATTCAGTTTACTGAGCATTAACTAGAGAGTCTAGGAGCCCAGGTTTCTCACTACTGTTATGTATTTACCACATTTGACCTTGAATCTTTTACCCTTATTTAGCACTTTGAGATTAGTAAAGAAATAGCACCCACTAAGCACTGTTATAAATTCAAAGGATAATCAATGTTCACTTTCAATGGTGAAGTGCACATTTAACCAATTTTTCATATGCAGTATTGTTTTAGTACTCCCACCAGCTCCTTTGTTAGAGTGCATTATGGCATTAAATGTAATTTCAGAGAATTGAAGTTATCCTATGTGCAATTGACTCCAGGATAAAAAAATTAATCATTTCACAGTCCATGCTCATTTTATTTCTCTCTCTCTCTTGAGTATAATTATGTCTTTATACTGGATAGACATGAGATCCACGAATGAAATTAAGAGATTAATTACTTTCTCTGATTTCTTTTGAGATCAGATATGGCACTTGCCATAGGACAACCTAATAAGATCAGGGCAGATAATTATGTATTGTCTGCTGATTTCACTTTTAGATTATCAATAGACAGAGAATTGTGCCATAAGTTTTGAAAAAAATCAGAGCTTCATTTTAAGGAGCATCTTTGGTCAGTGTCAACCATATCCTGTACTCTGGAATGTACAATACACTTGGTTACAGGCAATAGGTAAGTAAGAGATGATAGGGCACAATCTCATGAAGTATTAAGATCTCTGACTATGTGCATAAAAGAGATTATTGTGTTAGAATGAAAAACAATTTTTTTTTGCTAAATTTTTTTAAATTTTTCAACTATATTCTGTTAGTCATATTTTAACCTAATTGCAATATTGATGCTTTTTTTTTTTTCATTAACCCTAGACTTAAAGCAGCTGTTTGACACAAGAAAATATTTGGGATGCTCTGTATTGTAAAAGCCATTGATTCAGTCCAGAAATTTTTTGTTTAAGTTAAAAATGTTCATTTAAAGCAGTCTGTGTATCTCCTTGCAATGCTAATCCAAACAGGCTAGAAAACCCTTATTTCTCTTGATATGGAACAGTGCCACAAAGTTTGCAGGAATGAAAAAAAGAAAAAAAAAAAGTTGATACACCTTATTCCCCATAAAGAAGGTAATTCAAAGAAAAGATAAGTTTGGACAGGAAATTCTACATGCTCTACCTTGCTTTTCAAGCCCTCACCTTCCAGGCTGTTACAAATACAGAAGGAAGGGGGAAGTCACCTTAGTTCCCAATGCCTCCAGAACTTTCTTATTCAGTAGAGCAGAAATAAGCTGTTTTACAAGATGTCAGAATATATAGTTTATGAATAAAAATGAAATAAGTAGAGTCAGCTAATATAATTTACTTTTCTGAAAAGTGAAATTGTCAGTGATGCTCATTTGGGATGAACACCTTTATCTCACTTTGTATCTGCAGGTCAATGAGAATCCATTTGTGAGACTGTGAATCCACTTTCATGAATTCAGAATAATTCAGAAATTGTTCTTCCAGACGAATTTCATAAATATGAAAACAGATGCACCAGTCTTCAGAATGTTATTGGATGATTACTGGGCAGCTATTAAACAATACATTATACAGTAATAATACTAATTTCCCACAGCTTTGAAATTGCTCGTGTCTTCAAATCTAAGGTTGAGTCTGAAGAAATACTTTGTTTCAAAAGATCTGTTATTTCTGAGGTCTTCAAAATAGGATACCAGGAAGTGGCCAATGAGATGATTGACTTCAAAGAACCCACTGCTCTCAAAGCAAACCAACTGTAAGTCTATTTGGTGTCTATTTTTATTCAAGTTTGGGTGCTTCCTGTGAAGATCCAACCCTTCTCTTGATTGAAACCTCTGCTTCCATTTCATTCCTGTTTATCATCACTACAACAGTTCAATTCAGCTCAGGGTTATACTGTGGTTTGTTTTGCACTTTGGATTCAACAGAAATGAAATCCAAAATTAAGGGACAATATTGATGCTGCTTCAAACTTTTTTTGTCTAGCTGAAATATTGTCCAGGACCAGAGTGTTTGAAATTGGGTTAAGGTGTGAAATGTAAAATGATGAAGGTAGGATATACAACATATAGTTTTTATAAAATGCAGCAATTTTAACAGATTTCATAGTATTTGGAGTTAATATTTCACATCCATCTCTGTGTGAGTCTCTGTTATGTATGTCTGAGTATCCAATATCCATCAGAGTAATTACAAATGCCTTAAGCATTCAGAAAATCTCTGCTGTTTTGACTTTCAAAATTATTCAAATTGCTTGAAAAACATTTTGAACAGAAACTGTAAGTACTTTCTGAACATAGAAACTCCTTATCAAAATAGAATCAAAGAAACAACTGCTGGAGAAGGAAAAAAACCTTGGTTGCCTTTAGCGTCAGAAGAAACTTGTTCTACTTCAGGCTGCCTTATTCTGACAGGGTTCTCTGACAGTGGTTCAAAACAAACCAAAAGAAAAGCCTCATTCCTCTGCATAATGTTGCTAGTGAAATGTTAAATTTATTTTAGCACATAGAATTCCTTTGATGACAAATGTAGCTATTTAATAAAAATCTTCTGCTTATAGACAGCTATGTCTATTTCAAAATATAATATACCTTTGATTTTTTTTCTGGTGCCAGAAAAATAATAAAACCTTGGCAGATAATTTTAAAACCTGTATTTTATTTCTTAAAATATATAGCTCAGTTGCAAGTTGGTCTAGGGATTGGGGTTGGGGTTTAATTAGGGGAGGGTTTTGCAGATTTCTGGGGGGGGGGAGAATATTTGTATAGTTTACTTTATTTTATCATTTATTTTATAGTTTATTTTATAGTATGACTTTTGGTTTAAGCAGAAGAGCTATTTTTTTTGTCTTTTTAAAATATAAAAAAAAGATTTTTGAAAGCATCACAATAGTGAAACTTTCTGGAGAGTTTTTCTTGTAGCTGCTTTGGTGAAGTGAGAATGCAGCTCAGTTTAATAGCTTAATAGAAAGCTTAATAGGAATTGTAGACAGCTTATCAATTGTGTGCAGATATAAATTGTCTAATTTTTCACAACAGGAAAGAAAGGCATTACTGCAGGAACTAAGCCACTTTTTAAAAAAATATCTTTGGAAACAAGAGAGATTATGACCATTTTGAACAAAAGGAAAACCAATGCAGAGAGGCAAAATATTCCTAAGAGTAGTATCTTGTCTGAAATTGAGTATCTGAGAAATATGGTCATGGAACAGATCCTTCTAGAAGCTATTGATGCCAAAATGATGTCCTAAGTCACATGGAAGATGGGGACATGATTCAAGACAACCAGCACTTGGAACAGGCTTCAACAAGGGCAGGTCCTTTCTGACCAACCTACTGACCTTCTACAACAGATTGACATCAGTGGGCAAGGGAAGAGACACAGGTATCAGCTGTTTAAATTTCTGTAGGGGCCTTTATATGGTCCCCTCACAACTGGAGAGGTATAGATTTGATGGATGGACTGTATGGTGGATAAGGAATTCCTTAGATGTTTGCAGCCAGAGGGAAGTCATCAATGCTCAGCATCCAGGCAGAGATTAATGATGACTGGTGTCCCTCAGGAGTCCATATGGGGACCAGTGCTAATCAATATCTTTATCAAAGACATAGACAAAGGGATCAGGTGCACCTTCAGCAGATTTACAGGTGACACCAAGCAGAAGTTGCAGCTGACAAGCTTGAAGGACAGGATTCCATCCAGAGGGATCCAGACAATCACAAGAAGTGGACCTATGGGAACTCAATAAGGTTCAACAAGGCCAAGGGTAGGGTGCTGCAGCTGGGTCAGGGAAACCCCCTGTACCAACACAGGGGGGTTCTCCTCCTCCTGGGGGAGGAACAGATCCAGAGCAGCCCTGCCAAGGACTTGGGGTGCATGAAAGGCTGCACATGAGCAGACAAAGTGCTCTCCCAGCCCAGAAAGCCAGTTGTATCCTGGGCTGCACCAAAAGCAGCATGGCCAGCCGGTCAAGGGAGGGGATTCTGCCCCTTCTCCTCTCTGGCGAGACCCCACCTGGAATGCTACCTCCACCTTTGAGGCCCCATCACAGGAAGGACAGGGACCAGTTGGAGCAGGTCCAGAGAAGGTCAAAGAAGATGATCAGAAGAATGGAACTCCTCTGCTGTGAGGAAAGGCTGATAGAGTTGGATTTATTCAGCCTGGAGAAAAGAAGGCTCCAGGAGCACATTAGGGTAACTTTTCAATACTTAAAGGGAACTTATAAGAAAGATGGGGACAGACTTTTTAGTAAAGTCTGTTGCAATAAGGCAAAATTAATGTTTTCAAATTAAAAGAGGGTAGATTTAGATTAAATATAAGGGAGATCTTCAGGGCTTATTCCAAGAGGGTCGGACTAGATGATCTTTACAGGACCCATCCAACACAATTCTATAATTCTATGATTTTCTGCATTTTACCTTGATTGGTGAGCTGAAGCATAAGCTCTGTGCAGCACATGGGGTAGGCAGGAAAGGATTTTGCTCACCTGTACCAGCAGAGACTCTGACCTGCCTGCTCTGCACAAGAACTGCTGGCCCCTGGCTAGGGTGAAATAGAGTAACACTGAGCCATGGGAAGAAGTAGGGGGAGGCCTGATAAAAATTGTTTATAACCATAAATACTAGTCTTCGAACCCTGGCACTTAAGGTTAAATTCTGTTTGTCTTCTTTTTACACCTGCAACCTGCAACAGTGGTCTGAGTAGAGTCTATGAAGTGATTAGCAATCTCTGGGTTTGGATCAACAATATAAATAGAAATACTGCATGAACAGCTCCAACTGACTTCAGGTGGACGTCAGAACCTGAGCACAGGTTATTCAGTAGCAACAGGAAGCTGATATTTTCATGTTGAAGTACTAGTGGCTTTTCTTTTAGCTAAAAATAATCACTATATAACTTCCTCTATTAGGTTATGTTAGGAGTTTACTCTCTCATTTTTCTCATGCTTTTTTCTCCTGTTGAACACGTGCTCCTTTTCTGTGTTTTTAAAGCCTACTGCTTATGCATTCTAAAGTGATGTACTCTATCTGTTCACAAAGAGGTCTTAATTTTATCATTTTCAGTGGTTAATAATAATTAGTTTACATGTGCTATTTAGTTACTTTTTGGTTAGTTGGGTCAGCAATTTTAGTTAATTTAGGTCAGCAATTTGTAAGTGTGATGGCCTAGTGAAGAATTCATGTTTCATATTCATTCCACAGTCAAATATGTCTCAAAGTTTTTTTTCAAGTTTCTTCATTTTTATTTGCATTAACTTAATTTTTGAATAGCTAAAAGCCTCAGCAGAATAAATAAATATATCACTTCACATCAACAGCATGGGGAAGCCTATTAAGGCAACATGAATAATGAATCATGATTTAGTCAATTGTAAAAAAATGGCCTTCACAGTTTCTCATACTACAAGAATAGCAGTGATGTGATTTTTCCCAGGACCACAAAAGAGAATTCTCTTCCTTCCAAACACCACTTGCCAGGTCATCTTTAAAGCTGTATTTGGAGTCAGATGATTTTCTTCCTGAATCTAGCAGAAATTGCTTTTCTCTCTGTTAATGATGTAGAGCAGACTTCAGATGTGATAGATGACTAAAAGGGTTGGATCCTGAGGCATGTCCTCACATTGCCTAAAACTTGCCAAGCATTTTCTCCTTTTGGGGCTTGGAACCTTCTGTTCAAATATCAGTTGCTGAAATACCCTTCAGCAACAGTGTTTCCAGTGATAGTGTCATTTCCTTGTGATAGGCAAAAACAGCCTTGTAAAAGATGCAAGCAGGCATGGGGTAAAATTGAAAAGTCAATATTTTTAGCAGATAAATATAAATGAAGAAGCTAAAATTTATTAAATTTTATTTCTTTGATGGTGATCTTGCTGAGTACAGAATACTTAATTCTGAAAATGTGCTGATAGGATATGATATGTAGTACATGAGAGACCAATTTGGC
Source organism: Vidua macroura (assembly GCF_024509145.1). NCBI lineage: Eukaryota > Metazoa > Chordata > Aves > Passeriformes > Viduidae > Vidua > Vidua macroura. Next base: position 46,266,548 of record NC_071575.1, on the reverse strand, counting down.
CTTTAGAGGAATGATTTAAACTAAGTGCATTGAGCTCAGGAGAGCACAGAGGAACTGGTCTATGCTATTCCTGAAAGCATGTACTAACAGAAGAAGAGGGTGTAGGAAGCCAGGGAAAACTGCTGGGAGAACTGCTTCAGGTCTTAGATAAGTTCCCTTGCTGAAGATGAACAGCAGTTTAGTAAATTCCAAATTTGAAAGGCATACATTTTTCAGTCAGGTTTCTCTTGAGGAAATGTCAAGCTTCACTGCTGAATGGTTGCAGTAAGTTTCTAGGCTTATTGTCAATACTAACAGGGTTTTGGATTGTAGTGGGTTGACCTTGGCTGGACTCCAGGTACCCATCAAAGCCTCTCTGTCAGTCCCCTCTACAGCTGGACAGGGGAGAGAAAATATAACAAAGGGTTCATGATTTGAGATAAGGACTGGGAGAGATTGCTTACCAAATACTGCCACAGGCAAAACAAGCTAGAATTAGAGATATTATTTGAATTTACTACAAGCAGAATCCAAGCAGGATAATGAGAAGTAAAATAAGACCCTAAAAACACATTCCCCGCATTCCTTCCTCCTTCCCAGCTCTACCTCCTCCCCTCCCCCAGCAGTGCAGGGATGCAGTGAATGGGGGTTATGCTCAGATCATCACCCATTGTTCCTGCCTCTGCTTAGGGAGAGGAGTCCTTCCCTTGCTTCAATATGGGATCCTGCCCACAGGAGACAGTTCTCCATGTATCCAACATGAATCCATCCCACGGGCAACAGTTCTCCACAAACTGCTCCACTGTAGGTCACTTTTCCACAGGGTGCAATCCTTCAGGCAAAGCCTGCTCCAGTGTGGGTCCCCCACCAGGTCACAAGTCCTACCAGGAAACCTCCTCCAGCTCCTCTCTCCATGGGTCTGCAGGTCCCTACCAGCAGCCTGGTCCAGCACAGGCCTCCCACAGATTCACAGCCTCCTTTCCTGCATCCCTCTGCTCCCCTCTGGGTCCTCCACAGTCTGTAGGTGGATCTCTGCATCCCTGTGGACCTCCATGGGCTTCAGGGAAACAGCTACTTCACCATGGTCTTCACCACAGAGGAAACAGCTCCAGTGCCTCCTCCTCCTTTTCTACTGACTTTAGTGTCTGCAGAGTTTTTCCTCTCACATATTCTCACTCTTTCTTTTTCTTCTTAAATATGCTATCACAGAGGCGTTACCACAACTTCTAGTTGGTCCAGCCTTGGCCAGTGGAAGGTCTGTCTTGGAGTCACCAGGCATTGGCTCTGCTGGACGTAGGAGAAGCTTGTGGCAGCTTCTCACAGAAGATATCCCTGTAGCCCTCCCTGCTACCATGCAAATCCAATGCAAGGATAACAACAATGATACAGTAAATACATTTACAGTCAGACCCCATTTCACATTCCAGATAGTGAAAGCTGGAATCGCATGTAGGTTTAAGATCTGCTTGTGGCCTCAAAAGCTGGACAGAAAGCTGCTGGACCTGGTTGCAACCTATCTGTATGTGGTACATGTAGCCATTGCAGGTGCATATTCAAAGGTTGGGACTCCTCTTTCCTGTTTACACACAGCTTTTCTTTCTCTCAAATTCTGAGGCAGACATTTCCTTTCTTTACAAATGTCTGGGGATGCTAATTAGTTTCAGAGACAACATGACAAGACAGAATTGATGTGTTAGAAAGACAGCATGAAGCACAGACAGGTGTAGCAATTCTTCTAATTACTGCTTCTGCCTATGATCTGTAGTTATCACTAAGTCAATGCCTTTTAAGTCTCAGGTGATAGACAAATATATAATCATCATTTGTATGCAGCCATACCTCCAAAATGGACCTCAGCATAGTGATCCATGACTGTCATTCCAGTGAGTCACTGTTGCTTTACTAGGATTCTGTCAAGTCAAAAAGTTTCAATTCAAGGATAATACTGCTACCTGCTCTTTAGCAGGTTATTTCAGTGATACCCTACAGTTTCTACTGCTCCTACAATTACTGAAAACATCCAAAATACATTAAATTTAGAAGAGGAACCAAGAATACATTGTCTTTGTCAGTGATTAATAAGTCAGTGACTTGGGCAAATATTTACAATTCTTCCACACAAAATTAATGATAACTAGGGCACATTGGGGTCTATTTGTATTTTAAGCATCAAACAATTTCCAAATGATCATATATACTTTTCTTCTTAACCAAGATAATAATGCATTTTCATATATAGTTAAATAGCTTCAACTTACTATTACTTGGAAGCCCACACCAGCATGCCTCTCTGTGCCCTGGTGAGTTTCCTAGACGTGTAACACTGCATTTCAGACTGCACTTATGATCATGTACCTGATACCGAACTGTAGAAATTCTCTGCTTTGCAACAGCTGTCTGGATCTCTCACTTTGGCCTTATCATTGATGAGGGGAGCAAAGCCCGTGTGGATACTGGATAGTCTGACAAGTTTAAATAATCAGTTAATCAAAGTTTGTGTTTGACTCTTCTTTGCTACCTTCTGTAATGAAATAGCAGGTGACAGTCAAGAGGGAAATAACATATTCAGAGTGTGATCATGTCACAGTAAACACTACCTGTGATTGAGCACTCAAGTAATTGCAGTGTGTAGCACAATTTGTACTGGCAATCCAATAGCCTGATTATCTCAGCACAGTCCTGGTGATGTGCTTGTTGCTTAAATAATCTCAGAAGTAACCTAAAATTATGTTTATTTATACAAAAATCATAGAGGGATGAAAGAGACAAATACACTATTTTGGAACAGAAGTGAAAACAGATAAAATGAAACAAAATAAAACAAACCCCTATCACCCCTTAATTTGGACACAGAGTCAAAGCAGAAGTACAAAATATAAAGAAATTTATTAAAAATTTATAGAAAATGAAAGCTTGCCATCTAGCATTAACAAAAATGCTTCTATTAATAAATTTGTTCCCATAGACACCATGTTATTTTGGAGAACCTGGACCTTTTTTCAGCTTTTTCTAGACCTAAATGAGTCCCTTAGCATGTGTTTTTTGAAAGTTAAGCTTGAATAATTCAAACAAAAATCATAAATAAAATAAAATATATGACAAGATCTTCCACCTCAAATTCAAAGCCTTTTATAATGCCATATAATCTATAAGGCTTTTAGCACAATAGAGAGACAACAGAATAGTTTACATTGGAGGTGGTTCTTCTGAAACAGAATTCCCATTCTAATTCCACAGAACGAAGATGGTGGTCTAATGGATCAGCACGGGTACTTCATTCGTCATATGTACACAGAACATGGTGGCTAGTTTTTGTATTTAGGATGGACACATGAACAGTAGAGAGGAATGTGCCTTTCTCTTAGGAAAAAAAAAAAAAAAACAACTAAAGATATTTGGATAGTGAAGATCTTTTCAGACTTTCAGAAGAACTGAACAATTGATCTGGAAACCTGTCTAACTAATACCACTTCAAACTACACTTTGCAGCGTCAAAATGAGTCTTTCCATTCTTTGTTAAACCTACTTAATATCAAAACTTTTAATGTGTGTCTAGTCATTTTCTCAAATAAATGAATTCCCGCTGTCTTTTTCTGAGCTATTTTTGCTTCTCAATAGAATCAGATTTTTAACTGTTTAATCATGTATATTATCAATTTATAAAGATTCATACTTTTCCTTTTACACTGGGGAATGTTACTTCTCTACCAAAGATGGGTATACCAGTTGTTTCCAAACATAGGAATCATTCCTCAAAATACAAACAATTCCTGGAAAGGTAAAAATGTTTAGGTAACACTCTTTTCATGAAGTTCTATGTGTTTGAGGAGATGGATAGAGATATTAGAGAAAAATTTTGATTGCAGTTTTTAAACATGGGGAAAGTTTAGGCTGAGTGATAACAGTTAAGATAGGAGTTCTGGGGAGTTAAAATAGGAGTTCATTTTTTATGTCTACAAATGAGATTTAATAGTTTTGAAAATAAGTAGGACTATATAAAGCAATACCCAGATTCGTATTCTATTTCTCTCAAAGGGAAACAGTCTCCAGTAAAAAAAAACAGGGCAAAAAGTGAACTAATTGTTTTAGTGGCTATTGGGTGGGGTTCAAGGAAGGCTCTAAAGTGACATAATACAAAATTGAAAGAGAAGATCCTTATAGTAATTACTTATTTTCAATGTAAAGTCAAAAGTCAAAGGCATTTTGGCAGTGACATTTTAGCCTCAAATAAATCACAGGGAAATTATGGATGTGAACACATGACCAGTAGCATTCACATTCTGACAGGTTCATAATTTATTACTTCAGATATCAGAAACCAAATAGAATATTTTCCAATCACAGGTTTACAACTGTGACCTGATCAACAATTCTGTAGTGTCCAACCTAAAATAAAAGTTCCAATTTAGCACAGATATTATCTTAAGATTTTTTATCATCTTTTCTCCAAAGCTCCTGCTGAAAGTATACAGACCTCCTTTGTCAGGCAGGAGAACTGACTGTGCTCTCAATCTTTGCCTCTAGTTACATATCCACTACAGTGACTGTGCATATGTGATAGCTGAAGTTTTTTCATTGTAAACTCACACATTATTCATGTTAATAGGAAATTAAGAAGGGTTCTGATACCATAAGTGTACAGGCTTTATAATTCAACTATATTTCTTCCCCTGCCTTTGTTTCCATTAACAGTTCATTCCCTTCCACAAAGAGAAAGGCACAATTTGAAAAAGGTGGAATTACAATAGGGTTTAAATCACTAGTTTGATTACAATATCTTTACAACAGAGGTGAGATTTAAACAGCCCATCTTCCCCATGGATCACATCCATAGAATGCTGGTATTCTAATTCCCAAAGTTGATAACATTCATTAGTTGAAAGAAGTTATTTCCTGGAATGAATCTCTTTGTTGTGTTCTAGCCTTTTGCTTAGTTAAATGCTTGATAATACTTTTTAAAATTGATCCTTTAGGATTGCTTTGGATCACAAAAAGAACATTAGTTCATTTTTATCTTTTCTTGGCTATGCAGGGCAATTAGCACAAAGTCTTGGCAGACAGTTCTTCAGTTCAAAGTGATTGTTAAAAAGGTATCATGGGAATATAACCAAGCTTTTACAATACACATATGATGCAAAAAGGCAATTCACTACATACAGCAGCGAAAAAGCATTTATCACCAAAGCTGTCTGGAATACGTTCAGCAGCCATCTGCCAATTAAAGAATGATCTACTGCTCATCTGCAGCAGACAACGCCTATTTAGCTGGCAAGCAGGCATAGAGCAGAGGCAGCTGAAAGGTGCTTTGGTGGTTAGGAGGGCAGTTAGCTCAGTTGGGAATGTGAAAGAGACCCAGAAACTCTGTCCTTTACAGCATGGGACTATATGACTGTGGTGGTGACAAGCTACAGGGCTCTGTCCACATGACTGGCTAGAAGAGCCTTCCCCAGGGAGTCAGAGCCTTTGGCCATGGCCCACTCCACAGGAGGGAGGCTGCCGTGCAGAGCTGGGGCCACAGGATGTGCCTGGTGCTGCTCCCCAGGGATGGAGCTGCTGGTAGCCTCACCTGCAGGAGCTGTGCTGTGGCTGAGGCACTACGTGACCAGGTACTGGGGCTGTGGGAGGAGACAAGCAGATGAATAGCATTGGGAAGGAGGGTTCTTCTCTGCCCTCAGATGTGAATTTGCATAACCAGTACAATGCCCTAATAGCCAAGGAAGGGGAACTAGTTCTCTGGGGGCAATTCAAAGTCATGTGAGCATGGAACACCCATTAGCACCTAGGCCAAATGATGAAGGTTCCCCTCTGCAGGGCAGGAAGGTGTTGATCAGAGTTGCTGTCATGGGATCCTTATCACTTGCTGGCAGACATTGCGGAGAGGCTCCCAATCCCTGCACCCCAAATAGCTCACTCTCACTGTTCATGGGTGTAAACACAAACGACCACAAACAGAGACACAGAACAAAGGCAATAAGGGACTGCAGATTTCTGTGGCCAAAGAGAGCCCAAATGCTGTTCTCCTCAATTGTACAGGTGTCTGAGAAGGGTTTGGGTAGGAGCTGACATGTTCTGCAAGTTAGCAGCTGGCTGCGTAACTGTGCTGTACTTGATGTTTTGGCTTTTATATCTATGGTCACCTCTATGGGAGGTGTTAGCAAAGATGGGATTCCAAGGATAGAAGCACAGAGATTTTTCTGGACAAATTTCTGATCAAATTCCAGCTCAAAACTCCAGACTCCAGAAGAATTTGGCCCTTACAGTACTTATCATCATGCCCTGTGATAGATATAATGCCCAGTTTCAAATCACTCCTGTACCATCTCACATATCTACATTCTCTAAAAGTGCCTCTGGATGCAGAGTTAGCATCTGCTTCCTCAGAATTATTTGTTATTTATACAAAATAGAACAATTTAAGCTGGAGAAATCAAGAAAGCAACAAATGTTGAATATAAACTTGTGGTTACTTTCCACACCCAGGACAACATGGGACAAATCTCAGGACAACAATTATTTATACAAAATGGAGCAGCTCAAAGAGGAACACTTGAAAAATACTGGATATTTTGTATTCCCACCCTTTCTCACTCTGAATATTAGAATATTATTCCCCCCTTATCCCTGGTCCATTTCTTTTTTCTCCCTAAATTATATAGCTGCCCCAAATGTTTCAGATCTTGCAAATGTAGCTCAGGGGAATTTTGGGCATTTAAAACAATTTCCATCTCAGAAGTTTCTTGCAGCATTCCTTATATAGCCTGATATAACTAAAAAAACACATGCAGAACTCTCTCTTATATTGTAGAATATGGAAATATAAATGATGAGGTTAACTATGAAAACATAGAAAGTCTTAGAAAATGACAAATGCTGATCTAGGTAATTGGAGGCAAACACTAAAATGCCTTCTGCAAAGCACAGGTGAAAACAAGTGTAGGTAATTATTATATTTTGGTTCCCATCCCTGTAGCTATAAAATATATGCCATCAGGATCATGAAATTGGAAAACAAACTTATGTTCTAAATCAAAGAAACAGGCCTTGGTCTGAACTCCATAATTTAGAAGACATGATATCACAAACAACGTTTATGTTCTTTGACAATGTTCACAAGCATTAGCAAATTGAAGTCATAATGAAACTGCAGCTCACTCACAATCTCTGGCCCTAGGATGTACATTGTTGATGTGTGTGTTTTGGAAGCCCCATCTGTTACAAGCTAGACTTTATATACTGAATAATTGCTAAATTCCAAGGAGACCAGGTGGCAAAGCAAATTAATTTGGAAAAAAATAGAAAAGTCATGGGGGAAGGAGCCGAAAAATTGTAGGAGAAAGTTAATTCAGCATTTTCTGAATGTACTGAATGAGGACAGGAATAAAAAGAGAAAGAAAATATACAACAAAACATAGAAAGGAAGGGGAAAGGCAAGAAAAGAAGGGACATTTTCACATCAATACATGTTTATAGACATATTTCTTGAACCCCAAGAAATGAGAATGTAAGGGCATGAAATATCCTGAGGATTTTGCCATGAAAAGTTTCTCTTCAAGAATTTTCATGCTTTCAATAATTATTCATATATTTGAAACATCAATCCACAATGCCATGTATAAACCAAAACAAGTTTAATCTTCCTTTTTGTGAATGGTTGGAAAAAACTCTAATGTGGAAAGAAGAGAGGAGGGTAAAGGAAGAAAGACAGATCTATTTTAGGTTCCCAGTCTGAGTGGTACATTACCAGTTTTTCATGTGAGAAGCACTCACAGAAAATTAACCAGATAGATGCAAACACCCAAATTGCTACTACAAACACAGGGAGCCCACTGTGCAAGAAATCTCTGGCAAGAACACAGGGAACCATAAAGCTGGATTGCTGCCGTGCCCACCCTGAAGCTCCCTGGCTTTGCCTGCCTGGCAGAGGCACGGTCAGCTGGGGGGGTCACTCCCCTGTGTCTCGAGGAGAGTTGGGGGGCAGCTAAGACAGAGCCCTTCGCTGTCTGCCTTGTATGGAGGAGAGGCGGCGTCCGAGGAGGCAATAAGGGAGCCGACTCAAGGCTGGGAAAACAGTCTCAGGTTTAATCCGTGCTCCAAGGAGCTCCGAAGGCCAGAGCATCCGGCAGCCAGAAGTGCTCTCGAGGCTGTCACAATCATGTTAAATACTGGGGCGGTAACAAGGGGGAAGGGACACCCACCACCCAATGGGAGGATTCAGGGGAGTGAAGACAGAGGGACAGACAGACACACAAACCAATGGGGGAAGTTTAAGGGAGGGACCCCGCCCCTTGTCCACTCACTCAATGCCCAAGGTGGAAGATTCTGGGAGAGTGGGATGACGAGCCAAGTGATGGACAGGGTACCAGGGAGGGGACAGGGGAATGACTGAGCATTTTCAGGGAGATTGGCATTGAGGGAAAGGTGGGAAAGCTCGGGGTGGATCCACCGGGAGAAAATGGGGGGTGAAAGGGCAAACCATTACAGAACTGTTACAGAGATATAAAAACACAATACAGCACTGGATTAGGTTTCTTTAAAGAGCAGCTGGTGTCAAATACAGTTCTGTTGTCCTAGCCCTCATTTGCTCCTATTACCAGCAGTTGATGAGACAGAGTTGGGTTAAACTGATTTATTAAATTTTGATTATTGTACTAGTATTTCAGATCCATATAAAATCTAGATCTCTTATACATAAAATCTAAATCTAAAAGTAGATTGCCTAAGTACAGAAGTAAATCTGTAACCTGGCAGTAAAACCAGTGCAGAGGCCTATGACACCTGTAAATTGCACCTGCATTACTCAGATTAGAACTATTATTATCTTGCTTTGAATCCAAACATAGTCATTTAAAAACTGCGAAATCGACCACAGCACAAAATAATTTATTAGCACTGTGATAGCATAGCAAACTGCAATATATACTTAGGTCATATTATTTTACAGAGGTATGTGCTCAATGTGACCACCAAAAGGGCTAGGTGGTATATAAGTACCATCATCACTTAAGTAAGAGAAAGTTAACAAGCCAGAAGCAAGATAATCACATATGTAAAACTGACTCCAGATAGGGAAGACATGCTGAATGCACAAGGATTATTGACAAGATCCAAAAAGCCCCAGAAAATCCAACCAAAAAATCCCCAAATATCAAATAGATCAGGAATACATGTGCACTGTTTTAATTAAAGGTTCCATTTCTTTTCAGATGTGAAATGCTGTGCTCTCACATGCAAACCAGACCAGAAATAAAGATATAAAATAGCAGATAAATATCTGATTTGTAAGGTGTAACTGGGAGTAGATAAAAATACATGAAAGACCACACTAATTCAAATCAAGGGCCTATCTAGCTTATTATTCTGTCTCCAACAGCGGCTGCTAGTGGACCCTAGGGAAGAAGAAAATCAGAGAAAGCCTAAACACATAAGTATAATATTCCTAGATTTTTACTATTATCAGCTCATATTTCCTGCGTGTCTTCTTGTCCATTTACTAGCTCCCTAAAGATGCCTTTTCCAAGTGCTTGTTAATCTGCCCTTGAACACAAATATACTCTAACTATAGACAACATCCTTTAAAAAGCAGTTTCACAGAATTTGTGCTAATGTTATAAAAAACTGCCTGATTTGTTTAGGAGGATCCTAAGGCCCTGCTTTCTATTTTAGAAAGGACAGTGAATAATCAGACCTCCTTAAGTCATGTTTTCATGCACAGGAGTCCCAGGCTGCTTGGTTGCTCTGCCTGTTTCTCATCAGCCATGTTGCCCACTCTGAAGTGTTTGCAGTTCTCTTACATCTCCTTTGATACTGAAGATCCAGGACTAAATACTGTACTCAGGGGTAGGGGAAACCATGGATTTTATATGACAGCACATGTATCTTCTGTGTATTGTCTTCTTCTGTCTTCCCACTAAGTCTTACGAATAAATTCTTCCCTCTTTAAGGAGGGAAATAACACAAAGAGAGAAGAAAGGATTGCCAAGCCATGCTACACTGTAGCATAAATCAAGTACACCCCTTGTACTTCAGGTATTTTTTTTTTTAATGTCAGCAGTTCATAATTAACCATTAATATTTATGTATTTCTCCAGTGCCCAAATTAATCCCATCCAGTTCTTTGGGTTCATTTTGCATCTTTGGCAAATGTCTCTGGAACTGGTAACCTGATAAAAGATACTAGAATAGATGGTCAGCAAGTCAATTAAGATGTGACATCTCAAAAATGGATATGCAAGTGCTGCAGGATGGTACATTTACTTATGCCTTCACCATCTTCAGTTAATTAAAAGGACTTAAAAAATCTGTACTAACCAAACTTTGCATTCCTTCACCTCAAAGTTAATTTCCAACTGCAAAGTATTTTATATCACTTTTATTCAAAGTTGATGGAATATGTAAAAAATATCTTAGAAAATATGGAAAATAACCTACTGTTGAAGGTTAATTTATGTCACAGTTCTGGGTAGCTTTCCTATCACTGCCTGAAGACTAGTCAAATTAAATTTTTTAAGGACAGAATAAGAATGAATTTAGAGGGCAAAATTTGAGGCACATTTTATCTCCCAGGAAAAAAATGAAAAGCTGATGATCAAAGAAACAACCAATGGAGAAGTATACAAAGGTAATTGTTTCAATTTATGCTCTCAGCAAAACTTCTGAAAACAGTTATGACATTAATGACCAGAGAGTCCACCTCTGACATCACGAATTTCAGCAATACTGGGGCTACTTAAAATTCCCTACTTTTTTAGCTAACATTAGTATTGCCACACTTAGATGTTGGAATTAATGTCAAAAACTGCAGTCCTTCAAACTTCCATACTTATCTGCACTCTGCTTGCCTTTTTGAGGCAAAACCAGACTTGCAATTGAAGTTCAGGATATATTTTTCATACTTTTACAGGGAGACTTACTCATACGCAGCAATAAAAAAAATATAGGGCTTCTAAAGTGATACAAATTCTAACTGACCATGTAGTGAAGCTCAGTGTTTATTTTCTGATATAGGTTCATCTGACTTGTGCCTATTCTTGTAAATCACAGTCTGTATTCAACTCAAGGATTCTGCAAAAGGCCTAACTCAGCTTTTACTTTAAAAATCTGAAAACATTATTTTTCATAACAGTCAAAACTGTGTTACACACAGAACAAAAATTTCTGAGGTGGGAGACATACACTGAAGAAAACAAATAATATGGTATATTCTTTTAAGAATTTTCCTTACCAAGATAAGAATTTCAAAGGAAACAAAAAATCTCAGACAAAACTGAAGCAAGTAAGTGCCTTTTCAAAATTAAGAACCCAAAAATATTTCCTCAGAGTTTCAAGTAATTCCAGTTTTAGAAAGCAATCCACCTTTTTATATAGCTATACATTATATGTGTGTATACAGGTAGTCAGGCACGTAAATGGCACACACAGACATATATTTCAAAAACAGATCGAACACCAATTCAGGCTGTTGCTGACAAATGACTGCTATATCAATTTTTGCTATACGTCATATTCCCTTTGGCCATAAGTACTGATTATCTTTTCATTAAAGGAGCTGACTATCTGTAAAAGCATTTTCTGTAGCAGTATTCCTGAAACTGTACTGTGTTTTCATATTTTGTCATAGGAGAATTTTTCCATAATATTTGCAATGTTTCAATTGACACATTCATTCAGTGAAAAAAAAACCCAAAAAATTAATTAATGTGAACATGTCTACACAGTCCTTGCTGACTCAGGACCAAAGCATTCAGAACAAGGATTCTTATCTTTTTGACTTAAAGAAGCATGAAAGTGCTGAGGAACCTAACAAGAAGGTATTTGTCATAACAATGGTACTAAAATTGCAGTAAAGAAAGGAATAAGAAAGAGGAGAAGGTATGTGTTTTTGAAACAAAATCAATGTCCCTCATTTCCACTATTATGTCACATACTCGAGAGCACCAAGAATTCATACACAAAAATGCGTATACCAAGGTGATCAAAAAGCATTCCAGGTTTTAGGATGCCTTTTAGTTTTGGATGCCTTGAAAAGCACTGAGCATATTTGTTGTGATCTTCATAACCTGTTAATCTGGATGCCAACACCACCTGCCATTCTTACAGCCCTTCTGCCATTCATACTGCTATTCTGACAGAGTGACAGATTATTCCGTGTGTCATTCAGTGTCCTGACATTCATACCACTCTGAACATTTCACTGTATATTATCTGTGACAAAAGCATCTCAATGGCTATCCAGGAAATCTCACCCACAGCTCTAGAATGGCAGCTCCCTGTTTGCTCAGGTATTAGAGCATGGATGCATAAAGCTAACAGAAAACCATGCATTAGTTTCATATTGATACTGCCTTACTATTTAACTGGATTATGAGTTACACACTAAAGCAAGATCCCTGGTGGCCAGAGTTTTGAAATTGATGTGCCTAGGCTTTTGTCTTCTAAGAACACATTTCAAAAGGTCAGGGCGATTTAAAAGCCAAGAGAGCAAAGGTGTATTAAAATAGAAACTGGCATATTTAGTATTTAAAATAGAAAAATCTCAAAGCAATTCGGTAAAAAAGAGTGACACCAAGTAACTTCTCCTTCAGCATCCTCTCTCCTTGCAGGAACATGCTTGATAATAGTCCAGTGGGTCTCTGAGTCACCACTAACAATGTACACTCCGTTCAGTTCCTGCAAAGGTTTCTTCTGCCCTATATGGCCACAGGATAAGCCCGATCTCCAGGATCTCATGTCATGACTCTTGCTCTCACTTTCTGCCTGCCTTTTCTAACTCATATGCCTGGAATCTTTCCCTTAGGCTGTGTCCATTTCACAAGCAAAGGAAGCCTCCACATGATTCAGTTGCTCCAGGGAGGAGATGTGTAAACTAAAGTATAGGCTACCCCGGACCGAGTCCCGCAGGGTAACCCTCAATTGGCTGGTCAACAGGTGCTTGAATAGCGTAATTAAAATCCACACCAGGAAGATGGAAGGACTCTTGAGCTGCTGGAATCCGAGCGGGTTTATTGAGGATTGATCAAAGGAGTAGGGAGGCAGAAATAGGAGCAGGGAGACAACCACACTCAGAGGAAGCAGACTCCAAGAGCCCCGGGGAAGGAGGGGCCAGAGTCTATAACTGGGGAGGGAAGGAGTAACTAGGGTACAAATGATCCAATGGGGAAGAGGGTGTAAGGGTTGGGGTAACACAAACTGGGCCAATGAGGGAAAAGGGAAGGAGTGGTTTATAGAGGGAACCATTAGTAGCAATGAGAATGGGGAACTTTCCAGAACTTGGGGAGATGACAACCATAAACTGAAAGGTGATGGGCATGTGCTCATTTGAACTGGTGGTAGAGGACTCTGGGGAAATGCCTTATGCTAAATGACTGTAGTTTCCCATGGCATCCCCACACTGTCCTTCTCATGGGCACATCCCACACTAAAGAACCAAATAAAACAGATACCCTCTGTCACAAAATCCAATTTCAACTGTACTACTTACCTAAAGAAATGCATGACTCCAAAGGACTGACATGAAGTGCAACCTCTACTTTATAAGTCACAGCTGGCTTCAGATGAAGGCTGAGTTGTGATAATCAGGTCTGGGACTACACAAACACGGTAAAGAGCAGCAAGATCAGATCTCCTGCTATCTCCATGGCTGGGCAGCTCAGAGAGGGGCTTAATTACAGAGACAAGCAAAGACACACGCATCTTTTACCATTCATTTGATTTTACCTCCTGTGCAGTTTTCTCCTACTATGCCTGGCACCCAGGAACCTTACTTTGAAACTTATGCTTGAAAACTGTAACCTCCAGGAACAGCAGAGAGAGGGAAGGCAAGATGACCAGAGAGAAAAAAGATCAGTTTGACAATTTAAGTGCCAGTATTTTTCCATACGAATTGAGTATGGAAAGCTTATTACCAAATGGAATTATCTGTGTATAAAGCATAAGGTGACAAATTCATTGATAATAATGAGGAAATTCAGACCATCACATGGAATATTTATAAATATTTATGCAGAAATATTTTATGACTGACTATAGTGCTGATGAAAAAAAATGAGCGGTTTTCATGATCTTAACCTATCAGGAAAAAAAAAAAGTTATATATTCACAGCTCTCTCTTTGTCACAATATTACTTCTGTTCAAGTATTGCTGGCAAAATATTTCACACTTATGATTTCAATCCTGTATCTACCATCACAATCAATTTTAAATCTTCCTCATGGCTGGAACAATTTCAGAATGATTTTTACCTCCACCAGGTAGATGAGAGGTGCTATTACAGAGTAAGTTGAGAATTACAAAAGCACAGTATCTTGTCACCATGGTTTGTAATCCTTTTGCAAGACCCAGTACAGGAAAGAGGTCAGAGCAGAGCTGAAAATGAAAAAGGGACATTGTATTGCATAGGCTTCTAGAGAAGACCCAAATTCAAAAGCAGAAAGGCAGTAAAAATCCTTTTATTTCCCCCTCCCAACCAGAATGAGCTTCCTATATCATACGTACAAGTTCAACAAAGAAATGGGATCAGGGATTTCTTTTCACATCTCAGCTTCCTGTGTGTAGCTGCAATGAACAAAGCTAAGGAATGCTGAAAACCTACTCAGTCTACAGTCAGCTTATTTCAGAAGGCCAAGAAATAGGATTGACGAGAAATTTAGTTTCTAAAAAGTCCACAAAACTGTTCATTTTAAGACTCCACATATAAATCATCTTGATGCAACAAGAAAAATGAAAAAAACTAATAATAATTCAACAGTCTAAAGATTAATACTTCATGTGTTTTGACCTGAACAATTCTCATTGATGGATCTACTTTTATTGCTCTGCTAACACCACACCTTATTAGGTTCTCAACATTATTTTGTAAGTTTGCATATTTACAGTTTCAGATAAGATGATAATCCTTTAACAGTGGTTTGAGAAAATGTGGCTTGTATATCACTACAAATTGCCAATCAGGTCAAAAGCTCTTGTTCTCTACAATTCATAAATATAGATGGCACTCCAGGATATAATAGAAAATGTACTCTCCACATTGTCATTGGATGAGTTCAACTTCACATTTTTATGTTTTTGTAGAGACATTGACCTGAACACACAAATTAGTACTCAAAGTAATATTTAGCAACCTGTTTTACTTAAGAGGAGGTTTATAATACATTAATGTGTATGCTAATTATTCAACATATTCTAAGACACAGAATGAAATGAAATAAAAATATAAATTGCATAATATTGAAAAAGATGCTGAAATTATCAGATAAAACAAGAGAACTAAAAATACAAGATAGATAAATGGGAGCTGAAATGTGCAGTGATTCAGTCTTTCTTAATACAAGTGTATTAAGCTTCTGAAGTAGTTTAACAATCCAAAAGGACAAGAAGACTACTGTGAGAAAAATCAGAATACTTCTGACAATAACAAAAAACAAAGTTCTCTTTTTTGCCTTGTGAATTCTAAGTTTTTTATTTAATAAGGAGCTTGAACTACTTGAAATTTATCTTATTTTCCTCTATTGTGTTCCAGAAACACTGGCTAGAAAATTGCTGGTAAAAAATTTACTGGTATCATAGTTTGGTAGGACAGAATCTTTGGTTATTCCAAAATATTAAGGCATGCTGGAAGAGAATGTATGAGAAGAAATTATGGAAAGCCATACTTCTTCTCACGCTGCCATGGTTTTATCAATGTAAGTCCTGTGCTATTCTCACTGCAGGTCCCACTAAGCTTGATATTCAGCTTTTCAAACATCAGGAATAAGGACCTGGACTGTTCAGAATTCATCAAACAGAACTGATTTGTTGGCCAGTAGCACATTGTGGTTGTAACAATCTAATTCATCAGGAATCAATTTTCTTAGCCTCTGATTGCAATCAACTTTTTATCTACTGATGACCTGTATATTTTAGAGCAACTCTGAAGTTCCCCCACAGTTTTCTCAATTGTCCCCCTGCTTTGTAATTAGTCAAAATTTAACATATATATTTGTCAGAAATGAAGACAGAAAGACCCTTTCAAATAGGTTAACAACTGTAATTTACTTATTTCTTATATTCAGCCTGCAGTCTAGATGCAGTAATTTCTAGCTCACAAGACTTTTTGTACTCCCAGCTCAGAGTATTCCAGCTTTTAATTATGCTGTAAGAACAGTCTTTATGAACAACAGGATTTAGAGCACCAGATGCAATTTCTGCATTTTCTGATATTAGCATGCAAATCAATATAAAACAGAGCCAGCAATTTGTTTTTGCATTTTCTGTATCATTTAACATCAGACTACTTACTGCTTGAAAAGATGAAGGGAAGAACACTGCATTCCGTATCACTACATAAATGAGCTAGGTAAAAACACTGTATACCACACCATGAGATTATAATACTCAAAACTCCTATCATACTATCCACAACTTATCCTTAGGTAGACTCCTCAAAACCTTCTTACCTGAATTGAAAACAGAAGGAAAACCCACTGGATACCTCTACCTTAATTTCAGGCTTTCATTGCTTTCACATATGATATGAACCTAACCTTTGTCAGTGCATGGCTTAGGTGTTAAATTGC
Source organism: Vidua macroura (assembly GCF_024509145.1). NCBI lineage: Eukaryota > Metazoa > Chordata > Aves > Passeriformes > Viduidae > Vidua > Vidua macroura. Next base: position 46,250,018 of record NC_071575.1, on the reverse strand, counting down.
TAGAGGCTTGTTCTCACCTTAAGTCAGGAAAACAGACATACCTAGCCACAGAAAACGTTGTAGGATATGTGGCATGTTTCTGGAATAAAGATCATTGTGCTGCAAAAATTAATCCCTTACAATTAATGGAAAGAAATTGGTGTTCACAGGACAAGATTAACTTCACCAAATATAAAGAGCTACAGCTGGTCAACCTCTGTATCTAGACAAGCCAAGGAATTCCTGCAATAATAGTGTTATTGATTTAAATTTCAGTCTCACAAATCTACCATGAGAAAGGATGCTCTGCAATTCTATTTAATTATCTTCTGGCTAATTTTGCCTTATTTCTGCTGTTAAACCTGAACATTTTTAATTACCAGGAATGGCTCCTGCTAAGTATTTGTTTTCTTTTACTCATTAAGACTCCAAAATATATGTAATCAATTAACAGTTAAAATTTCTTCTGAGTAACACAAATCAAACCAATTCACAATATTTATCTATACTTCCCAGTTCGAAAACCATGTGTAGTTTGAGAAAATACCCATAGTCCCTCAACACTGTTGCATTGCACAAGGAATTTAAACAGAAATGCAGGAATGTGAAAAGTGAAATGTGAAAAGTGGGCCAAAGGTAACCAACTATATGAATCTTTGGTTTAGTGACCAACAGCATGCAAGTAATTTAATTCAATCATTTTGCCACTGGGACTTTTCTTCTAGATCCTAAATTTCCAACCTTTATCAAGAGAAAGACTTACTTTATTGCCATCAATATTTGAAAGTTATATTTAAAAAACAAAGATAGACATTTGTAAGTTTTTAGTTTCATTTGCTAAATCCTAAATAACTAGTGTTGTGTATTAACACATGAATACATACAGCTGAATCTAAAGAGCTGCGTAGCCCAATATCAAATCTCTAAAAACTGCCAGAAGCAGACACTTAAGGAAAATATATAGTAACACTTACTGCTTTCTATTCCTTTGGCAAATTAAGCAATATATTACATAGCTAATATTTGTTAATCTTCCATCTGAGTTCCTTCAGAAATCCCATGCAAATACCATTTGCTTTCAGACATTGTTGTAATCTGGTTTTAGCAATTGTTTATATCCATTTTATTAATTTGCTTAGAAATGTTTTGTTCTGACACTTTTATTTGACACAGTTTCTCCAACTTGTCCAGAGAAAAGGAATCCTCTACTCTGGAAAAGTCCCAGTAACACACTGTGGTGGATGGACTTTAATCTCCTGTGTGCGCTTCCTCCGTAACAGTCCTGTTAATCATGAACCCTGCATAGTATCCACCTTGCTTCTGTGTCTGTTGTGCTCAAAGAGCTTTATAGTTTCAACATCTCTGGTAAATCATATTGAAAATTATACCTGGATGGCTTACTATGACTTTAAGTTGCCACTGTTTGCATTCTTTCCTATTTTATTCACTTTGTCACAAAAATGCTGCTATGTACACATATAGAATATAATAGAAATATAGTCTTAGTACAGTGCTGGTACTCCTGCAGAAGAAATATAATATTTTTATTTTTTAACATGTTTTTAATCCAAGAATAGAACATTCCTCTTGAGTTTGAAACAAACTGTGCTTCAATTTCCTCTTTAATTTCTATGTTTCTTTAGTGGAAACAGAATCCCTACTCTAAGCCTTAAATGTTACCCTTTTCTATTGTGATTATTGACAATTTCTTTGGGAAAATATATGTAATGGAAAGTGCATCCCATTTCATGCCATCCACTGGTTTGAAAGGAAATGCCTTTCTGTGAAAAGAAGTGGTTTTAAAGATAGATAATCAAACAGTAAATGGAAGCCAGATAGTACACCAGGGATGCAAAAAAATATGGAAAAATACTGTGCAAAGAAGTGATTACAACAATAATTAATTTATTCTGTCTCATTTTCACTAATTAAAGCAGGGCTTGTTTTTGTTTGTGTCAGGACCAAGCACACGTTATCAATTACAACACACTATAACTTCTTTTGTGAATATGTCATGGCAGACCTGGCAGGTTTTCATCATCCATGATCCTGTGCAGGAATCTTCAGTTGAGGAGTTCATTCTCTTCCTCCACCAGTTGGATATACACATATATTCTGACTTAGTCTAACAATAAAATCTTTCTGCTTCATTGAATTCTGTAAATGCTGAACTAATTTCAGTTCAAGAATGCTGTTCTTGCTTTGTTCAAGTTCTCCTTTATGCTTTTTGAAACTCATTTCCCTACTGCAACTAGAAAAGGTAACCAACCCTTTCAACATTCACTAAGCCTCTGTCTTGCTCATCATTAGGAACAGTGGCGTAGAACTCCTCATTAGGGCAGGAAGCATTCAATGCATCATGCTGGACTTTCATTTGCAGTGATCTTTGCTAAAAAAAGATCCGTTATTATTTGGCTATGGTTCATCTTTGCATCGCAACAGGAGGACTACTGCCACTGTAAAGATAACTTCAGAAATTATGTCCTCACTTTGTTAGATCCTCCCATCTCCCACTGCTCTCCTAAAAGATAAATTTGGCTGGTGATTAGCAGATTTGCTTAAAGTGCAAGAAACCCAAGCACAGCTCATAGTTCATCTGTATATTTACTGTGTAACTCAATCCGTTCTTCTGTCTATAGAAATCATAATAATAGTACTCACTCCTATAAAGAACTTTAAAGCTTCAGATAAAAAAATGCTATAAAAGCTAAATACTATTATTAAAGCTTCCTCAATAAGCTGAGTATCAGCCAGAGAAACAGAAGGCTAGACACAGTCCTTTGCCATCAGAAAGGCTACACTAAAATGGAGGTTACTGTAAATGACAAAACATCTCAATTCTCACACAAACTTTTAACAAATTCCATCACCACTTTGACACGTATGTCATGGTATTTTTTATAAATAGACACTGTCAGAATCTGTCAGTCTTCAGAGAGATTTTCTATTTTGGAAAAGAAAACTTAATTCAATACATCTCCAGGGTTTGCAGAAGTCTTCCTGGACACTAGCACCTCAGTTTTAGAGTAGAATATCCTTGTGAAGCATCCCACAGGCTATAAATTAAAAGCTGAGTTGTTGGTATTGAAAGCTACAGAGCTGGTAACCTTATACAGGCTTTACATTACTTAAACTGTTACCAGCTCAATCCCCCTGATAGCCTGAAAAGGAGCTGAACTTTCTCCAGAGTATACTGTACTGCAGTCTGGGAGATCTCTGGGCTCGTATCTGAGGGCTTGCCTAATAAATGCTCACAACACTGTGATGACTTCCTCTTTGCAAAACTTAAAGGAGAATGGGCAGCTCTTTCACATGACAGAATACACTCAAAAAATGGTTGACCTGAATTCAAGGAAAGCAAAAAGAAGTGACTGTTTACATGGTGCACAGTTATGCTGCAGCACTACTTGCCATACAACATTCTGAATGACAAAAGTTTCCATAAATGAAAGGGGAATCTGGATGGTTGAACATAAAACAATGTGCTGAGGCTTACTAAGCATGCAGAAATCACCACTGAAACATAAAGCCCCTGTATTGCAAACTGCTGGAGGCTGACACAATGTTTAAGGGATATACCACAATATGTCTCCTCTGTATTAGCCATCCATTAATAATTGCTGTTGAAGACAGGCCACTGAACTGCACATACCATCAGTTTTGGCTACAGCTCTACTCATGAGTTATGTGCTGAATCTCCTGGAAAGAGTCTAGATTTTATAATAATTATTGTTCAAGTTGTTTCCCCCATTCCAGGCAGAGCATCCTGCTACCCACAGGTACAATACTTCAAGCTTCTTTTTGTTAAATTTTATGTAATGCTTGTTGATCCAGCCTTTCAACCTTCTAACTTCTGTTCATAAGGCAGTTCTTCATTCTGTAGAATGAAGAAGAACCTCTTCTTCCAGGAAGGCATGATCTGGAAACTTGATGAGTATACATTTAATGCCATCATGATGATTTTTTGTGAAGATTTTGGATAATGTCAGAGCTAGCGAGGAACTTGTGACAAGTAACTCACTCTTTAAACAAAGGAAAGGCTCTAAAGTCTTCTCTAAAGCCTGTTCCTGCAGTGACTGTTGAAGCCTTCTGACCCCAGATATAAAGATATTTCATGCGAAATGCAAAGCACTTTGAAATAGTTCTAAATCTTGCTGTTTGTCTACACTAGCAGGAAGGACAGAAAGAATGGGGATAAATGAGAAAGGGGATAATTAATAAGGGAAAGGATGACAGTGACAGCTGTGGAGTTAGTATTTATCATTGTAGTGTTGGTGTGCTATCTTTGAGGATGTCCAACAGTGTGCCAGGAATAAGAGGGGTAGCTGGAGACAAAGAGGTCTTTGACTCCTCAATCTCAGTCAGTCCTTGAGTTGCAGCATTCCTTTATGGGAAATACTTGCTGTCCAGGTGCAATTTTCTGAGACCTCATAATATGTGAGAGTCAGCAGACACAGACCAAATATCTAGGCATTCTAGTTCATTGGAAAAATCAGTGTCTGTTATGGTGAATGAGTGATTGCCTAGAAAAGGCATATGTATGCTGAGGAAATATTGAAATTGGTCTATTTTGAGAACAACTTGCATTCCATTGCCAGCTCTTGTCATACTGAAGAAAACGAGACCACAAGGGGTGAAGAATCTTTCTAAATCTTTCTAAATAATTTAAAGCCACAGATATATATATATATATATATATATATATATATATATATATAGACAGTCTGACCTAGAGGAGTTACAGATCAAGAACATTCATCAAAATTACTGGAGAACAGTTTGAGTGCAGTTTATCTAAAATCAAGGCAAAAAGAAGAAGTGAAAAAACAAGACATCTCTGGCCTTTTTATTCGCTATTTTTTCTGAGTAAGGCTTATCTTTTACCTCAGACACAGTTTTGATTAAAATTAGCATTCTCAAATTGCCAATAATTTAATTTAATATTTTATGAGACAGTACTTGACCTATGAAGGTCTTATTGTGTTTAAATTTTCTAGAAATATGTAGCAAATGATGATCACTGCTGGCAAAATCTTTTCATATAGAACAGGAATGGAAAATATTCCTGAAAACCGGTACAGATTAGTTTCGGCTGACTGAGGAAGTGTAGTAGATTGTTTAAAGCTGTGGGGTAGATTTAGGATGAGCAATTTACTAGGGAGAGTTAAACAGTTGCACAATTTCCAGGAACCCAATTTTAGTCAAGTGCCTTTCTGCAACAGAGAGAGATGCTCCAAGTGTTGATAGCCTCCTAAAAGATCCATTAGTGTCTGGAAGCTCAAGCTGATATATGTGTCAATATGACCTTTCTTCTCACATGACATTTATATGAAATTTCTAAAATACATGCCAGAATTTGTGTCTTCACTACCAGTGAAACAAGAGAGACTCTATATGGGTCAAAAATATTTAAATTACACCCTGTGGAAAGGCAGCTGTCCCTAGAAGAGCAAAGGTGAAAAAACAGTAAGGAACAAGTGGTAGTCCTTAAGTCTTCCTCAGCTAATGGAGAGTTGCATCTACAAATACCAGTCTTTAATCCGAACACTCATAAAGAGTTTCAAAATAGACTGTGACTTTATGTCTACCATGTTGCACAGATACACAAAGTTAGAGGAAGAGATGTTTCGGTGTGGTGTACATTAATATTTTCCTGGGTAAGCAGTGCTCCGTTGTTTCTCCCAGCTCCAGGCAGCTCCGGTGCCTTTCAGCACCGCCTCCCTCCAGAGGTCAGGCTCGCCGCTTGCTCCCGCGCGCCGCTGCCGCGGCGCGCCGGCCGGGGTTTGCCAGGTTCTGTCGCCTGTACGAGGGACGTTGGTAAAGAGTGAAGGAATTGTCCAAATCACCCACAAGGAAAGTGGGAAGGCTTTAATGGCCTCTGAGAGCTGCAGCGAGAGGCCATGACCCACGCTTCAGCGCCCGCATGGGGGAAATGGTGACCGGGACCCAGGAGGCACGGGATGATATAGGGGATGGGACAGGGAGGGCAGGCACTGTGGCGATGACGTGGACCACAGCGACCAACAAGAACACAGCAGGGGCGGACATGGGGCTTCCAGGCGAGTGGGATCGTGGGAACAGAGTGATGGACACGGAATTCTCAGGAGTGGGCAGGGAGTGGTTACAGGAGTGGTGGGGGAAGCTCCAATGGCAGGCAGCCTGGAGCTAACCACCACAGAGGGGGGAAACACAGGGGGTGCATGGGGGTACACAGGACTCGGCTAGCTAACATAGATCAGAACCCCTAATCTAAACCCAAACCCGGGATGCAACATGGATATGTCTAAATTATCAGGAATTAGGCTTTCATTTAAAATCATCATTTCCCCTGCTAGTGAACAGACTTTACAGAACCAAAAAGGGACTCACACTCCAAAAAAAACACGAATGACTGGAGTCCAGAATGACAAGTAGCAACTAGAATTAATAACCTATGTACAACTTACCTTGTTTCCTGTGGGCAGTACATAAAGGCTGAGACAAATTTAAGAGTCCAGGTATCATGAGCTGATCACTTTTGACTGACCAGATAGGCATTTTTAGTTCAGGGCAAAAGTAATGTAGGGCAAATCAGTGACAAATCTTGATGTTAAACATGTGTTAGCTCAAATTTGCAATGAGGTTTCATGGCCCACATGACTTGTGGGAATTTACTATATTTTGATTGTTTCATCACATCGTTGAAACATTTTTCATCAATATTTGGAAGGAAGAAGTGCTAGTTCTACAGATAATTCCATACTAAGATGAAAGAAGACAAAAATAACAGCAGTTTTTAAAGAAGTCTTTGTAGTCTTCCAATCCAGAATCCATGAAAGGTTTGACTTTCTCATTTTTTAAAGATGCCTGACAAATTGTGTCAGAGTTGAAAGCTCAAAGCTGTGAAAAAAAATTACTGAGGGAATAATAATAATAATACATTACAATGGAAAATGGGTATAGAAATTACTTTGTAGGGGGACTCTACATATTTTTTATATATTAAAAGTCTACCTCGGTAGCAGCAGTGAAATTCTGTGGTACTTGTCAGACTTGGTTTTGACATGTTTCTCGGTGGTTTTTTAGAGCACTTTCTTTCTTACCTGCATATTTCACAAGAGAGATTGTTTTAGACACAGGTAATAAGCTTTATAAGCTCCATACTATCCTTGTCAGGTAATGTAATGAGATTTAGTTTTATGCAGCTTCTGACTCTCAATTATCGTTTAGTCCTTTTGCACCAAACTCAAGTATCCATGAGTGTATCACAAGATATTGATTCTCCAGCTGATTGTGCATAAGTTATCTATGGTACTCATCCAGAAACCATTTTCAATTATAGCATCAGATCAAATACCCTGCAAGAAGGATTTTGGTTTATATTATGAAAGAAATTGAAAAAAAATAATGCTCAACACTTTGCACTATGATTTAGATATTACAATAAAAAGATTTACATCAAAGTAGAAGGAATTTACCAGTCAAATAAAAATAATTTTGGATCCTTCACCTGAGGTATATAGATACTGATATCCTATAAAATAGATCATCTTAGAGTAGTACTTTAAGACATGCAGGTTACCACATCTTATGTCTCTGCTCATTACATTTTTGTATCCTGCTGGGAGGAAAATTCTATACATACATCACTCCTTCATTGCTCTTTTCAAACTGCACTGAAAAATCTTCAGGAAAATTATGCAAAAAGGTATGATTGAGTTGCTACTACTTTCAGTTATTATATTCAAAAATTACCTTTTACAACCACCACCCATTTTTAATTTTTGCATGGATTCATTCACTAGTTCTAACATGACCATGATATTCTGAGTGGTTGCTAAACCATGGTTATGTAAATTCCAGACCTCTTGATAAAAATATTTAGATATTAAAGAGGACGGGGCAAGTCTTCATTTATGTACCTCTCAGAAATGCTTAGTGCCACTTACAATATCAAAATTAGTTGATGAGCCCAAGTTGGTCATTTTTGTTTAATAAAGGGGGAAAAAAGCACTCAAAATAGAGAATAGTTGAAACAGTTCTGCAGTGTTTTATGGCAGAAGTGGCTTTCCATTCTAATTAAATGCAAACAATTAAATCCTGTGAGGTGGATTAGATAAAATGGATTTAGATAATATCTAAAAATTAATCATTAGCAAGTACTGCTGTCTTCCTTTCATTCATCATGGAAACTTTTCCTTCTTTAATCTCTCATTCACCTGAGATATGCTGGTATCCTACAAAAAGGCTACTGTAACATTTTATTCCTTTTGACATTGACAAAGGGATTATGGAAAGAGAGATCAATGTATGCCAATATTTTTTCATTTTTCTTTGGAGCCAAAGGGTAGGTTAGGGTAAAATATTCAATTGACTGAAATGGAAGTGTAAGACAGGTGAGGCAGGCTTGAAAAATCAAATATGAACATAAAGAACTATATCCTTAGCAGAGAGCTAGCAGAAGTGTGATTCCCTCGTATTATCTGTAAAGTATTTGTCTCTGCTGAAATCCTTACCTGTACAGCCATAACTTAGAGCAGATGTTAACTTTGAGAAAGTTACCCTGCAGAAGCTGTGTTATTTCAGAAAGAAAGAAGTTCCCTGTAATTCCCTGCCATTCTTACAGTAACACATGGACATGGCCTAGTTAGAAAATAATATTCTACTTTATAAACACCAACATAACTATAGGTTTTATTCTGAAGCTCACATAGTTAAGCTGAAGAGTATGATGCACACTGAGCTCACTGAAGTTGAGGAAACTGTATTTCACTGGCTTTGACAAGTACATGCTCATCTTGTTGCACTGTTTCACTACCTAGTGCATGAAAAAATGAAATTGAGCTGTCTGTTCTTGCTCACAATTTATACTCCTGATGCCCTGCAATGTTAAACAGGACTGATGGCCATTTTACAAATTTCAAGATGAATCTGTAGTAGGAACTTCATTTTGTATTTTTTGCTAACACCTACCTTGCACTGGATAGTTTATTGAATTGCATTTCAGACAGCTACTCTGACCAATAAAATGGTTTAAAACTACAATAAAAACTATTGTTGAGAAATGGTCAGTGCTACAAGTCAAGGACAATTGGCCCTTTATCTTTCAGGTGCTTGTGTATTTCCATGAATCAACAAATTGTTGGTTCAAAAACCCTTTGCAGAGAAAGGGGCAAACTTGCCACACAAAAGAAGGGGATTAAAAAGTGGGAAACAATTTTGGATATATATTGCTAGCACAAGTGGTGCAAATATGCATGGAAGACAACAAAATAGTCATACCTTGCAGGAAGAATGAGGACAGGTTGAGCTGTCCAGCCTGACATGTTGAGACACATCCAATTTACAAAAGGTGAAACCAGAATGGGCAGGGAATACATCACAGAAAACCTGACATTTGGCGGTGAATTCCTAACTTCTGAGGATAAAATGCCATAAAGTAAGCATGTAAGAACATTGCTACACATATTTCCCCACACCACCATCCTTCCCTTCCCTGCAGGAAATACTCAGTAGAGAGTTTAAATTAGAAGATCAGATCACCAGCAGGCTTATCTGAAGCATGATGGTGAAGTGACTGAGGCAGTCTGAACTTTCAGGCATTGAACTCAAGACGTAAAGCAGCTGCATGGCAGCATGCATATACAAAGTACTCACCACCTGGGCTGAACCACAGGAACACACCCTAGAACATAAAAGCAGACTGTGTGGGGCATATTATGTTAGCAACATGTTATACCTAACATTTGGTGACCTGCAAAAGAAAGGTGGGTCATGCACCAGGCAAGGGAGAGGCCTTGTCAAGTGGGAACAAAACAGTGCAAAACTCTAAAGCCTAAGGCTGCATAATGTCTGCTACTCAGACACAGGCTAATATCCCAAGAAGTTACCTTGCAAGAAACACTTCTTAGGGGGAAATTTTATTTAAGGTTAAGTATTTATCTAAATATCTTAATCTATTTTCTTCTCCTGAAAAATGAGAAAGACTAAAGGATTTTTTTAATGGATGAAATATTATTATACTTACTTATTCAGATAAGTGACACCTTTCTTTCTCTTCGTATTTAAAAATCAACGGTGAATTGAAATTTAAGGAACCTAGCAAAATTTTCAAAGGGCAAGTTGTTGCTTCAACAGTGTATTTATTGTACTATCCATTTGGTATTTAATCAAACTGTTTGAACATAATATGTCAGTGCAAATATTATAAAGCTGGAATTATCTACAAGAAGAACAGACTTGCAATATAACTGCCATTAACCCACAGTTCATTACAGGTTTAAAGCCAATGCCTGCGTCTAAACTTGGTCTTAAGTCCCACTTAAAGGAAAAGTATTCTAACACACATCTTCAGAGATATAAATAAGTGCTTTGTTGTAAATAAAGCAGTGTGCTGAGGCTACTCTGTGCCTTGTTTGATCAGACATTAATTGTAATTGTAGTAGATATAAAGGCTTTGATGTTCCTGGTTGAAAAGATGAAAATGATCCATAATGTGCTTTTAAAGTATAGACAGTGAACATCTGGAAGAGTTAAGATGGAATCAGGTAGCTGGCTATGATGAATCTTCTGATTTATGATGATCAGATCTGCCAGAGAGTCTGGCACTCTAGGTGCTGTATATAGGTAAAATGAAAAAAAGATAATCCCCATGCTATGTGAATACATCAATTTGTGCATAACTTTTCACTTTTATTACTCTTTAGGTTAACTTCCAGATTTAAAGAGTTCTCCATTTACTTTGATAAATTCAAAAAATTGTTGGAATAAAGAAACATATCACATTCAGCAATATTTTGTCCCTAATACATTATCTGAACTATATTTATTGTTCTAATGCATCTTTCACAGGGCCTTAAATTTTATCATACTCTCTGCATAGCAGTAAAGCCATTTCCATTGCAAACTTGTAACAGTAATGGATAGCAGCCTTCCGGGGATAGACTTCTGAGAAATTTATTTCACCTCATGTTGCTCAGCCACCCAATGAATGAATTTGTTTCCATGACAGATAAGGATTGCAGAGATCACTTTTAAAATTATCATGGTACACCACAAAACAGCAGTAGAGAAAAAAAGGAAAATGCAGGACCTTACCATTTAAAAAATTTTCTTTAATCCTCCCAGTTCATGATATAGAAGTTTGAAATGTGTAATTTTTCATTAGCAGTCATTAAGAAACCTGAGAAATACAGTCTAGATAACCTTTTAGTTCTCTATAGCCTGAATGGCTTTCTATTTATTATTTCTAAGATGCAAGTTGAGCCTGTTCTTGTACCTGCTATACACTGAAATCAATAAACCTGGATTTCTGCAAAATATATTTCAACATCAATGTTGTTAATAGAGAAAGAGTTACAACTCAAAGCCCGATTTGAGTGCATACACCTCTGCTGCCAAGATTTACAAATAGGTTTATTTTGACACAATATGACCCTCTATTGACTTGAATGATCTACTCAGAATGCATGAGATGAAGTATAGATGTACTCTTGGCTTCATGTTTATACTATATGTATCATTAATACAAATACAAAAGACCACAAAGATGAAAACATCTCTATACCTGCAGAGGCTGTCAATTGGTTAGCCTACATTAAGAGATTTTTACACAGATATGGCTTTCCGAACACCGTATGTGGGCCTTTTCTGTCTTTCTGAATTGGTGGTTGTGCTTCAAAGCCCATTTTGGCAGCTATGTCTTAATGGCTTTCTGATGCTGTGTTGAATCATTGATCCTGCAAAGTGTGCAAGCTCTGTGACAATGAAAAAGGCATCATGTTGCTTCTTTCACACTTTCTCTTCTAAAAAGCAGAGAAAAAATCTTTAAGAAAATATTTTCAGTATTTTTCATTGAAGTACTTTTGAAAAGAAACCTTGAAAGTAGCCCCAGAAAGCAGTGGAGAGGTGAAAATCATTCCCTAAATTTCATATTACTATTGACATTTTAGATACTTTTAACATCTACATTACAAAATGCATGCGCACTAATTTAAACTGGAGTTTATAATTATTATAGGAATCATCAGCTTCAGAGGAAATAGAGTGCAAGGTGATGCAATGAAGCAGTTTGTTATTAATACCTGGATCCAAGAGAAAGGAAGACTAGATTCTGTCTAAATTTAAGTAATGACTTAATCACGCCAGCCGCTGTCTTTGCTTACCTAATGAATGGGTCAGCAGGAGGGATTAGCTCCCCACCGGCAATTTGAAAACTGGGTCCAAATGAGCATCAGTAAAAATTTTCCTGATGTTGATTCCTGACAGAAAACCAAAGACCCAAGAACAGTAGTATCATGCAGATAAGCATTAACACCATCTAGCTTGACCCATTTCTAGCCCAAGAAAATTTTTCCACAGACAACGAGAGTGTGTATGTGCATGCGTGTCAGAGAAAAATATAATCTCATTCCTTCAGCTGTTCAGGTGCTGCAGGCCTACTCTAGTATTGCTCGGAAAGATTAGCCTTAGCTGTTCTAAAACACTTTTAGTAGCACAGAAAACCCTTGGCTTAAATAAAAAGCTGGACTCCATTCTAACGTTTGTGTATGTGCATGCCACTTCAGTGATACCAGTGAAACAGGATTTGCTTATCTGTACATAGGCAAGCAGTGCCCAAAATCTCTCATGTTTGTTCTTCCCAAAAATCATACTTTGTAGCATAATTTCCAAAATAACAAGATTATGTTAAACATTATTTTTGTATGATTGTGTGGTGCTCACCCTAGCTAATGAACTTGCAAATTCTAAAGCATGGGGGAATTAAACTGACAGCTCTTCAGGACATGAATGACTTTCATGTGGGAAATGGTGGAAGAAGGAGCACCTGTCAAAAATCAAATCCAGGGCTCTGCCCTGACAAAAACAAGGGCAGAAACCTCTTGAGCTACAGTCCCCAGCTTTAATTCACAGACTGACCTTTGATTTTGAACCAGCAACACTTTATATGCTTTCAAAAGGATTATTCTATTCTATTTTCTAATATTTAATTGTGACAAAAGAATGCATTTTCAACACATTTTCAAGGCAGAAATAGTTCCCTTGAATAATTTCTTGTAACCTGAACTACCTGCACTTCTGCATATGCAACATGGGAGAGGTCTCACAATATGGAAATAGAAAATAATATTAATTTGTTGCAAAGGCAACTAAGCAGTTTTTCAGTATAATATCCAGAGAACGTGTTTCCAGTGGTGAAGGCCGTGCAGTGCATTCCTGTGACAGTGAAATCACCCCTTGTCAGCTGGGCTGCAGAAATTGCCTTTGCATTTAAATAGAGTCCTTTGCAGAAATGAAGCACAGTGCATTCAACTCTGTAAACTATTGTGGTTCTTATTCTCTGCCATGGCTAAAAGCATTTGAAGTTCCTTCATAGCCTTCGTTAAGACTGATCAGTTCAGGCTGTTATTTCAGTCTTAAACCAAAGTCTAACTGTAATGCTAATGTCTTTCCTGTGCAGACCTGGCACTGTCTCAGCTCTTGTCAGGTATTCAAGGAGCTTTCTTCACACTTAGTACATTTATCTTCAATACTGGCTCTTTTTCTGCAGTTTTCCACTGCTTTTCTCCATTAAAAGTCTGTTATATGATATTCATCTATTCCAATATTCACGATTTCCCAATTTTCTGAAAACTGCCAGAGTATGTAAAACCCTCTTGTTCTTCAAGAATCCAAGTGAATTATTTAGATGGGAGATGGCACAATGACTACAGCATTGTTCTGTACTTTCTTAATGTACCTGATCATTAAGCATTGTTCTACATTTTTTTCTATTTTGCCAACAGAAATCTAAAGTACTTGTGGTTATTAGGTTTGGAATGCCTGATTTTTTAAACCTCTCTTCACCCAGCTATACTTCCATGAAATAGTATTTATTCTTGTCAGATTCTGGTTGAAATTGTAAGCACCAGCATCAGCAAGACCTGTGATCAGTTTTGAGAAGTTCTATTACAAAATGCTGATATAAAATTGATATCTCAGTTTCAGCAAATACCTTTGCCATTTTACATATCACATTTCAAAGTTTTGTGGAGGCCAAGACAATTATCCCAACACTGCAGACACATTTTCATACCATTTTTCCCTCATTGTGCAGTTACAGTTTCTCTTGTGACCTTAGCTTAACCTCCTATACTCATTCTTTGTTTGCAGTGATCTTCTTCACCCTGCATACTCCATGTAATTTAATTTAGGACCAATTATTCTGTGAATTTCTATTCTAATACAGTTATCAGAATTTTATGCTCTTTAAGCTGCTTTTCTTCTCCTTTCAGTAAGGACAGAATCTAAGAAGTTCTCAAGACTTAGATGACAAGCCTTTATCAGCAAAATCTGAAAACCACACTGGATTTAGAGATTCTCCACACATTTTGAAATAAAAACATGCTAATATCTCCTGTTCATCAAAATATTTCCATAAAATACATACTAGATTATATTTTCAGAGAAGTATATCTTTCTGGTTGTTTTGAATGGACTCGAAAATATATGATTCAGGACTCTGTGAATAGCATGACATTGCTGGAATTTGTCCTGGTTTAATTTTTTGCCTTTTGAAATATTTATCATTTTACCTTATTCCCTGTGTGATAATGTATTCAAAAAAATATTATTTTTCTACAGATTCAAAATATTAGACATTTTTTCCCTGTAAATGACAATGATGGTGTTTAATTTTCATAGATACAGGCAATTTTCTAAGAAAAAATAATTCTAAGTTTCAGCATCTTAGCATATGGAAACATCATCCTCATCATCAAAGCAATTTCGGTTTCTATTTTTCTGAACTCGCCTTTAAATTAACTCAAGATAGATTGGAAATAAAACATTGTGTAAACAAATAACAAAGATTCTCATGGCATTTAGCAAAAACTTTGTGATGCAAATTCAAATTAGAACTTTAAAGACTTGAACATAGGCAACATGCAGCTTAAGTAGTGCTGTAATTGAGACCCAATTATTGGAGAAGTAGAGATCTCTATACAAGAAGCGTTTTGAAAGTTCACAGACAGGCTTCATATTTGAGATATAAACTTTGCTAAATATTCATTCACATATCACAGTAGTGGTCACTTCTTATGCAATACTAAGCATCTTCACTATGTTAGTTCTTAACGCTGCTAACTAAAGCAGGTATTGCGGCGTGGGTTACAGGTATGAGTATACAATGCCACAGAAATTATACCACAAACAAACAAAAAAAAAAACACAAACAAACAAACGAAAAAAAACCCTGACCATTTTGAGGGAGTTTGGTTGCAAAGCAAGAGCAAACAGCTAGGGAATAAAAGAGAAATAGTGAATCAAGTCAAATTTTATTCTTATTTGAATTCACAGATTTATCTTAGTTTACACGGGATTAGATTGTTTCCCAGTGTGTAGCACTGAATCTTAATAAAGTGGATTAGTAGACATAAACACACAGCTGTGTCATTCTGGCGTCTGTGTTTTTTGTATTTTTTGTGTTGGCCAATGCAGCAAAAAAACTGTATAATTTTGTTTATATTTGAAAGACAGCCAAACATTAGACTGGAACACTTATGTTTGTTTCAGAGATTCAGTTTTCCTTTGATGCTAGTGATCTTAGCCTACAGACATCAAGGGCTACCTTGATACTTATTCCATAACAAACTATCTACCATGCTTAGCAGCTGGAACACAGAAAAAGGGAAAAAGTTTTCTGAAGTTAAAAAGAAAGAATTGCATGTAACAGGAACACCAGTTTTATTTTTTTAGAATCCTCTTTTAAGAAGTTGTGTCAAGTTATCTGTAAATAACAACAAAACTCTTTCAAATGAAATACTCATAAACTAAATATTTACCCTAGTTTTCCGTAATGCAACAGATCAGCAGCCAATTGCAAATACCAATTGCATATAAAATAAATTTATAAATGGTATTCATATACACAGTGGGAAATGAAATAGAAATTCTTTATGGATTCAGTTCTATCTCCTATAATACTAAAAACTCAGGAACAGAAGAAGGAGAAACAAGATAAAATGACTAAAATAGTTATGGAAACACTATATTTTGATATCACTGCAGCAGATTTTCCACATCTGTAAATCTCAGCAGTAGAAGATCCTATAAATGATAAATAGAACACTCAGTAATGAACAGACAATCTGAGAGCAAAGAGTTGAGTCTTTTTAGCAACTCTGAGCTACACAAAAGTTCATGCAAAGTTTTTGCAGTGGTGAGGACATATAAATAGAAGTGAAAATGAAAAAGACCTTGTTGAGGTCCTAACCTGTCCTAATATTCATTGGGGAGAAAATGAAAAAGCTTCAGATTCTTTGGGAAGTATGTAGAATTTATTTTATCCAAATATGTGAAAGCACCTGTACTGGTTTGGGCTGGGATAGAGTTTGTTTTCTTCACAGCAGCTGGCACAGGGTTATGTTTTGGATTTGTGACCAAAGTCATGAGGATAACACAGACATTTTAGCTATTGCTGAGCAGAGCTTACACAGAATCAAGTTCTTCTCTCCTTTCCTCCTCATTCTGTTGAATTCATTCTGTTGAACCAGCAAGGAGGCTGAGGCTTGTTGAGAGTTTTGCAGGGGACACAGCCAAGACAGCTGACTTCAAATGACCAGAGGAATACCACAGACTAGAGTGATGTGCTCAGCAATAAAATCTGGGGGAATAAGAAGGAAGGGGAGACCTCTGGATTAATGGTGTTCTTCTTTCCCAGTCACCACTAGCTGTGATGGAGCTCTGTTTGCCTGGAAATGGCTGAACACCTGTCTGCCCATGGGAAATGGTGAATGAATTCCCTGCCTTGCTTTGCTTGAGTCTGCAGCTTTGGCTTTACCTTTTCAACTGTCTTTAGCAAAGTCCACAAGTTCTTTCACCTTTACACTTCTGATTCTCGCCTCTATCCCTCCTTGAGGGGATCCACTGAGCAGCTGCATGTTGCTTAGGTGCCTACTGATGTTAAACGATGGCAATACCATATCCCAAAGGGACAAAAGATATGAAAAATATACATACATTTTTTAAATTATGCTGTAAGAATGTGAAGTTATTTCACCATTTTGAGAACTGAAATGTTATGTTTAATGGTTTAAACATTGTTATGAAGGACTTTTTGCCCATTATGGCAAAACTGTATAAAGAAGCTGCAATCACTGAAGCTCTCCCCTCTCTGAGTCTGTCTCCTGAGGGGAACTTTCCACTGTGAGTTAACCTGCCTAAGGCAACTTGAGATAAGATAAAGGTGACACTATTTTCCAATTATCTCAGGTCTGGGGAGAAGTCAACAAGGCTGAGACAGAAGGATGTATCCAGAAGAAAGCCAAACCCAGCAGCTGTCCTGAAAATCATCTCTAGCTGGGTTCGGGGTAGGGGGGCCACAGCCCATAGGCTCATCGGCTGAGGCCAGGTTTGTACACATTTCCCCATAACCAAGGGGAGAGGAGGAGAGGTTTTAGGTCTGGAGTAACCTCTGGTAAGAGAGAATGAACACCCATCCTCCCTTACACAAACTGGCTCAGTTATAACCACACACCCCCACCCCACAGGAAGGCCACATTCGTATGGGACATTGTCCTGGTTCAGGGCAAATTTGGGAAAGAACCCCTAAAGGGATTCCTCTAGGAAGCAGATTCAATCGGCCCCTCCCCCCAACTGGTTCGGGAAAAAAACCTCCTTGGGGAAAAAGTGGAAGAAAAAATGTTTATTAAACAAGCAAACCTAAATAGTATTAAACAATAAAACTTCTTGCCACTCCAAGAGAGAGAGACAAACTCAGAAAAATCCCCCCCTGCCCGGGCTGCAGCTCGGCTCACTCCATCTCTGATCAGTCCCTCTGGCACTGGAAATGCCGCGGGCCAGGCCCGGCCCGCAGGGCCAGAGGTGCGAGCTGCCGGTGCTCCTCTGGGTGTTCAGTCCAGAGCAGGTTTAAACAGGTCCAAAGAAAAGGAAAAAAAAAAAAAAAAAAAAAAAACACAGTCCAGGGAACTTCTTTGCCTCAGCTAGCTAAAACTAACTAAAAAGCAATGGATAGCTCCATGTTGCTGTCTGTCCGTCCGCAGACAACACAGTCCAGGAGCAGGAATGTGGAGGAGTCAGTGCAGTTCTTGAAAACAAACTCCGCGCTTCTTCTCCCCCGCTTCACTCCTGGAACAAGTCTTAAAGGTGCAAAACTTATTATTCAGCATAAACAGAACAGACGATTGGGGATAAAAGCATCATACAGTCAACCTAGGACAGACATTTCCAGGAGAAGCAGCTGAGGAGGTGTCATAATTCATAAAAGACCCCTGAGGCACCCCCCAGACTCATTCCTGAGGCCTTGCACCACAGCACTGCATGTGATGCAAAGTGATGCAAAGTGATGGAAAGTGATGCAAAATGATGCAACAGATTCAGGGTCTACTGCAAAAGACAGTTTCAAACTGCCCCCCCCCAGGGAAGATACCTGGGTGTTCCCACCTGGACCAAATGTATATTAATCCATTGAACTCTATGTTTTCCCAGACCCTCACTACCAAGAAGACCAGAGGAGGATTAACTGGACACTATAGGGACCCATGGAGTGGTGATGTTTTCTACTTCATCTCCCTCTCTCTCTCTCTCTCTCTCATGCACACACCCACACACACACACACACGCACATATTTACTGTTAAATAAAATCCACAGTTTTGACTTTGGCACATGGTCTCATTTTCACCTTAATTCAGGCAGAGGAATCTCTCTAAAAATTTTAATAATTGGATCGTAACAGCCATCAGCAATAAAACTGCCATTGCCTGCTGCTAATTTCGATTTAGCTCATGAAATACTTTAGTCTAATGATCCTGGAGTTGGAGTCTATTCACAGAACAAACACAAAATGGGAATTTTGTGCATAGTGTAAATTGCAGTGCATAGTGTAAAATTTCCCCCAATATATGTCAGCCAAGATTTATATGAGTTACCTTTCGGGGTTATGGGAGGGTTGCTCTCTAGACCCTTTTGTTTAGTCTGGTGGTGTGCAGTGAATAAATACCAAGATGACTGCAAAGGATGGTTTTGTTTTTTGCAGTTTTTTTGGAATTAGGTGGTGAACTGCAATTGAACACCTGCTTTCAGTGGTACATACGTATACAAATGAATTCATATATGCACACATATCTACATAAATATGCATATATATATATATGTACATTTTGGGCAAATGCATACACGCAGGTATTCACACATGCACACAAAGCACATGCACACATATTCATATGTTTATGGAATTACAAGGAGTATAAGAAACATAATATACATCAACCTAGTGGGGTTTTCTTTATAACCCCATAACCATATCCATAACCTCAACGGATACCGGGGACAGTCAAAAATATCTATGAGACCACTACACAGGTTATTTGTCCAAAAAAAATTTGAGATCTGTTTAGGTGATCTGTGCTAGTGTTCAGTGGCTGAAGCCACTTTACATCTTTGTGTAAAACAGCTTTGATTAGAAATGTTGGGAAATGCTGGACTCTGAAAATTACTTTAGTTATCTATCACATTATTTATCTTTATTAGTATGCCAAGAGTCATTAATTGGAAACAAACTAAAAGCCCAAGAGGAGATCCAGTTCAGGCTATATAAGCATGTTATTGAATTATACACAAAGTGCAGGCAAACTAATATCTTTCACATTACATGACTAAATTTGATGACAAGTACTTATTGCACCTCGTATTCCCCAGACATCCTTATAATATGCAACGTCTGACTTTTAAGAGGGTCTTGAGGACAGCAGATAAACATATGGAAATAGCCTGAATACAAAAATATGTGCTCATAAAAGGTATTCACTGCCAGTGTCCACAAGGACTGGAACACTATTCGTCCTAGAATGATTGTAAAAGTTTGGTGCTTCTTGTGACGGTTATTTTCAATGAATTGAGTTTTGAAGCTTGATTTGTTTTTGGTTTTGACTCCTTAGTGCTAAATAAAATCCAATCTAAAATTAAATTACTTGCCTTCTGAACTCAGGTCTCACTAAACAAATCTATTAATGACATGAATGTCCAAAATGGAAAGGAATTAAGCTTCTTTAGCAACCATATATGCAGTAATGTAAACATTCAGTTATTTTTCCTTAACAAGAAGAGTAAACAGGTCACAAGTATATAGGTCAAATGCATAGATATCATTCCTTATTGCACAGATCTGGAAGGCTATTTTTTCTTGAAAATAATGATTTTATTCTGTTCCATTATTCATTTGGCTGTCTCAATAGGTAAGATTGGATTTCCTTGTAGAATTGTTGATTTGTTTAGAAATTAAGTTCAAATATTTGGTTAAAATTACCTGGAGCATAAACATTATTTTTCATTTCAGAATACAGCACTGCTTGGGTTTTTGTTATTGTAATTTATTTTTAAAAACTGTATTATTGCTTCATAATTTGAATGTATTCTCACTTTAGAGAAGGATGTCAAAAACTTTACAGTGTTTTATATTATTGAGTCTGAAGCTTTTTTATGTATTCAAATAGCACTTTTTACATGAGCAACGTTCATCATCCCTTTATCATTCTGTTGAAGAATGGCCACATTGCTGTGTTTTGCTAATACCCACCTCAAGGGAGGGAAACCACAGAGCTGTTGTCTGGCTTCCACACTTCAGCTTACCAAGCTTGACTTTTCACAGTTACTTTTTTCTGCTAGGTAATAAAATAGCTTAAATGTAAAGCAACAATCTTTCTGTCATTACTTAAACAAGGATGAATTGATGAAAAAATTGTAAAATCATGTTTAGAAACAAGAAACACTTTTAATCCTCTTAAAATTATATTTTAAGGGGTATATATACCCTGGAATGAAAAGACGGTGCATATAAGTTCAATTTACCACCACCTTTTTTCTTGCCTAAAATGCTTCCTTGATCAAAATTTCCATGAGGGATCAAGCCAAAGAACAGTTTAGCCCAAAATCCCACAGCAGTTAATAGTAGATATTTAGGGGGAAAAAATGTAAGAAACAGGGCAAGTATAGAATGCTTTTTCATCTGGTAAAAACTCCCATGAATCAGTAGGTCAGTTTTAGTAGTCAAACTCCAGAGTTTTGTTCAAAAAGATAATCTATTATATTTTGAGCCGTTTAGACCTTTGACTTTCTTGTTATTCTGAGGGAAAGAGGTCCACAGTGTAATAATAGTTTATGTGAAAACAGTATTTCCTTTTGCTCTCTCAAAAAGTTCTCCCTCCTACTTGTGTTGGCTGAGCCTCATACCCTTCATGTGTTACAAGTTAAGCAGTGAGTAATCATTCCCAATCCCCCTGAGACTCACTGGAGATCGACTTCCACCATACCAGCTTCCTGAAGCTACTGGTATGAAATGAGGTCATATCTTTTCTGCAGGTCTCTGTTTGCCTCTTCTCATTAAATTGTGCCTGAGAAGACTTTTTTTTTTTTTTTCTTTTTAAACATATGATCTTTATCTATGTTGATCATATATCTTGCAGTCATCCTACTGCTTTACTTCATTATTCTCCCAGGTGTTTTACCATGTAGCTTATGTAAGTTATTTCTGCAATTACTTTTTCTATCAGTTTTATATATAGTTCCATGCTTCTTCTATATCTCCTTTTTATCACTATATGCTTCTTGAGTAGCATATCTATAGAACTGAGCACCACGTGATCCAAAGTTTTACAGACTCTACACATATTATTGTCTCATAAACTTAAAGATAGTCCCCTGATTCTAATACTGACAGATTTCAGATTGTTTAGTTTATTATTTACCACATTGCTTAGCTCTCTTCCTCCTTCCTGATATTTCCATCTGAGTAATGACAAATTGAAATTTCCACTCTCTAGTTTCAGATGTGCTATCTTTTGGAAGCTGTTAATCCAACCACAAAAGAGCTTTTAAAGTGCATTTTATTTGCAACATCCTGCCCTAGAACAGACACCAGCAGAAATATCACATAAATTCATGCCTTGGTTTTTTAAAAAAACAGAAGTAGTCCAAAAGATTTCATTCAACTAGCTATGCTATTTCTTCTTCTTCAGTTCATATCTTAAAGAACTTCTTTGCATATTCTTGAAATTAACAATTAAAAAATGGAGCAAGTGTATCTATGTAAAAGCATCAAAACTACTAAAAAAATCCTTTTCTTTTATGTGCCTTATTTCTTATAATTTTGCCAGAATCTAGACAAAGTTTTGTTGCTTTTGTTGCTTATTTTTCTCGTTTTACGAATGATACAAATAATTTAGTTTGAATGCAAAAAAACCAACAAAACCAAACAAAATAACCTACATTAAGGTGTGAGCATAGATGGTCAATAAAAACATTTAATTCTCCAAATGTATTCTGAATTACAGAACTACGGAAGCTGACTGTAAGTACTATAAATCAGCAAGCGTTGTGCACACAACCCCTCAAAGAGCAGTGTTTGTGTCCCAAACCTGCACTGCATGGTGCAGAGCTGGATTCCCAATATGCACACAGCTCTCTGAGCTGGGCCAAAGCTCCCTGTACCTCCACTTTTGGATTGGCTCTCTGCACTTCTGCTCTGCCTGCAGGAGCATTGCACCAAAAAAAATATGTAGCACCACTTCTGTAGCAAAAACATAAACTGTTGGGCACTTCCTTTGCCTTAGGTTTCATACATCTTGTGCATAAAACAAAGTGAAGGACCCTGTAAGAACAAGTGAAACCACTAAGAGCTCTTCCTCTTGACAAGGTTATACACTACACAAGTATAACTAAGAAAAAAAAAAGCTGTATATTCAACAACTTTTCTTGTAAATGTATCACATATAGGGAAACAGATAAGAGCTTGATTTTATCTCCTAGGTCCTATTTGCATGATATATGTATACACATACATTTATAAACTCTTCTGGCAGGGTTTGATATGTCCTGGCTTTGATTCTTATTTTACAATATTCACAGTGTGAAAAACATATCCCTTTTCTCTGTGTGTGTGTAAAAGTGAGATAACTGACAGTCCTTGTTAAGTGTCTTACAGCTATGATAGCTGTGAGGAGCTAATGACTTCTCACCTGGAGTACTGGTGTTTACAAGTCCCAGTGTGTTGCCCAAACAAATAAACAAGCAGGACAGGACAAGCTTTGTCGGACAGTTCATTCCTTGCACTCTGTGAATATAACCTTTTTACCCCTTATTCCCCCAGGATTCCTAATCAAAACTCACTTCTTTCACTAAGTCTCCTATAAAATAATCCTAAGGATTTGCCTCCCAATATACTAGAGATAGTTCACAGCATTAATGTAAGACACACATACTCCAACCTTAGCAGCAGATAATTTTAGATTAACATGCTCTGTTTACTTTCCTAACAGTGATACAGGATGACCCATTTCTATGCTGCATTTCTCCATTTGCAAAACAGGGAACCTGGTTGTGCCTTACCAAGCCTATTCCACTCTGTGTTCCAGCACTCCTTAAAGAGGGAGCACCCTGGGCTGTCAGGCTCTGCAGCTCCCTGTGTTCCATGGGCTTTCCAGGGATGGACTATTTCCAACAAGGAAGTGAATCAAGGAGAGTTTAGAAGTGGCAAGACATCCCCACATGCCTCTGTGTTTTGAAACAATGTGTACCAGAATCCTTATAACAAAAATATTCATGTTTGAGGTCAAGTCATTCACATATGGAACTCTAACATGCTTTTGTTGTGCTGATCTTCTTATGTTTTTAACAGTAGTGGTCTCAGTATTAAAATTAATTACTTTTATTTGCTTAACTACTGAGAAACAGCTTAAATATAACCACAATTCAATAAACTAAATGAATACACTACTTGGAAAAGTGGAACGTACGACC